>NC_049222.1:70917452-71226202 GCF_011100685.1 Canis lupus familiaris
GTGTCTCACCAAAGCAAGTAGCCTTCCTTGTCCACTTTGCCACTTCTGGGTGGCACGCTGCTCTCCTAGTCTCCAGCATTCATCTGTTCCAAACTTGGCCCCATTAGCCTGTCACCCACCTACTTCATCCTCTTCTCTCCTTTCCCAGGGGTGATTTCTACTCTTTTCTTGGGCCCAGACAATTTTTAGAGGAGTTCCCCAGTGTTCTCATGAGGCAACTGCATTTGGAGCCTAATGGCTGGTTGTGCGCACCATGCGGGCCTCCAGGCCTTGGGGTGTGTGGTGCCAAGAGCTCCTGGAGGCTTTCCTTTGCTTGAATCACCACCATTCATGGCAAATGAGCAATGCTCTCTTTTGATGTTGGTTCTAAAAGTAGCTTGTTTCTCTTCGTACATTTTTAAAAGTAATTATTGCAGCTTGGAAGGCAGTGCTCATCAAAGACAACTTTAAAAACATTTTAATTCTTTACTAGTTACCTCCTGCTAAAGCTGTTCTGCTAAGGCTGGCTCCTGCTCTTCCATTTCTCTAAATCTGAGTACTCATGTCGCCAAGTGGAAATACTACAGATGACTTTTAAAAACTGGACAATTCACGTATACTGTGTAGGACATTACCTCCTTAATTGCCCAGTAGAATTAACTGTCAGCAGATGTGTCCATCTGATTATAGTATTGCAGTTTTATATTAATAATTTGCAGTTTTATCTAACCTGCACTCGTGTACAGATTATTAAAAGTTTTAAAATGTAACTGATGAATCAGTATTTGATCAATCACTGTCTTGATTTTTTTATTAAAATGTATATTTCTAATCATATTTTATAAAGCCTAGAGAACTGGTTGAATGTTTATTTTCCTGAAGGTATTTTTAAGATAAAGCTTCATAATGGCCTGTAAACTTTGCATATCTATGTAGTTTGATATATATTGTTGAGTTTGAAAATCTTGTGTATTGTACTGGTTTTATACAAAATATTGAATAGTGAAAGTTGTATAATTATAATCATATAATTAAAAGTATTAACCAAACAGCCTTTCACTTTATTGTATTCACTTACCATCCTCAATCATGGTAGGCAGTGGTCAAAATACAAACTGGATATAAGCTTCTGTATTAGTTTGCTACTAGACTGGGTAGCTTGCAACGATTCATTTTCTCCCAGTCCTGAGGCTGGAAATCCAGGCTCACGCTGTCGGTAGGGTGGGTATCTTCTGATGCCTCTGCTCTTGGGCTTCGTCATGCACCCCAGTCCCTGGGTCCAGTCTGTCCTCCTCTCCTGACACTATCATGTCATGAGGAGAAGGGTCCATCCTAATGGCCTCACTGTAACTAAATTTTTTAATTATTTTTTTTTCTTTATTTATTTATGATAGTCACAGAGAGAGAGAGAGAGAGAGGCAGAGACACAGGCAGAGGGAGAAGCAGGCTCCATGCACCGGGAGCCCGATGTGGGATTCGATCCCAGGTCTCCAGGATCGCGCCCTGGGCCAAAGGCAGGCGCCAAACCGCTGCGCCACCCAGGGATCCCCGGCCTCACTGTAACTAATTCCCTCTTAAAAAGCCTGTTTCCAAACATAGTCACCCTCTGAGGCATGGGGGTTTAGGGCTTCAGCTTGAGAATGTTGGGGATATAGTTCTGTCCACAACACCTCCCTTAAGATAGTGAGCTAGGGGCTGTTAGGAAGTCATTCTGTAAATACCACCACTAGCTCAACTTATGCCAGGGTTTGACTTTGGAGAAATTACTGAGTATATGACACAGAATCAGGCCCTCCAAGTCATTTTTTTTTTTTAAGATATTATTATTCATGAGAGACAGGCAGAGACACAGGCAGAGGGAGACACAGGCTCCCTATAAGGAGCCCTGATGTGGGACTCAATCCCAGGACCCTGGAGTCACGCCCTGAGCCAAAGGCGGACGCTCAACCGCGGAGCCACCTGGGTTTATCAGGCCCTCGGAGTCTTGGGGGTTGTAGACTGTACCCCCTCATGGTGCCTGCCAAGATCAGGGCTCAAGAGCTGGGCGAGGGGCAGGACCAGCGCTAAGGCACCCGCAGTCTGATGTCCAACCCAGGATGCCACCACCGTGCCGCCTCTCCACCGCCCCTCTGCCCCTCTCCTGCGGCCTGCGCCCCACAAACTAACACAGAGGTGGCGTCTGTGATGGAGGAGCTTGTTCTGTGAGGAGTGCCTGTGCTGTTCCTGAAAAAACTCCACTCTGATTCATGCCAGGATACAGGGTTTCAAAGTACAAAGCACGGGGACCCGCCTTCTCCCTGCATCCACACCCCTAGGGCACTGCCACTCACGGAGTGTGGCCCACAGGCCGACCCGCAGGCGGCCAGGGGGGCCCCCACCCCGAGGGTGAGTGCTGGGTAGGGGGCAGCACGGCGCCCGGAAGGCCCCGGGGGGCCCAGCGCGCAGGGCTGCGGAGTGTGGGCAGCGAGCCGGGAGCCCAGCCCCGGAGATTGTCGCCGTCCCCCGTGGTGACCAGCCCAGCTCGCGCTGCCACCGCACACACTTGCTGGAGACGCTTCTGCTTTTCGTTTAAGTAAAATGAGAAGAGGAATTCCCATCTTAACGATTAGTATCAGAGTTAAAGGAGAGAATCCATGCAAAGTGCTTAAAACAGTGCTGGCACGGAGCTTTCCATTAATTTTTTCATACATTTAAGATAATTTTTCTGTAGATAATTAGGAAACAAAAGATTATGATGGATCCCAATCCCTCCATTTCTGGTACCTGTGGGGTCTTATCTGGGGTGCTGGTGCCAGCACCGGGCGTCCTGCCCACCTCCCGGGGTTGGAGTACTGTGGGGCGGGGAGGGGACTCGTCCCCAGGGACGGGGTGCGGAGGCGGGATGGGGACCAGGACTTGGACCGTAGAGTCCCAGGGGGTCGGGGTCCCCGCCAGCCATGCACTAGAGCAGCGCTCCATGGGGTTCTTCCTGGGCAGGGCTGGTTATTAGGGGAAAGTCTTACAAAAGGCGTTTGTGCTGCACAGGAACATGCCGAAAGGTGCAGAAACTTAAAGCCTCGGTGCAGGTGTGCTCTGCCGGGAGCAGCTCGGTTTAACTGGAGCAGGGATTCTGGAAGCAGGCTGGGTGCGAACTGCTGCTCTTTTTTTTTTTTTTTTTTTTTTTTTTTTTTTTAAATATTTTATTTATTTATTTAGGATAGTCACAGAGAGAGAGAGAGAGAGAGAGAGAGGCAGGGACACAGGCAGAGGGAGAAGCAGGCTCCATGCACCGGGAGCCCGACGTGGGATTCGATCCCGGGTCTCCAGGATCGCGCCCTGGGCCAAAGGCAGGCGCCAAACCGCTGCGCCACCCAGGGATCCCGCGAACTGCTGCTCTGATTAGCTATGTCACCTGGGCCAGGATGATGGTTGTATGAGGATTAAGTGACTTAATGCATTCATTAGAACAAGCAGCTGGCCATACCAAGAGCCTCACTGCCCTCTCCTACAGACCCCTGTGTGCCCCCCTCAGAACAGTGGCAGGGCCCTGCCACCACGGACACAGTATGTCCCTATCACAGGCTTAATTTCTGAGCTTACTGGGAGAACAAATGCACTCCGGGCACAGCCTTCTGAGCGCCACCCCCCCCCCCCCCAAGACACCCCTGCCTTCTGCCCTGGAGGTGCTGGCCCAGCCCCTATAGGAATGGCTGCCCTCCCCCGCTGCCTGGCCTTGGTCTCTAACTGTGTCTCATCTCTTTGCTAGCAAGTGTGCATGGCTTTGACATGCTTCTGGATCACAGGTGCTCCATCCCCACTGACATGCCCAGGTAAGGAGGCCTCTCGCCGGGCGGATCCCACGTGGGCCGGCCATCACCAGGGCCTGGCTATGGCCCCTTGGATGCCTGTACGACTGGCTGAATGTCATGTGTTTAACTTTGGGAGGGAAAGAAAGAGAGGAGGAGGTAGCGTGATTTGTGCATTCTTTTCATCGGAGAAAACAATGGTTTCTTCTCTGGGTTGTTTCTTCATATAAAAGCAGATGACGGTTCTTCCTTGTGTAGGACTCTGCAGAGAATGGCATCCCCACCCACCACATTCCAGTCACAGCTCCAGCCATGGGGTAATGCAGACACCCTCGTGCACACTTTGGGCCACCTCAGGAGGCAACCCTGCCCCCCCCCCCCCCCGCCCCGCTGGGGACTGGGGAGCAGTGTTGTGGGGCAGAGTCATGGGAGCAGGCTCGGCTGCTCTGAGGACCTCCCGCAAGTGAATCCTGCGGCCTGTTCTGCTCTGGCCCGAGGCCCAGCAGGCAGAGGGGCTGCAAGGAAGGCTTCATGGGCCAAGGAAGCAGTGGGGGACTCGGGCCTCAGGAATGGGGCTCCTGTTTGTGGGACTAGGGGGTCCTGACGCAGTGAGCCGCCTTCCTGCCTGGCCCGGGCTTATCTGCCCCCGCAGGCCGCCACGCAGAGACGGTCCCCTCCCCGAGCGAGGGCTGTGTGGTTGCCAGCGGTGGCCGGCAGCTCTCAGGGCAGGACGGGCAGAGGGGGTCTAGCTTGCCGCCCCGGGCCGCTCCCGCTGTTGGAAGCGCCTCTGCTCCAGCTCCTGGCTTGTCTAGGGACGCTTGAAGCTAGGCCTGGCCCTGCCCAGCAACCCCTCAGACAGCTTCTGGCATCACAAATACAATGCTGTCCTCCTCCCTTTTGCAGCGATAATTGGCTGTCTCGAGCCGTAACCTTTCTAGACCGGCTTTTAATCTGGCTTGGGACCCACAAGGACCAGTGCTCCCAGGAGGACCTGCCGGTCGGCGGCACCCAGCAGCACAGATGCTGTCCAGGGCACGTCCAAGCCTGTGCCTCAGCCTCAGCAAGACCGTGTGTCGTCGTCTTCCTCTGGGCATTGAAGTTTCAGCCGAGGCGAGAGCTGGGCTTACCCGTGGGCGACCTGCTGGGATGACTGGGATGCACAGGGTCCCAGCTGGCACCCTCTTGGGGGGCCATTCACTCCCAAGCCCCCAGTAAAGTGTTTCTTGGAACTTTCTGATATCAGGGGCCCCTATGACTTCTCCGATGGAAGCTGGTCTCTCTCTCTCCCCAGAACGGTTCGGGCAGAATTTTTTGGTGAGTTCATAGGCCGTGTGTGGCCTCCCTGGCTGTGCACCATCCACCCCCAGGGGTGTTGCTCAGACAGATGCAGTGCGAAGGGCAGCCCCTCGGGTACCTTCAGGGACCCTATTCACCAGGCTTCCCAGGGCCCCACTCTGGGCACCTGCAAGGTTGGTGAAAATCCCTGTGGGCTGTCTTCCTACCCTAGGGTTAGCTCCCTGGGTTCCGGGGCAGGGGAACCAGGGTCGGGGTCACCACTTCACTCGCCAGGCCAGGCGGCCCCCACATTTTTCCCACCTTCCATCTTGCTGAGAACTGCTCCAACCACCCTGCTCCCTCTCTCCCCACCGCCCTCACCACGAGACACCCACTGAGGGCTGACACCGACCGGGTGTTGACTGCCAGGTGTTGCAGGGATCACAGGACCCACATCAGGTATCTCGTCCTCTGTGGTGCTTGGGTGTGGCGGGGTCGTGCGGGTGAGCCCCCTAGCGGGGTGGCTGCTCCCACCTTGCTGTCCAAGAACACTGGGGAGCCCTGCAAGCTCCGGGGAGACGGCTATGCGCCTGGACGCTGCTCTGACCCTGTAGGATGGGCACCCAGGCCGGCCCCTGCCATGGGGCCAGAGTCCTGCACGGTCGTGGTGCTCACAGGGCGAGGTGGTTGGAGTGCAGGAGTCCTCTCAGCCACAGGGCCAGGCCCAGGGCTGGCTCCCGGGAGCCGTGCTCTGGTTCATCTGGACCCGCGGCCTCTCGGGCGTCGCTACCTCTGATGCCCCGGAGGCCTGAAAAAGCCAAGAGCACTCCTCACCCCATCATGTTTTCAGGACCGTGTCAAGGGACTCCCTTGTGCCAAGTGTGGTCGCTGCATTGCTGCCCCGGCAGGGCCTGGCCGAGGCCGCGCTACCCGGCCCCTGGCCTCCCCTTTCCCTCCCCGGCAGCTGTGCCCTGGAGCCTGGTTACACACGTGGGAGTCTGAGGCGTGTGGAAGGAATGCCGGGCTCGAGGACCAAGTCCCGTGTCTTCCTCACGTCCTGCCTCTGTCTGCCCAGGGGACTGGTCAGGGGCCGAGAGACGTTCTTGCCCTACTCCCTGCCTCGGAGTGTGCCACCCACAGGACAGCACGGAGCCGCCCTCCTGCACCCTGTCTCCCCAAGTCATAGGTTCCCCGGGCAGCGCGGGAAGGGGCCCCTGCAGACTGCTAAGACACCCAAGTGAAGCACAGAGCCTTAATGCTCAGGGTGACCCTCAGGACTCAGTTGGGCTGGTGACTCAGTTCAGAGGGAGGGGAGGTGGCAACTGGCACAGGCACATGGACAGGCTCCTGGGGAAATGAGGTTCTTGGCTTAGGTGGTGCTTACAAGGAAGTTTTGTGCATTTATCCATATTGTTTTGCAATTGTTTTTTTTCTCTAATATTTTATTTTTAAGTAATCTCCACACTGACCGTGGGGCTCAAACTCACAACCCCAAGATAGTCACATGCTGTACCGACTGAGCTCGCCAGATGCCCCTACAGTAAAGGTTTTTTAAAATACCTGCTTTTTTCCTTCCTCGTTCCCTTTACCATGTAAACACAGACCCATCTAGGATGTGCCAGGCAAAGCCTCACATATGTGGGGCATGTCACGGGCAGTGGTGCCAGCTGCCCCAGGGCCTTCAGGTTGGTGTTGGAGGATCAAGAGAGGAGGGCAGACCCCTGGTGGCTGCTTCTACAGAGCATGATCCTCGTAGAGGCTGAGGGAGAGACAGCAGCAGTGAAGGAAACGGACAGACCTCCTCTCTCGGGGACACTATCCAGCGGGGTGATGCCGTGTTGGGCAGGGCAGCCCCACCTGCTCTTGGCAGTGTGGCTCTTTCCTGAATAGCCCAGAAGAGGTCAGTTCCTGTTTCTGACGGCTGATCTTTCCCAGCTTCTGAGACCCAGGTCCCATAGCTCCACAGGTCTTTCCTACACCACAATGTGTGGTTTCAAAAGAAAACAATGCCTTCACCTCTAAAGTAGCTGTGTGCAGGATGGCCTGGAGAGGCCAGTTAACAGAGGAAAAGCCCTGACCCAGGGACCCAGTAGCAGGGGCGTGGCCCTTACGGCCCTTCGGGCTCTGGAGGGGCCTGCCTTGCATGGGACGAAAACATTACACACTTAGCAGCCACATTAGGCGAAAGATATGCTACTTCTGAAAGCAGCCTGGCCACATCTTAAAATCATCCAGTGCAGGATGTCAACCTTCCTGAGGCAATTCCCAGGCAGCAGCTTCCAGTGAGCCTGCCTCTTCCCAGACCTTGTCAGAGAAGCATCCTGGGTTTTCATCTGGTCAGGGCTGGGAGCAGCCCCCTCCCTTCGAGGGTGATGGCTCTGTGAAGCTCTCCCAGCTCCAGACTACTCTTCCCACCTTCATCCAACTGTGAGCTCCTCCGGCTGGCCTTGGGGCTGGCACACCTGACTTTGCAACTCAAACGTACTTGGCCTCCGCCTTCCGAGAGTCTTGGGCCTGACTAGTTTTCTTTTGTGGGGTTGATTTGCTCAGTGTTAAGTTGCCAGCTAGAAACATGCCTTGCCTCATGGCCCGTCTACACCCACACATCTGAGTGTGGTAGGGGAACTTTGATCAGGAAGGCCTTCTCTTGTGTATGGGTCTGAACATAAGCTTCCTGTCAACTCGGATTTTTCCCTAACATGCTGTTAGGGATTTCCTCTGCTCTGTGCTTCCGCCTGATCTTCTCTGGGGCACTGGACTGTAGACAACCACATGACCAAAACCTGCCATCCATCTGCCCTACCAGTTGGTAAGAGGTAATCCTGGTGAGCAACCAAGTCTTATACAGGCTCAGGAAGTGTATGCCATACCCTAAAACTGTTTCTGACCACAGGACCCAAGACTGCTCCGTGGTACAGAGATCTCCAGTATGTTGGGAAGGATGTGGTGTTTGTAAATACAGTATTAAATCCAGCTCTATGGGCTTTCCAAGCATTATCTACAATACTAGGGAACTTTCTTGAAAGGGATCTCGGTTTCGCCAACCTTCAAAGCAAAGGCAGGCAGAGTGACTTCATGTGACAGCCTCATGCTGTACTAGCTGATCATTGTGGCTGAACCTGACATTCATTCTCCTGAGACTTGACTTGGGTCAGGGCACTCCCACTCATCGTGTCCTTTCCAGGGAGAGGGAATACAGCAATCACTTAATAGATCTTAGTGCTTAGATATTAATTTAATAATGAGCCCAAGGGTAGGCAGTCCCCCACAGCAAAGGTCCTTAACTGGTTATCACGTGGTGCGGGGGGGTACAGCTGATTCCTCCTGCTGGGTCTCTTTCCACGTTTTCTCTTGACCTGGGAGTGACCAAAAGGATTCAGCTTTCTATACACAGTTAGGAGGGAATACCAACCTTTATTTACACTTGGGTTCAAGGTCAGAGCCATCTTAAACAGCATAGCAAAGTGGGGGAAAAAGCACAGATCTTGGGACCGGGTTCAGGTCCAGCACAAGCAGAGTAACTGTGTAACAACAGGCAAATGTTATCTTGAGTTTCTGCAGCAAAGTGGGGAGAGCCTCACCGGAGCTGCCCACAGCTGCTCCAGCTGCCTTGGCCCTAGGCCCTGCCCTGGAGCGCTCAGCCCGCTGGCGTGGGCTCTTCAAGCGGGCTCTTCAGGGGTTGCTCTGTTGGGCAGGGCAGGACTCAGTGACTTACTAAGTGACTTACTGAACCTCCAAGGTGTCCCCTAACCCCAAACGCTCGCCAAAGGCAAGAAAGAGGAACTCAAACTGGTATAAGGGCTGAGTGAGAAAAACCGCACACGGCGTTCAATAAATACTATTTACAAATCTTGCCAGGACAAGGACAGAGGACATCTGTACATGGGCGTCGAGTTCAAATACTAGTTTTGAGGGAGAAAAGGATACGGTGGTAAGTTACAATACTCTTGCCTGGACCCCCCTCTCACTTCATTGATGGGTTAAATAACATGATTTTAAAAATCGTATGCTTGATACTCATCCTAAAAACCACCCAAACCCTAAATATGCACATTTATACTAAGCATGTGTGTATGTGTGTGTACATACACACACAGAAACCACGAGGTAGTTTAAATCACCATTAAAAAAATTAATACTTTTCCTAGTTCTCTGTCATAGAGTGGAAGCCAGTAGCCGCGCACTAGCTGCTTAAAATTATTGGTTACGTGAAAACCAGAACTCAAAAAATTTCCAGGAGAGTATAACATTTACAAGTAAACAGTCAGTACATTTATAGTTTAATTCCCCTGTCTCTGAAAAGTAGGCTGTGACCTCGCTATGTGTGTTTCCTCTGGCATTAAAGAACACAGCCCTCTGGCCTATACAGTTTACAGAGCCGGCTCAGTAGATTCTATTTTACATCTTTACTCTCCTGGTTTCCGTGGAGGATTCAATACAATCTCTATATATACATTTTAAATATTATTTCTGAACTTCATTTGGGATTCCTTCAATAAAAAAATAATCACCATTCTCCACCCTCTTGGGAAAGTGCCAGACTAACCCCCTGGCTGGAACTGCTGCTCTTGTGTCTGGAGAAATCCCGATCCCATAGCTCCCAGGCCAAAAAAGTGCAACAAATTCACACTACACGGGAAAAAGCAACATCTATTGTTCTTAGAGTCTGACTCTTCCTCACGGCAAGAAAAGTCTCTTCATAGGTACGCAGACACGGTGTCAGGTTGCTAGGGAAACAGGGCTCTCTCAAGCCAGAGCAGGAAAATCCTCAGGGTCATCTGGGTTGGGAGCAACATCTTGTGTCTAAAGAAGAAAAGAAGAGTCTTGAAACCCAGTCACCTGAAGCACTCCCACTTGGGCAGAGCCCTCTGAGAAACACGCGCCTGCGCTTTCAAGGGGCGGGGGGCGCAAACGGTGGCTGTGGCTCAAACACCCCGGGAGAGGAGGCCCCACTGCAAATAGGACATGCAGAAAGGGGGATGAGGAAGGGTGCCTCTCCCACTCAGACTTGCTCCTGGCCCCTGCAAGACGGCCAGCAGTGCCTGCCTGCCTCCCTGCCTCCCACAAAACCTTACCGAGTGCCTCTTTCTTGTATCTGGCACTTCCCTCATTCAGTAAACATCATACAGAATGTTTACTACGTGCAGACACAAGGTTGATTAGAGACAGTTCTTGCCTGCCCTGGGGGCCCCTGGGCTGAGGGGGTAAGTCCTGAAGAAGTCACAGTGTGGTAGTTTCAGCCAACAGCTGGCCCGTGAACAGCCCACAGAAGGGGTGCCCACAGCAGTCTGGTGGCGAAAGGCACGTCACGGTCAGGTAGGGTTTTCTACCAGAGAAGGTTGTTCCAGAGATAAGCCTCAGCGAAGGAGCAAAGAGAATACAGACCCCGAAATGGAGCAACTGGACAGTTGAAGGGATGGGGGCCCAAGGGCAGTTCTGAGCTGGAAAATGCAGAGATTTGTTCACAAAACACTTATGAATCGCCTACTATACCCATCCATTGTGCTGGGGGAACTAAAAACGAGCAAAAGCAGACATGTTTCTGTCACCTATGGTAGAGACGGCAGGTGCTGATCAATAATCACACCATTGTAGTTGTGAGAATACAACTACAAATGAAGATGACACTTCAAAGAAAAATAAAATTCTTTGCTCAAGGACTCTGACCTGGTCTGGAAGGAAATGTGACCAAAGAAGATTCCTGTGAGGAAGCAAGGTCAGAGGATATTATTCTAGGTGAGCAAGCAAAGGGGGTAGAAGGACCATCAGGTGCAAAGCCCCTGTGGGGTCAGGAACATGCTTGTCTAAAGAACTAGAGCTAGAGCAGTGTTGGCTGAGGAGAGAAAGGATGGTGTGAGGTGAGAAGGTGAGCCTGGGGAGGTGGCTGAGGAGAGAAAGGATGGTGTGAGGTGAGAAGGTGAGCCTGGGGAGGTCCCAAGGAGGCCCTGAAGCCTTAGGAAAGATTCTATCTGCCTGGAAAGCACCGGAAGGGCAGGGCATACGACCACCAGGTGGTCTGACTGCATCCCGAGCTGGGAATCCTGTGTGATGCAGATGAATGAGCTTGTCTCTGGTTCTGAGTGTGCACTCACAGCAGACTGTGGACCCCCCTGGTGACCATGGGCCACCGGATGGTCTGTGCCCAACTACGACCATGCTGCTGATGTAACTGTTCCAAACTAGCAGAGGAATGGACAGCAGACCCTGGTGGCCCTCCCAACTGCACAGCCCAGGGTATCCTCCTCATCCTCTCACTTCCTGCAGAAGAACCATCCAGGACACAGAACACCAGCACTCACCACCACTTCCACTCTGGGTCCATAGTTTTCTGCCCTTCTGATCCTTCCCCGGCCTCCCCGTGGGCCACCTCTGGCTCCACGCCCAGGACGAGGGAGGTTACCGAAATTAATCTCCAGCTGGGATGTGATGTCATTGGCTGCTTTCCGGAAAACATGGGCATCGTCTTCATAGTCATCCTTTACCATCTGGAACACAGTTACAGCATCTCAGCATCACACACACAGCCGTCTCCATGGACACTTGCTCCATTAAACGTCCCGGAGCTACGCTGCCCGGGAGCCACTGTGACATCTGGCAGGACAGTGCCCTCCACCCCTGCTGCCCCACGGCAAGACAGAGGTGGCGCCCCTGTTGCTCTGGGCTCAGCACACGGGGGATCTGCCATTTCCCAGCCACACGTTCTCATACTCATGGTCTTCATCCAAACATCTGTGAACTTATTATTATATTAATTTGAATTAATGAGACCAAGTTGCTATGAGCTTGGCAGGTTAAGCTGTTAAGATTTGACATGCCTAACAGTAATTGATATAAATGTTTAATGTCGAAATGCATTCTGCTCAGATGAAAAAGTTTTAATTTCTGCCTTTTTTATTTGTTCACAAATGCTAGTTTGATAAATAAGGAAATATTACCTTCCTAGGATAGAACTTGATGGAAAAAACTCCTCTCAATGTGGGTGCTGACTGTACAAATACCATATGTTAAAAACTGCATGATTTACAATAAACAATTCTGACTCAAATATAGGGAAATAGTAAAATAACAGAGTATGGTTATCTAAGGATTGTTCCCAATGCTGCAGAAAGAACTCAAGCTGCTTTTTATGAACTATTTTGGTCAAAATACTTTGAGAAATTACATTTTAAGAGGTCAAATAAGTTCTGTGTCTTGTTAAAGGAAAACTGTATTAAATATATCTTGCTCCAAATTTGATTTGGCTTCGATTCCTAAGAACAGATAAAACAAACCTCTCACTTATGAGTAAAATATAAATATACAGGAAATATGCCAATGGTCTTCAAGGAGAATCTCCAAAGTGCTTTAATGCTGAACATTCCTACAACTTGTCTAGGAAATGGAATCAGGTTTCCCCAAACATATTAGTCCCTTCTGGCCATGTGTTTGGTACAGAGTTCATGTTTAACATGTTTAACATGTTTAACATGGTACAGCTGCCTTCCAAGCTGCACATGAAAATAAAGCAGAGACCTTAGGTAAATGGAAGAAAGGACAATTCGGGCGCACCAGCACCGTGGTAAAAAGGTAGACCTAGAAACAGCCCACTGCGTCCTAGCGGACAGCGGGCTCCTAGCGCAGAGCTGAGTGTGCTTTCCAGGGCCCAGCTCACTTTGGAGGCTCCTGTTGCTCTGGACTTTGCAAACACAAGATCCCACCACAGTGATTGGTCTCTTAGGGTGCCCAGGACAAAGCACATTAGTCACCCAAGATTTGGCTTCTGTTGCTTTCAGAACGATTCAGGTTTCCTGGCTGAAACCTCCAATGCCATCAGATTAACAAGGACCCGTGTGCCTTACTGAGACAAGCTGGATGAGTCAGCTAACCCACTTGCTTCAGATATTGCAGCAGACCTCTTTCTGGAGCCTCTCTTCAGGGAGGATGAATCTGGTGTGGATGCAGGAAAAATAGCTTCTATTTTTACCTAACATGTCAGCTGCATATTTCACATCCTGACAGCACATTTGTTTTAGGCAAAGCTTTATTTACAATGCCCCAGAACAAAAAAGAACAAAATGAATAGGAAAAGAGCCAACCCAGCCAGCTGATGGACTTGTAGAAATACCTCACAGAGATTTCCAAGAAAATAAGGCTCTTGCCTCCATGCTGCTGGGAAAAAAAAAAAAAAAAAAAGCCACTTCTAGTCGAACAGCTCAAAACTCACTAGTAAGGCCTCTAAGAGACTGGACTCACCAGAACAGGAGGTGGGAGGGGATCCTGTATCATAAGTGACCCTCTAATTAAAGTATCCATTCAAAGACTAGCACTAATCAAAGTATAAATGGAAACACAGACAAATCTACAGTACAAAATTCCTGAGTTTCAAATGGAAAACCAATTAATGATACCCAGAAGAAAGGGTTTGTTCACCCCCATCATCAACATAGAGATATGTATCAAGATAAATGGCTATGACTGAATGATGTGAATTCTAAATTTTAAAATTTTAAAATGAGAATGCTTCAGGATACCTTTAAGTTCAGGAACACAAATAGAATGTGATTAAATGACACGCTGACCATCCCACACAATATAGGCTGGGAGATCTTTCCAAAGCAGAGGCCTCCAAAAAAGGACTGAACCCAAACTATGAGAATAAGGCCCTCACAAGTGAGAAGGACACTGTGAATGATCATACGGCTGACTGGCTCTCAGGGGCTCCTCCTCTTGGGGGCCTGTCTTTGGAGTCTCCGCAGTTAGGCAGAGGAAGCAGAGCTGCTGCAATTAACAGAGTACAGAACTCCAGGTTGTTTAAAATGATCAAGTACTCCCAATTAAATGTGCTTCTAAAGAGCTTGAGCTGAACCTAATCTAATCATGAAATGCAGAGCAGTTATCCTGTGAAATGGCATTGCTCAGGAAACACTGTACCTCTCTTTTGAGATAAAAATGAAATGCCATTAACATTCAGTATTTGCACAAAGCACAGCTCTGGGTTGAGCAGAAGATGCACTGTCACCATAACTGCTTTGTATGAAGTGTCAATAGGTCAAGTTCCAACTCGTTTTATGAACAATACTGATAAAATTAGGCACACATCACATCTGATTACTCCTAGGTAGAAAGCAGAACACCAACTATTAATGTCCCATTTGCACCTCAGAAGTGGAGAGGGTCCATCCAGTTCCTAGTCAGTTAATCCAGAAAATCACCTCTAGAGAAGAAAATGTCATGCTTACATCATCTCTATACTTGGATTTGTGTATCACCACTGCTTTGGAAGGGACAGTGGACTCAGGTTTTCGGATGTTAAACTCAGGCTTTGGTCTGGTCTGTTCTTGAAGATTTTTCCACTCATCGAGGGTCATCTCTTGAACTTGAGTTTCTTCTTCTAACTCCAACTCAGGAACTCTATAAAGAAGCAGAAGTTTTTGATGGTTCTTTTTTTTTTAATTTTTATTTTCATTTATGATAGTCACAGAGAGAGAGAGAGAAGCAGAGACATAGGCAGAGGGAGAAGCAGGCTCCATGCACCGGGAGCCCGACGTGGGATTCGATCTCGGGTCTCCAGGATCGCGCCCTGGGCCAAAGGCAGGCGCTAAACCTCTGCGCCACCCAGGGATCCCGTTTTTGATGGTTCTAAAATGCCTGTGTTCTCATACGCAAAGTCATTACTCTTAGTTTAGCCACTTTCATGGTCCCACATCTAATTTACATAAGGTAAAATCTCTGAACCACAAGCTTCCCTACTTTAATCATTTTATGGTATCACTGCTAACTAAAGATACTTCTTGTCTGTCTTTCCTTTTTTTAAAGTAATCTCTGTGCTCACTGTGGGGCTCACACTCACAAGCCCAAGATCAGGAGGCGGGCACATGCTTCCCCGACTGAGCCAGCTAGACACCCCACTTCCCATCTGTTTGTTTCAAAGCTGTCTTTGAAATATGGGAATATCACCATCCCATTGACATTACACTTCACCTCCAGGCATTCCCTTCCCAGATGGCATTACACACAAAATGAGATAACTGCAAAAGAAAAGGGAGAAGCTATTGAGTCAAAACAAATATAGGCAATCATGAACAGAATCATAAAATGGTGGGTTACACATACATACTTTTGTAAATATCCTCTTTGAATTCATGAGATTTTAAAAGAAAAGAGAAGACAGATATATGAGAAATAAGGCCCTCACAAATGGAAAGGACACCATGAGTGATCCTGCAGATTCAATGGACTAGAATTCAGAGCACAAAAATAAATCCTTGTATTTACAATATTTTTTTTCAAGCAGGTGCCAATGACAATTTAAAGGAGAAAAAATAGTCTTTTCAACAAATGGTGCTGGGAAAACAGGATACCCACATGCAAAAGAAGGAAGCTGGATCCCTACCTCACACCAGAAATATGAGTTAGAAATACAAACCCCTTAAAAGATGATACAGGCACCAATCTCCATGATTTAACATTAAGCAGTGGTGACACCAAAAGTGTAAGTAACAAAAGATAAAGTAGACAAACTGGACATCACTAAAACTTTTGTGCTGCAAAGGACACCGTTAAGAAGTAAAAAAAACAACTCATGAAATGGTAGAAAATATTGCAAATCATGTATCTGATAAAGGACTTACATCTTACATCTTGACTCTTACAACTCAATGAAAAGAAATAACCCAAATGGAAAATAGGCTAGATTCTGAATAGACATTTTTTCCAAAGATGATCTCAAATAACCAATAAGATGCTCAATATCATTAGCCATCAGGGAAATGCAAATCAGAACTGCAATGACACTCCACACTCAGTAGGATGATTAGAATAAAAAAGACATTTAACAAGTGCTGGTGAGGATGTGGAGAAATTGGACTCTCATACATTGCTGATGGGAATATGAAATTGTGTGGCCACTTTGAATTACAGTCCAGCAAACCCTCAAAAATTTAAACAGAGTTACCATCTGACCTAGCAATATCACTCTTACATATACACCTATGAGAAATGACAACATATGTCCATGTGAAAACACACAGCACCACAAATGGAAATTCAATAATGCTGTTTATTCATAATGCAGCATTATTCCTAATAGCCAAAAAGTAGAAACAGCATGAATGTCCATCAACTGATGCAAAGATAAACAAAATATGGGTTATCTGGGATGCCTGGGTGACTCAGCAGTTGAACATCTGCCTTTGGCTCAGGGTGTGATCCTGGAGTTCTGGGATCGAGTCCCACATCAGTCTCCTGTGGGGAGCCTGCTTCTCCCTCTGCCTGTGTCTCTGCCTGTCTCTCTCATGAATAAATAAAATCTTTAAAAAAATGTTCTGGAACCAGTAACAGTGATGGCTGCATAACACTGTGAATGTAGTAAATGTCAGTTGTACACTTTAAAATGGTTAAGCCTGTAAATTTTATTTATATGTATTTACCACCAAAAAGAAAGTATACATACATCCTATGGCATGGATGAACCCCAAAACATAATGCTAAGCGAAATAAGCCTGACCCAAAAGGACAAATATTATATTCCACTTATATGAGGTACCTAGAATTGGCAAATTCATAGAGATATAGAAGAATAGAGGTTATTAAAGGGTAAAGGGGATGGAGGAATGGGGATTTATTATTTCATGGATACAGCATTTCTCTTTGTGATGATGAAAATGTTCTGGAGATGAATGGTGGTAATGGCTGCACACGAAGTTACAGGTTCATGATATGAAAACTATTAGTGAAATCAGAAGAGAAACCTAATCATAGAGCATCCAAAACAGGCATATTTATAAAGCGCCTTTAAAATATCAAGCAAATGGTAGAAAAAAAAATCAAAGCAGTGGTTGTCTCTGAAGGAAGGAGCATAAGGGAACTTTCTGGCATGATGGTAATATTCTACATCTTGATGGAGGAGTTTGGGTTCCACAAGCATATGCATTTGTTAAAAAATGAATGTACACTTATTTTTTAACTTTACAATGAACTAATTTTACATCAGTTTAGGTGATGGATTAGGTGTTTACTATAAGATTCTTTAAACTTTGCTGTGTTTGAAAATTTTCATAATACAAAGTTAAAAAAATGCTAATATTAAAACATCCCAAATGATATATATATATATATATTGGCAAAAATATGAAAAGACATTAAAAATACGTAGTAGCAAAATACTGGAAATAACCTGAACTCATCTAGGGAGAAATTTGGTAGAAAAATTATGGATATTAAACATGAATTTTAAACAGCTTAAAAAAGGAATGAGTACTATCTCTATATATTGCTATGGAGCATCTGCTGATTTGTTCATGGAAAAGCAAAGTGGAATGTACATTACCATTCACCGAAGAAGTAGTGAGACATACAAATATATCACTAATTCCCACTTTCTAGAAGTTCACATGAAGCTTTTATAAAAAGCCTACATCAGTACCAGTTTCTGCAAACTAAAGAAATCAGAAGAGGACTTTTGCTTTTATGGAAAAAGGAAAAAAAGTGAAAACAGTGTTCAGCTTTGATTTTGCAGTGAGGCAGAGTGTATCATGAGCAGCAAGAGCAGCCTCACCAAGCTTCTTTCCCAGGAACTACACTCAGTACATCTCAGCATCAAGCTGATAGCTTTGAAATGTCTGTGAGCATCTGTGCTTTATCTCAATTTATTTTGTGCATCTGGTAGCAAGATGTGTCCTAAAGTATCAGAAAAGCCTAAGCAGTTAATTTTTGACTCTAGGAATGCTCAAAAAATCTTTAATATAAATTAATGGTAATAAATTTACCATTAATTTCCTAGAGTTAGCCTATGTTTCAAAGAAACACCCTACTTTCAGATAGCAGGGGAAACCTGTATACATATAGGTTTTAAAAAATTATAATAGGCCAGAGAAATAACACAGATAGAAGCTGGTTGGAAAGTATACTGTTTGGGATCCCTGGGTGGCGCAGTGGTTTAGCGCCTGCCTTTGGCCCAGGGCGTGATCCTGGAGACCCGGGATCAAATCCCATGTCGGGCTCCCGGTGCATAGAGCCTGCTTCTCCCTCTGCCTATGTCTCTGCCTCTCTCTCTCTCTGTGACTATCATAAATAAATAAAAATTAAAAAAAAAAAAGGAAAGTATACTGTTTAATCAGATGGAACTTTGGAAACACAAATGTTTTATATAATTATAAAACAGATCTAAATTCAAATTCAATCCCTAAAATTTGAAAGCAAAATTAATAAAATTAACCTAATGTTTATCGAGTTGGTGACACAACCATCAGGAGAAACTAAAGTATCTTTAAGACAACTTTGATTACTCATTTCTCTCACTATAACTTTTTAGTAATCATATTATTGGACACAATGTTGGTAATGTTTGTTATCTGTGTGTGTACCCAATGAGTGATGTTACTGACAACTGGGATTTTCAGCATGGAAGTAAAAGAGAAACAAATGTAAGAACAAACAAATGTAGTTTTGCTAAAAATTCATAGTCTTAAATTTCAAATGGAAATAATAAACTCATATTTTACCTAAAAAGTGTATATGTATATTTCTCAGTTGTGTCTACTTAAAATGTCCTAGAGACAACTAAGAACTTAGTAGCAGTGAGCACCCCTACTGCTCAGACTGTGGTCTCTAACTACCATATTCTATTAAAAGAAAATTGCTCTCTTTGGAAAAATGGCTCGATATGAGGTATTTTGTATTGGGTAGGAAGTATAGATGATGAGCTCAGAACACATCCTACCAAAATGCAAGAAAGCCATCAAAGATGACTAGTGTGTGTGTAAAGGACCAAGATCAACTTGAAGAAATTCCCTCTAGCTAAAAACTGGGTCAGTTTAAAACACATAAGAAGAAAAAAGTCAGTGGATTGAAATAATGTTTAAATCTCTAAATTCATAATGACACTTAAAAGTCACTTGCACCTCTGAAGTATGATAGGGAACCAAATCAACTCACTATTCTAGAAATAGATAAAAAGTACTTCTTACCCTTTTATTCATCCTACATTTCTTAAACTTCTACCTCAACATAATCAACTAGTTCTAGGCAAGCTTTTCCTTACAGATCATGCCAGATAATAAGGGGAGAAAGAATGAGATTATTACACTATCATCAATATGCAGCCTTAATAAAATAATGCATACAGGCAATGATGGCCTTTTAAAACCTATGAAATAATCCTGCAAAAAGCTGAACCTGAATTTGACCAAACCTCTGACGTTCAGTATTAATTTTCAGGGAATACAGAAAATACAGGAGACAAAGAACACGTTCGACTACTCTACGAACAATGTTATGTTACAACTGGCTTGCACCAGTTGTAACATAACAGTTGTATTGAACTGGCTATAAGCCAGTTCAATTGTTACCTTTTCATGAGTTTTGTGAGCTGGCTATTAATGACTATTAAAAATTAAATTATATAAACTTATAAGTAACTATAACAAAGATAATTTAAAAATTACAATTCACTATTCCCTAATTCACTCTATTTTACCTTTATCTATGCTCTTGAGGTGAATTATATCTAATGTATGTGTATACTGGAAATGCTACATAATAGTGTGCTACTGCCCACCTCTTCCTAGCTCTGTGTTCAGATGACACATTGGTAGTTTTAAATCAGCCATGATGGGAATGTTTACACCACAGAAACCAGCAAGTGCCAATGGACCCAGGCTTTTTCATCCTAGAGAGCCAGATGTTGATTATCTACCAGCATACCATTGCTCACAGGGAGGCACTCAATAAAATTCTGACTCTGGACATATGACCCAGTTTTTTTGACAAGTATATTACAAGGGAAATAAAAAACATGCAGAGTTAGAGTGACTTAAAAATAATCAAAACAGGGACACCTGGGTGGCTCAGCAGTTTAGTACCTGCCTTAAGCCCAGGGCGTGATCCTGGAGTCCCCGGATCGAGTCCTGCATCAGGCTCCCTGTATGGAGCCTCCTTCTCCCTCTGCCTGTGTCTCTGCCTCTCTCTCTCTGTGTCTCTCATGAATAAAAAATAAAACAAAAAACAAAAGAATTATCAAAACAGTATAATATTAGTATAAAATAAACCAATGGAACACAGAGCATAGAAAGAGGCCTTCACATAAATGGAAAACTGATTTTTATGTTTCATCTGCTGTAATAACTGAATACACATATGCTAAAAAAAGAGAAAAAGGGGAACTTTGATCCCCACCTCACACTGTATATAAAAATCAACTCAAAATGGATCACAGACCTAAATATAAAAACCCAAACTGTTAAACTTATAAGAAAACTTTTGTGATATTAAATTGGGCAAAGTCTTCTTAGTTTTGAGACCAAAAGCCAGATCAATAAAAGAAAAAAATAATAAAGCAGACTTCATCAAAATTAAAAACTGCTGCTGTTCAAAAGACATGAGAAATTGAAAAGACAGATAATTATCCAATGAAGAAAGTATCTGCAAATCATTTATCTGACAGAGGACTTAAATCCAGAATATATGAAGAACTCTCAAAACACAGTAATAAGAAAGCAGTTATAAAATGAGCAATTTCAACACTCTTTATTAAAGAAGCTATATAAACGGCAAATAACCCATTAAAAAGTTGCTTTAATATCATCAGTCAATAGGGAAATGCAAATTAAAACCACAATGAGATATAAACCTATTATAATGGCCAGAAATTATAAAAACTGGAACAACCACTTTAGAAAAGAGTTTAAGTTTCTTAAAAAGTTATCTATACACCTGCCATATAGTACAACCATTCCATTCTTAGGTGTTTACATAGGAGAAATTAAAATGTATATCCCAGAAAGAGTTGTACACAAAAATGTTCATAGCAGCTTCATTTGTAATAACAAGAACTGGAAACAACCCAAATGACCACCAGGTAGACGGGCAAAGAAACTGCAGTCTATCTGTACAGTGGAATACTGCTTGAGAATAAAAAGGAATGAACTATTGGTACATACAGCAACATGGATGAATCTCAAAAGTATACTCAGTGAAAGAATACAGGCCAAAAAAAAAAAAAAGAATACATGATGGATGATTTCATTAATAGAAAACTATAGTAACTGCAAACTAATCTTTAGTGCAAAAAGTAGATCACTGGTTACCTGGGGAGAAGGGGCAGGAGGGAGGGATGACAAAAGGATAAAGGGAAACTTTATGGGTTGATGGATATACTCATTGTTTTCATTGTGGTAATGGTTTTTACAAGCATATACAGATGTCAAAGCTTGTGAGACTGTACATTCTAAATATATGCCACTCACTGGATATGAACTGTATTTCAATAGTACTGTTTTAAAAAGAGATAAGAGACACACCAATTAAGATGTATATTTCAATATTAATTCAAATAAATAAGTTGTTTTAAAAAGAGATTTTGAGACAGTCAGGGAAACTGACAAACTGCCCAGATATTTAAGGAATTGTTAAAAACTTTAGAGGGGATAACACTGTTCTAGTTAAAAAGAGTAGACTTGTAGGGGCACCTGGGTGGGGCAGAGTCAGTTAAGCATCTGACTCTTGGTTTTGGCTCAGGTAGTCATTTCAGAGTCGTAGATGGAGCCCTTGCATTGGGCTCCCTGCTCAGCAGGGAGTCTGCTTGAGACTCTCTCTTACCCTCTCTCTGTCTGCCCCTGCCCCCACACTCATTCTCTTTCTCTCTGAAATAAATGAATCTTTTTTTAAGTAGACTTTTAGGTATAGCATCCTGAAACATTTATGAACGATATAGGATATCCTAAGGGCAAGAGGAAATGGGTAGATACATATGAAACATATGAAACAGGAATGGCGAAGACTGGATAAAAGTTTAAGCTGAATACCTTAGGTGGAGGTTCACTGTACTATTTTTCATATATATCTTTCTATAACAATCTTCTAATACACCACTAAAAATAAAAGAAATATTAAGGATTTATAAAGGTTCTTAGGCTACTTGTGACAGAATCAGGAAATCAGTGATTTCTTATAGAAATCAGTTGCTATTCTGATTATAGACTATAATCTAGTTCTGATTTCTAGAACTTATGCTGTGAATTTGAGGACTCTTTCATAACTCAGATTACTTAATAGAAGTTAATGATTTCCAAAAAGTTTAGTAAGAACAGATCTTGTATTAAAACCACAAAAGAAGTACTTTTTCTGTTTGCTTGTCTTAAAGAACATCATATCCAAACATGAAGGTAATACCAAGAAGTGTAAGGCAGATAAAAAGTGGAGTCTTTTTTTTTTTTTTTTTTTAAGTGCAGTCTTTAAGTGACACACACACAAATACCCAAAGTGAAGAAAACAGAGTTCTCAAAGGAGAGCATTTGCTGCAAGTGATTCCCTCCTTGAAAGTGATCGCCCTGACCCCATGCACACTGGGGCATACCATTCATGAGTGTATGTGTAGATGTTCCCGATGCATCCTTTACCATCTGTCACTGCAACAAGCCATGTTGGGAGCAGTGTAAAACCACCAAGCAAGGCTCCTTCACCTTAATCTCTACTGACTACAAATTCTTACAAAAAACACATTCTATGCAAGTTCTGTGAGGCAGATCCCATTTCCTATTTGAAATGGCACCAAATGCAGTTTTTACTGGCAGTTTCAGCAGACTGGATTTTCAACAGGAAGAGATGTATAATTAATCCCTCATTTCCAGAAGGGACGAAAGTGGTTATATTTCTAGCAGTTATAAAAGCACTGTAATTGCTATCACTCTAATTTAACAACCCCTCCACCATTTGACTAATTCAAAGACCTTCACGGTTCTTGGTATATTATCAAACATCTTGGAAGAGGACTTTATATCAGAGCTGCCTAGAGATAATAGGTGGTCTAATTTATGATTTGTATTATAAATAATACTATATACAAATTTGATAGTTATAGATTTGTTTTGAAATGGGTGGAATTATAGAAGAAAACGATTTTAACAACTGTTAATTTAAAAATAAATGGGGCAATAATGCTAACATTTACTGTTTGCTTACTAGGTGCCAATGCTATTCAAAGTGCTTTACATTAATTTGGTCATGTTAATTATCCCATGAATTAGATCCAATCAATAGCTACATTTTACAAGTAAGAAAACTGAGGCAGAGGTCATATCATTAATAAATGAAAGAGCCATGTTTCATATCCATTCATTCTAACTCCAAAGCCCAGACTCAACCCCTTTAGGGTATAAGAGGGCAAAGAAATACACTCAGATAGAATATAGTTAAGATGTGGACAGAGAAAACATACACAATGCCAGATGTCCAAATATCCATTCAGGCAATACCTTTTCACCTCAATATATGAAAGAGTGCAGGGAACCAAAAAAAGAGTTCTAGAAATAAAATTTTATTATGGCCTACTTAACCAGGGCAAGTGGATTTAACCTACCATGTAAATGATACCTCTTCCTTCCTTCCTTCCCAAATACTGAAAGGGAAGTGAATTTGATGCTAAACTTGTGAGCTCCTCAGAAATTTGCCATATACATTCTAAAGAGGTGTTTTCTAAATTAATTAATTAATTAAATAAATAAAAATAAGGAGGTGTTTTCTGGTTTTAAGAAAATTCAGTACATAACAATCTTCACTAAGCAAAAAATACTTGGAAACACATTACAATGAAAAATATTTCATTGCAGATATTTTGTAATGATGCTTCCTCAACACTCTCTCTTCATGAGGACTTTTTGATTTTTAAGGGAGGGAGGAAGCATTTGTTCCATATCCCTGACCAGGGAAGCCCTTAGCCACCCCAGCAGCCCCTTCTCTGCTCACAGAACCAACTTCTTCCCTTTCGGTTCTTCGTAGCAAACTGGTGCAAATGGCCCTTTCAACCATTCCTGCCATCCACTACAGGGAGGACTACAAATGTCTGTCCAACGACATCTGGTTTAAATTCCAGCTCTGCACCTCTCAGCAAGCCCTTTAACCTCTATGTCTCCAGATGAGGTAACTGCTCCTTCACCAAAGGGCAGCAAAGGGTCCAGGAGTTAAGACATGGAAGCATTTAGAACAGTTCCTGGCACATAACAAATGCTCTATAAATGTTAGATTTATTCTTATAGTCTTGTAGCAAAATACTCCCAAGAAACTGTCACAAGCATCCTGAGAGATGAAAACACCATGTGATGAGGACCACATAATACTTCTGTAGTGAAAGGGGGAAGGAGGGAAGACAGGATGGGCATAGCACATTTAGTTGTCAAGAAAATGTGTCCTAATTTTTAAAAAATATTTTATTTATTCATGAGAAACAAGAGAGAGAGAAAGAGAGGGAAAGAGAGAGAGAGAGAGAGAGAGGTGCAGAGACACCGGCAGAGGAAGAAGCAGGCTCCATGCAGGGAGCCCAATGTGGGACTCGATCCTGGAACCCCAGGATCATGCCCTGGGCCAAAGGCAGGCGGCTCAACTGCTGAGCCACCCGAGATCCCAAAAATGTGTCCAATTTAAGGAAAATATATGTTCTTTGCAGTGTATGTTTGAACATAAGTGAGGGGACATTAAATCAATCTATCAGGAAGTTCTAACCCGAGAGGTTAGAAGGAAGTTCTAACATAAGTGAGGGGACATTAAATCAATCTATCAGGAAGTTCTAACCCGAGAGGTTAGAAGGAAGTTCTAACCGAGAGGTACACTGAATATACATTTTGGCTGGGTGCTGAAAGCTTGAGTGTTAGATCAGCATTCAGATAAAGCTCAGATCAGAGAGCATCACCATCATCGGATGTACATCTCAAATACAAACCTAATTTTGAAATTATCAAAAAATTGTACCTGTTTTATTAGGAATTTTAGTGATAACTTTACAGTTTGACAGGGCAGTGCAGAAGCAAGAATTTCATAGCACAGTCAGCCACCAGACTGCCATGCAGCTGCTCAAGGGTGCGCAGGTCCTGCAACTCCTACTGGATGCTCACTGTCCACTGCAGTCAGCAGAGAGGAGAGAGGGGGTTTGTCAGCTAGCTCTGCTAGGATACTGTAGACAATGAGACTGCCACAAAATCATTAAATAGTATTCTGTCTTTCAGAGTTACCAACTGAATTATTTTGTCTAATATTATGAAAGTTAGAGTACCTTAATCAATTCCACAGATAAGAGTTATGCTATAATTTACTCCTTATTATTCTGCCTTACATAGTCTGAATTTGCATAAATGTTTTATTGGCTCAAAAAAGATACAATTTTTCCTGAAGGTATCTAGTTAATTCATTTTCTCAACATTCATATAAACTATGAATCTACTTCCTTAGGTAACTATCTAAATACTCATATTGTTTATTTCTTTAATTCTATTTCTTTGTTGTTCTGAATAGTAGATGAACACCTTTCATAATCAATCAATGCAGCATTTTACTCTTGCAATAAGGAAAATAATAATAGCAGATATTTATTTAGCATTAACTACATGCCAGGTACCCCATGTGACACACACACACACACACACACACACACACACACAATCCTTATAGCAACACTAAGATGTAGGTACTATTCTTATTTCCATTTGCCCAAACTAGCAAGTGGCAGAGCTGGGGATGTGAACCCACATGCTGGCCAGGGGTCCATGCTCTTAACCACTAGACACCTTGCCTCATTGCAGGTAAATGAGTAAGAGTTAAATGGGAGAAGGGGGTTTGGAAGAAAGGTATGGAAAAAAGAAATGGCAACAGCACTTGCAGAAGCACTCAGACATGTGTTGGAGAGGGTTTGAGAAAAGTGCTTGAGAACACCAGATAGGGCCACGTGCTGAACCCACAGAAGGCAACGAGCGGCTGCACTTGAGGGTTCTGAGGGGGACAGGCCATGTAGGACCGTGCAGGTCTGATCAAGGGACAGGAAAAGAACAGCAAGGCACTGGGGTCTTGCACCAGGGACGAGGACATGACAACAAGAATGCTAGTGTGAAAGCCACTGTGGTATGGAAAAGGCTGGCTGAAGGTGAGAAAGCAGGAAACCACGTCAGGAGCTACAGTGACAGATTGGTTAAAAGGACGATTATGAGTGGAGATGAGAGGAGATGAGAAGGTACCTATCATCAGGGCAGAGTGACAGACTGGATTTGGGGGAAGAAGGAAGTTTCCAGAAGGAAGTCTCAGGGATGACTCCTAGGTTTCTGATTTGTGCAACTCGATGGATGAGAATGGGTTGTTCCACAAAATGGAAACACCTAATAAGGACTGAAGTTTCTGGACTTCTCCTGGACATGTGAAGCAGGAGCAGCATTTGCGATATCCACGGGGAGCTGCCCACAGTAGGCAGCTAGATATACACACCCAAAGCCCACACTGAAGGTGGGAGCCAGAGGTGTACAGTCTGGAGTCCTCATATAAATGATGATTCAACCTGCAGAGGTGCATGAAATCGTATAAAAGACACTAAAAAAGAGGGCCTATGGCAGAGCCCTGAGGGCTTGATATTTTAAAAGACCAGAAAGACAAGGATGAGTCTGCAAAGGAGGAACTGAGAGGCAGAAGGAGCCCGACATGGGACTCGATCCCAAGCCTCCTATGATCACACCCCGTGCTGCAGGCGGCGCTAAACCACTGCGCCACCAGGGCTGCCAACTGAGAGGCAGAAGGAAAACAAGAAGAGTACAGATATCACCGAAACCAAGGATGGCGAGCTTAAGAAAATAAAGCCAAATGCTCCGACAGGTCAAGCAAGATGCTGAGGGAAACATCTATTAGATCTGGAGACATGTGGTGACTGTTTCCAAAGGGCAGTGGGGACAGGGCCAGACCTGGAGTGAAGTAAGGCTTAAGTGAGGGGACAGGAAATGAAGAAAGAGTATATACAACTCTGAAAAAGGTAGCAGAGTGAGAATGTGGGGCAAGAGCAGCAGATTTAAACTAGGAGACGCTGAACATGTTTAAACTGGTGATGAAGACCAAAGGTGGAAGGAAGGTGAATATATCTCAAAAGGAAGGAGCTGCCAGGGTGAGGTTTCTGCACAGGAACAGGATACAAAGCCTGACCAAGTGGCAGGAGAGACGGTGCCTCTATATTACCACAGGGGAGGAAGGTTCAGAGGCATGCAGGTGCAGGCCGGTTTGTACCTTTAAGACTGGGAGGGTGATAAAGTTCCCATCTGATGGCTCTCAATTTCTGTGTGACATGGGAGGCAAAGCTGTATCCAGAAAATGAAAGAGGAGATGTGGTATGGGAAGGACGGGGGAAGGGGAAAGTGAGGCAGTGTTGGCGCTTTGAGGAAACACAAAGGACGGAACTGATTATTGTAGATGCTGGGAGACTGAGTGAACCTAAGAATAGAGGAATGCTGGGCAGTGCTGAAGGCTCGTTTCAGAATGCAGGGAATCAAGAATTTATAGGGGTTCCTGTGGGCTATACTGAGTGAGGCGCGGTGCTTGGCCTGTGAATGCAGGCAGAGAGAAAGCCGACGTTAGCAGTCATCCAGGAGGTGGGTTTTACTAGCAAGGCACGACAAAAGACCCAAGGGCAAGGGAGTTAAAGGACTGGGAGAGGATGCTAGAGGTGGACCAGGGACCTAAGCTCTGTGAAGAAAAGAGGGAGGATGGACTCAGAATAAAAAGAAAAGAGATAAGGGCACTGATAAGAGGAAGGCTAATTATAGCACAAACTGCTGACAGAAAAGATGTGGGCATTGGTGGAATACCTAAATTTAACTCATTAATTATCATTAATGATCATTCATTAGATTATTTGAATTCTTAATGAGTTCAGTTATCCATTAACACATTAAGGTCAACCTTCTGTGACATAATTAAAGGTTGAGTTTCCTGCTCCATGAAGGACTCTCTGAAATTATTAAGAAGAAGGCCACCAACAACCCATGGAGAAATTAATAAAGTACCCACTTGTCTGGAGATTCCTCCTCCAGAGGGCCTGGGGACTCTTCTACCGCTGTGATCTCTTCCATTGGTGCAGTCTGCTCCATGTCACTGAAAAGCAGTGAGAATCGTTCTGGTCACACAAATATGTTCACATCAGTGCTCTTACATATTTGAGATAGAAAAAATACATTTCAATATCCTTTTGCTTAAGTAAATATCATTCAAGGAATTATATACACATACAGGTAATCCACATCAAAATGAAAATGAGAAAACTGCTAATCCTTTGAAATTATTTGAAAAATGTGATAAGTACTTTTAGAAATAGAAGTTTCTATGAATGGCCTAAAATTAAAAACAGATTATAAATGACCAGAATAATTATTTAAAACTTACTGTCCTAGAAAATTCCAAGTATCAACAGGAGCCATAAAATTTCTCAACATGTGCTTTTAGAATATGTTCAAATATAAGCAACCATCGATAACATAGACATTGCTAAATACATAGGATATTATATATGAACCTGACAGTTACCACAAACCAAAAACTTATAATAGATACACAAAAAATAAAGAGAAAAGAACCCAAACATAATATTAAGAAAGTCATCAAATCACAAGGGAAGAAAGCAAAAGAAATTAAAAAAAAAACAGAAAATGATTAATAAAATGGCAGTAATGCATACCTATCAATAATTACTTTAAATGTAAGTGGACTAAATGCTCCAATAAAGGATATAAGGTGACTGAATGGATAAAAAACAAGACCTATCTATACGCTGCCTATAAGAGACTCACTCAGACCTAAAGACATACACAGGCTGAAAGTGAAGAGATGGAAAAAACATTTGCCATGTAAATAGAAGCAAAAAATAAAATACATCAGATAAAACAGACTTTAAACAAAAACTGTAACAAGAGGGAAAGGGTATTACAGAATGATAAAGAGATCTAAGAAAAGAATGATTATAAATATGTATGCACTCAACACAGGAGCACCTAAACATATAAAGTAAACGTTAACAGACATAAAAGGAGAACTCAACAGTGATACAATAATAGTACAAGACTTCAACCCCTGACTTACATTAATGGATAGATCATCCAGACAGAAAATCAATCAGTGGCTTTGAAAGACACATTAGACCAGATGGATTTAACAGATATAGAACAAACCATCCCAAACAGCAGACTATACATTATTTTCAAGTATACATGAAACATTCTCCAGGATAAATCACATTAGGCACAAAACAGGTCATGAATTTAAAAGACTGAAATCATATCAAGCATCTTTTTCTCATGACAACAACATAAAACCAAAAATCAATGACCATAATAAGACTGGAAAAAACACAAACGTGGATGCTAAGCAACAAGCTACTAAAAAATCAATGGGTCAATGAAGAAATCAAAGAGGAAATAAAAAATACCTTGAGACTAATGAAATGAAAACACAATGGTCCAGGGGCACCTGGGGGACTCAGTCGGTTAAGTGCCTGTCCTGGGCTCAGGTCATAATCCTAGGGTCCTGGCACTGAGATCCTGAGTTGGGCTCCCCACTCTTGGGGAGCCTGCTTCTTCATCTCCCTCTGCCCCTCCCCACACACATGTGCATGCTCCCATGCTCACTCTCTCCCTTTCTCTAATAAATAAAATCTTTAAAAACAGCAACAACAACAAAAAAACCTCACAACTGTCCAAAATCTTTGGGACACACCAAAAGCGGTTCTAAGAGGGAAGTTTATGATGATACAGGCCCACCTCAAAAAAAAAACAAGAAAAATCTCAATTTAACTCTACACCTAAAGGAACTAGAAAAAGAGGAACAAAGCTCAAAGGAGTAAAAGAAAAGAAATAATAAAGATGAGAACAGAAATAAATGAAATAGAGACAAAAAGCACAATGGAAAGATCCATGAAACCAAGAGCTGGTTCTTTGAAAAGATAAATAAAATTGATAAACCTTTAGCCAGATTCATCAAGGGAGGGGGAGAGGACCCAAATAAATAAATCACAAATGTAAGAGAAGTTACAACTGATACCACAGAAATATAAAGAGTCATAAGAGAGTACTACAAAAAAATTAAACACCAACAAATTGGACAACTAGAAGAAAGGGATAAATTCCTAGAAACATATAATCATCCAAGCTGAATCAGGAAGAAATAAAAAATCTGTAACTGGACAATTATTGGTAATGAAATTGAGTTAGTAATCAAAAAAACTCTAGGAGTAGAGGCTTCACAGGTAAATTCTATTAAATATTTATTTTTCAAAATATTTTATTTATTTATTTATTTATTTATTTGAGAGAGGGAGAGAGAGCATGAACAGGGGCAGGTGCAAAGGAAGAAGCAGATTGCTGGCTGAGCAGAGAGCCCCTACCTGAGGATTGATCTCAGGACCACAGGACCATGACCTGAGCCCAAGGCAGACACTTAACCAACTGAGCGACCTAGGTGCCCCTCTGTCAAATATTTAAAGAAGAGATAATATCTATCCTTCTCAAACTATTCCAAAAAATAGAAGAGGAAGAAATGCTTCAAATTCATTCTATGAAGACATGGCCAACAAGCACATGAGAAAATGCTCCGCATCACTTGCCATCAGGGAAATACAAATCAAAACCACAATGAGATACCACCTCACACCAGTAAGAATGGGGAAAATTAACAAGGCAGGAAACAACAAATGTTGGAGAGGATGTGGAGAAACGGGAACCCTCTTGCACTGTTGGTGGGAATGTGAACTGGTGCAGCCACTCTGGAAAACTGTGGAGGTTCCTCAAAGAGTTAAAAATAGATCTTCCCTATGACCCAGAAAAGGTCTGGGTCTTTATCCCAAAGATACAGATGCAGTGAAATGCTGGGACACCTGCACCCCGATGTTTATAGCAGCAATGTCCACAATAGCCAAACTGTGGAAGGAGCCTCGGGGTCCATCGAATGATGAATGGATAAAGAAGATGTGGTTTATGTATACAATGGAATATTACTCAGCCATTAGAAATGACAAATACCCACCATTTGCTTCAACATGGATGGAACGGGAGGGTATTATGCTGAGTGAAATAAGTCAATCAGAGAAGGACAAACATTATATGGTCTCATTCATTTGGGGAATATAAAAAACAGTGAAAGGGAATAAAGGGGAAAGGAGAGAAAATGAGTGGGAAATATCGGAGAGGGAGACAGAACATGAGAGACTCCTAACTCTGGGAAACGAACAAGGGGTGGTGGAAAGGGAAATGGGCGGGGGGTTGGGGTGACTGGGTGATGGGCACTGAGGGGGGCACTTGCTGGGATGAGCACTAGGTGTTATTCTATATGTTGGCAAATTGAATTCCAATAAAAAGAAATAAAAAAAAAACTAAAAAAAAATTCATTCTATGAGGCCAATACTACCCTTATACTAAAATCAAAACAAAGACACTACAGAAAGAATTACAGGCCAATATCCCTGATGAGCATAGATGTAAAAATCCTTAACAAAATGTAAACAAACAGCATTCAACAATACATTAAAAGGATCATTTACCACCATCACACTGGATTTATTCCAAGTGCACAAGGATGATTTAATACCTACAGATGAATCAACATGATACATTAACAACATGAAGATGCAAAGATCTCAAAAGTATTTCATGGAATTCAACATCCATTTATGATTAAAACTCTTAACAAAATGGGTAGAGAAGGAACATACCTCAACATAATAAAGGCCATATATGAAAAACTCACAGCTAACATCATACTCAACAGTGAAAAACTAAAAACATTTCCTCTAACTTCAGAAACAAGATAAGGATGTCCATTCTCACCACTTTTATTCAACATAGTATGGAAAGTCCTAGCTATACCAATCAGACAAGAAAAGGAAATAAAAGGCATCCAAACAGGTAAGAAATAAAACTGTCACTATTTGCAGATGACATGATACTGCATATAGGAAACCCTACGTTACCCACGAAAAAAATATTAGAATAAATGATATCAGTAAAGTTGCAGGATACAAAATGAACATACAGAAATCTGTTGCATTCATATATATACATATATTATACATATGATATATTATACATATATGTATAATATATATACTTTAAAGAATATATAATATACATATATTTTTTTAAGATTTTATTTATTCATGAGAGACACAGAGAGAGAGGCAGAGACATAGGCAGAGGGAGAAGCAGTCTCCTTGCAGGGAGCCCGATGTGGGACTTATTCCCCGGACCCTGGGATCACAATCTGAGCCAAAGGCAGATGCTCAACCACTAAGCCACTTAGGTACCCCTGAATTCCTATATATTATAATGAATTAGCAGAGACATTAAAAAACAATCCCATTTACAATTGCATTAAAAGGAATAAAATGCCTATGAATAAACTGAACCAAGAAGGTGAAAAACCTGTACTCTGAAAATTATAAGACACCGACAAAAGAAACTGAAGACAACACAAATAAATGAAATACTCTATTCTCATGGATTGGAAGAATAGTTAGAATGTCAACTCTATCCAAAGCAATCTACAGATTCAATGCAATCCCTATCAAAATGGCAATGGTATTTTTCACAAAACTAAAATAACCCTAAACAAGTATGGAACAATGAAAGACCCCGAATAGCAAAGCCCTTTTTTTTTTTTTTTTTAAGATTTTATTTATTTGAGAGAGAAAGAGCGCAGGAGATAGAGCGGGGAGGGGCAGAGGGAGAGTGAGAAGCAGACCCCCAGTGAGCAGGGAGTCTGATACAGGGCTGGATCCCAACACTTGGAGATCATGACCTGAGTTGAAGGCAGATGCTTAACCAACCAAGCCACCCAGGTGCCCCTGACAAAGCACTTTTGAGAAAGAAACACAAAGCTACAATCTCAGATTTCAAACTATACTACAAAGCTATAATAACAAAACAGTATATAGCATTGGCACACAAATAAAGATACAGATCAATGTAACAGAAGAGAGCCCAAAACTAAACCCATGCATATACAGTCAATTAGTCTATGACAAAGGAGGCAAGAATATACAATGGGGAAAAGACAGCCTCTTCAACAAACTGTGTTGGGAAAACTGGACAGCTACATGCAAAAGGATGAAACTGGACCACTTTCTTACATCATACAGAAAAATAAAATCAAAATGGATTAAAGACCTGAATGTAAAAACTCAAACCATAAAATTTCAAAAAGAGAGAGAGAGAGAGAGAGAGAGAGAGAGAGAGAGAGAGAAACCATATGCAGTAAACTCTGAGACATCTGTTTAGCAATATTTTCCTGTATCTCTCTCCTCAGCCAAGGGAAACAAAAGCAAAAATAGACCATTGGGTCTACATTGAACTAAATAAAAAGCTTTTGCACAGTGAAAGAAAACATTAAGAAAATGTAAAGGCAACCTACTGAATGGGAGAAGATCTTTGAAAATGATATACCCAAAAGTGAGTCAATATCCAAAATATAGAAAGAACTTATACAACTCAACACCAAAAAAACCAACAGTCAATTTAAAAACAGGCAGAGGAGTTGACTAGACGTTCTCCAAAGAAGACATTCAGATGACCAACAGACACATGAAAAGATGCTCAACACCACTCATCATTAGGGAAATGCAGAAATTAAAACCACAATGAGATATAATCTCACACAGTTGGAATAGGTAGTATCAAAAAGACATGCAACAACAGTTGTTGCTGAGGATGTGGAGAAAGGGAATCCTTGTGCATTGCTGGTGAGAATGTAAATTTATGCAGCCACTATGGCAAATAATATAGAGGTTCCTCAAACAATGAAAATAGAATTACAATATGATCTAGCAACGCCACTTTGGATATTTACCACCAGTAAATGGAAAGATAAATTTATTTATTTTAAAGATTTGAGAGAGTGCACACGCATGCATGAGTGCAAGTAGAGGGAGGGGCAAGGGAGAGAGATAGGATCCCAAGCAGACTCCCTGCCAAGTGTGGAGCTTGATGCAGGGCTTTATCCCATGACTGATAAGACCATAACCTGAGTCAAAATCACAAATCAGACACTTAACTAACTGAGCCACTCAGGTGCCCCAAAAGATTAAATTTAAAAGATATATGCACCCCTATGTTTATTGCAACATTGTCTACAATAGTCAAAATATGGAAGAAACCTAAGTGCCCACTGATAGATGATTGGATAAAGAAGATGTACTGTATACACACAGTGGGATATTACTCAGCCATAAAGAATAAAATCTTGCCATTTGTGACCTGAAAGTATTATGCTAAGTGAAATAAGTCAGAGAAAGACAAATACATATGATGTCACTCATGTGTGTCATCTAAAACACAAAACAAATGAAGACTCATAAAAACAGAGAACTGGTGGTTCCTACAGGGGCAAAGGGGTGGAGGAGGATGGGTGAAATAAATGAAGGGGATTAAGAGGTATAAAATCCAGTTTTAAAATAACAAGGTCATGGAGATGAAAAGTACAGCATAGGGAATATAAATAATACCGTAATACCTTTTATGGTGGTGACAGATGAGAACTCCACTTAGCATGGTTTGCATTTCATAATGTATCTAATTGGTAAATCACTGTTATGTACCTCAAGTTAATACAATGTTGTATGTCAACAATAAATTTTAAAAAAAATTCTCAACCTACAAGTGTTAAATGACTCACAATACACAAGAATACGCCATATCAAACTTTTAAAAAATGATGAATACATTCCACAAAAATGAGTGTACAGAATACACACAGGCTGGTGATAGCTGTGCCAGAAAAGTCAGTCTCTGAAACATCAATTTATATACTGTCACATCTAAATACAATCTATAAATTGGAAATTACAGAACAGTGAGACACAATTTGAATTCTAATACACATGATCTTAATTTTCCCTTTTTATGTTAATGTTAATCCTATCTGAATATTACTTTAGAAAAAAGCAGTCTCAGCAAAAGAAATTTCATTTTCAGGAAAATGCTAAAAATTAGTCAATATAAGTGTATTCATTAGAAACATTTCATACTCTACATGCAGAATCCAGCACTTTTCCATCTTCCGTTATGAAAAAATATCACAACATAAGCTATTCTTTAAAAGAAAGATAAACTGGGCAGCCCCGGTGGCGCAGCGGTTTGGCACTACCTGCAGCCTGGGGTGTGATCCTGGGGACCCAGGATCGAGTCCCACATCGGGCTCCCTGCATGGAGCCTGCTTCTCCCTCTACCTGTGTCTCTGCCTCTTTCTCTCTGTGTCTATGAATCAATAAATAAAATATTTAAAATAAAAAAAAATAAAAAAAAATAAATAAATAAATAAAAGAAAGATAAACTGTAATAACAGAATTGACTTTTTTACATTTAAACTTCTTATTCACAATGCAAAGCTATTGTATTGAACTTTAAAATGAATTTTTCAATACAGAATTTGAATATTTAATTTTATTTTTTTTAGTAATCTCTACACCCAACATGGGGCTCGAACTCATGACCCCATGATCAAGAGTTGCATGCTCATCTGACTGAGCCATCCAGGCACCCCAAATAATTGATTTTTACTTTAAAAAACGTCCTAAATCAAATGTACTCTGAGTTTGGAAGGATGCAGCTGCTGCTCTGGCTGGCAGAGGCCCTTCAATAAAGGCTGCCTCTGCACATCAGCCTGACCCCAGCAGGGTCACGGAGTCTGGGCACCCAGGAGCCCTCAAGTCTAGCAGCAGAAGCAGCAGCAATTACTCCAACTTTCTCTTTATTCCCTTTGCAACATAATAAACCAAGGGGATAAAAACCATAGATTTATTGATAGTTTGTAGCTTTCAAAAATTACAAATCATAAAAGGGCTGACTATATGAACACCAGCATTTCTAAAACTTGAGCAGCTGATTTAAACAAAGAGAAAAAAATCACAGATCTCCCTCCTGTGTTAACCTAAATTATTTAATGAAAAAGCAAAAAACTAATGTGCTTATAGCTCTTATAAAACCACGTGACCAAAACTATAGAACAATGGGGCTTCAAAATTAGCGACAATTTACATTAGTAGATTCTGTTATTTTGTTGAAAGTAGAAAACCAATGTTGGATTTACAGAAGAAAGATAAGCATCAGGGGCCATGTGTATATTTTGATTTCACTTATATGAATGCAGAAAATGCCTGTTTGCACAGGTACATTCCATCAAGTGATGTTAAATACCTCAAGGCTTTGTCATCTAGTTCAAATTCAATCAGAATTCACACTTACCCAAATCTATGACAGTGAACAGATTTTAACTGAATGTTACTTGATTATTACATAAGACCATCTTGCCCTTTGAAATAAAATTTGGAAGGCACCATTACTGAAAAGTGTTTTTATGGGTGTGTTTCAACCGGTAACAAGAAAATATCTGAGATCTGATATTATATCTTTTTAATTACCACAGATGGAGAAAATTCTACTTTCAGCATAAGCACCCACTGTCAAACTGTTGAAGAAAACCAATAACGTTGGAAATGGCTCTGTATGATTTTGAAAACATCTTATCCATAACTTTAGTTAGCACTGCCAATGCCTTCAACGAGGAATACTAACCACAGCAAAATCCTTAAACCTTTAGTTTTTTTAAGAATTTATTTATTTTAGAGACAGAGACAGAGGGGCAGAGGGGCAGAGGGACAGAACCTCAAGCAGGCTCCCCACTACCTGAGCTGAATCCAAAAGTTGGACACTCAACAACTAAGCCAGCCAGGTGCCCCAAAACCCCCAAACTTTCAACACAGTGTTTGGCCTTGCCAGCCATGAACAGCCTTATTACATTAGGCTCACCTCTGCTCTTTTCTCATTAATCAAAGGCAGCATATAACCCCAGTGTACTATACTGTTTTCATGATCAAAATCCATATCTGCATTTGTTAAATAAGAAATCCAAGTCTTGGGGCAGTTGGGTGGCTCAGTCGGTCAAGTACCTGCCATCTGCTCAGGTCATGATCTCCAGGTCCTGGGATCTAGCCCCTGTTGGGCTTCCCACTCAGCACGGAATCTGCTTCTCTCTCTCTCTCCTTCCACCCCTCCCCACAGCTCATTCTCTCTCTCAAATAATAAATAAAATCTTAAAATAAAAAAAAAAAAAAGAAATCCAAGTCTTACTCTCCAAAAATCTTTAAATTACAAATTATTGCCGCCTCAGAGGTTTGACTTAATAACTCACAGACAACTCAAAATAACATGTGATGTGTGTCATTTTAGCATTGGGACATGCCAGTCCACCAGAGGCACCCCTGGCACCTGGTTACCTCTTCGTGTGATAAGACCAATGCTGACCCCTTAGGGAACATAATCACTTTCAGCCAAAATTATTTTTAAGTTCCAATGCAAACTGAAATGGAGTGGTAGTATTTTAATTAAATTTTTTTTTTGACAGAGATTGAGGGAAAGCACAAGCGGGAGGGGTGGGGGTGGGGGGTAGAGAGGGTCAGAGGAAGAAGGAGAGAACCCACAAGCAGACTCTGCTGAGCACAGAGCCAGACACAGGACTCCATGCCAGGAACCTGAGATCACAACCTGACCTGAAACCAAGAGTCAGGCACTTAACTGGCTGACCCACCCAGGTGCCCCTGGAGTGGCTGTATCAAATAAGGTAGTAAATCAGGTGACTCAGAGGTATTACTTTATAAGATATATACTTTCAAAGTAAAATAAAACAAAATCAAAAGATTCATAATCAAGATCCTATGAAGCCCTATACTGAGAAACATTAAGCAAGTTTCTTCTTCCTTTCAAGAACAACACAGATACGCAGTGGTAGCACATGCAATATTACATTTGGTATTGTTTTGTATACTATTGTCTTTAAGGACAAGTTTCAGGAAAACCAGTTTATGTAAAAAGCTTATGTTCTTCAGAAGAAGAAAAGCAGAAGCCTGGATTCTCTCAAGCCTTCAAACTTGTAGAAAGCCTGCCCTACAACATAGGCAGGGCCCTGAAGTACTTGCTGCCTATTCTATGCAGGAAGGCATTGTCCCTGTGGCTAGGAAATGACAGAAGCAACAGAACCAAGTACCTCCTCTAAGTAGCAAAACTGGCACAGATCTGAGACACCAAGAAGCCTCAGAAAAACGTCAAATTTGAACCTTTGGCGAAACTTGTCATTGAGCTTGGGCCTGCAAATGATTTCATAAAATCAAGATGCAATGTATATAAGAACTTGGGAAGGTCACAGGAAAATATAGAATATTCAGTAATTTAGAAAGCATTGAGGTCTATGCAAATGTACAGTGCCATGTACTGGGGCGTGAGCAAATACAAATTTGTCTGGCTAAAATATGATAAAAGAACTTTAAAAAGTAGTTTTCAAATCTAATTGCAACATAACAACCATGCTTTAAACAAGTCATCTCACTAAACAAAAGCCTAAAGTGAATCTCTATTTAATGGCTCGCAAGCACAAAGATGCTGCAAGCACAACAGAGGATATACTTTTCAAGAAAAGGAAAATAGGGGATCCCTGGGTGGCGCAGCAGTTTGGCGCCTGCCTTTGGCCCAGGGCGCGATCCTGGAGACCCGGGATTGAATCCCACGTCGGGCTCCCGGTGCATGGAGCCTGCTTCTCTCTCTGCCTGTGTCTCTGCCTCTCTCTCTCTCTCTCTGTGACTATCATAAATAAATAAAAATAAAAAAAAAAAAGAAAAAAAAGAAAAGGAAAATAAAGATCCGGAGATTTCCACTTAGCTATAGGTTCACAGAAGGCACACATTTGCACCATACCTGGTATCTTTACCTGATCCCCAGGTTCGAACTCCACATCCACCCATGTTGTCTTCAGTTCTGATTGCTCTAGAGAAAGAAAGAATATTCCCTTAAACTGGAAGGTAGTTCCAAATCAGAGAAGTTGGTCAAAAAAGCTGTCCCAGAATCAGCTCCCTCAGGAATAAGAGTACAATGAATATTAACACATAGCAAACAGATTCATACCATGTATTATCAAGATCACGAAGCAAAAATGGCAGTTACAGAGGAACTGACATTTTCTCATTCCCACCATACCTCTCGAAATCTCGTTTTCCTCTCTGGTCAAAACCGTCAAAAGCTCTGTTCCCGGGGCCACCTCTGCCTCGGCTTCGCATGGCCCCTCTGGGGCCTCCACGGCCTCTCAGTGGTCTGTCCCGATCAAACCTGTCAATGGGTCTAGGAAGAGAGGGGCATAATCAAAAGCGGTGAACTGGATTAAGGGCTAAGGCTTTTTTTCAGAAAAAAAATTCTAGAAAGACATGATGGCTGTAATACATTGGAAAGAATGGTGGCTGGAGTAATAAAGTAACTGTTAAATTTCACCTGAGGCACTGTTCTGAGTAGTCCACATACAGGAATTAATTCTCACAAACAGAACTATAGTATACAACTACTGTCCACAGATAAGGAAACTGAGGCACAAAGGAGGTAGATAATTTGCCCACAGTTGTATAGCTGTGAGGTGAGGGAGCCAGATCAGAGAACCAAGTCCTGGGCAGGTCTCACACTAACCTGTGGAAAGACATCCCTTTTTCCCCTCTGGATCTGGTTTCCTCACTTATAAAATGAGGAGGTTAGATAAACTCTAAGATTCATTCCAGCCCTAATATTCAGTATTTAAGTTAAATTTGGAATGTTTTGTACAACAGAAATAATTAAACTTCAAGTTACGCACCCTCCCAAATCTCCCTCTCCCAAACAACCCATCAGTGACACAGGGGCTGAAAACATGAACCTGTAACCACCTCAACTCTACCCCCGCTGCCCTACAGGACCTTCCAAGGACAGCTGAAGCGCTTTGTTGTTAAGGCCAACAACAACTTTTGTCTTTACGTCATTTGACCCCATTCATCATTTGAAACCAGTGACCATTCATCTTCCTCTGACCTCTCTGGCTTCTCCTTCCCTGCCTGTCCTTAAAAAGTATTTTTGTAACAGGTCATACTGAAACAGAGTACACATTCACAAGCTACTTCCCTTGCTCCCTAGCTACCCAATTCCACTTCCCAGAGGTAGGCACCTCCAGAGTCACAAGAAAGGACCAGTTCCGTATCTTGCCTCTTTCATTTAACTAGTCTCCGTGCTTCACACACAGCTGCCTCCCTCGTTCTTCTGGATATCGGATTGTCCTTACGTGACCCTGCATGCCTGACTCCCATTCTAGGCACACATTGTCCTCATCTCTATGCTGTTGCTACGTGATCTTACATCTTTCATCGTAGTCTCTGATCCTAGGCCACAAAGCCAGTTCTTCCTGGACATACCCTCTGTCTATGCCCTGGCCCTGCAGATACATGACCAATGCTGACCCCCTGCTCCTCTTATGGTCCCTAACTTACAGCATGAAAAAGTACCTAAGCCAAGAACCAAGTGTCTTCTACAATCTTCCCTTCTTCCTCTGCCACTGGTGCCATGGCCTGACTGCCTACCCTCTTCTCACACCTCTTCTTGGCTCTGTCTCTGGCCACTGTTAATTTTTATGAGGGCCAGCCTTTCCTCCATTAGGCTTGAAGCTACTGCAGGAAGGATTCCATCTTTTCATCATTACAATATTACTTTAATAAGATAAAATTTATTTTTTAGGGACGCCTGGGTAGCTCAGTGGTTGAGTGTCTGCCTATGGCTCAGGGAGTGATCCTGGGGCCCAGGATCAAGTCCCACATCGGACTCCCTGCAGGGAGTCTGCTTCTCCCTCTGCCTATGTCTCTGCCTCTCTTTCTCCATGTGTCTCATGAATAAATAAATAAAATCTTTTTTAAAAATTGTATTTTTTAATTTGTCAAGGCTTTAAAAATATTTAAAATCATGAAGAATTACTCATTGAACTCTAGTGGCATTAGTGGTTCAAACACCAAAACCAGAGGTATGTTCCTGTCTACTGCTATGGCTGAAAATGTTACATTAAAAAGCTACTATATGATGTGGGGAAAAAGATACAAAACTCATTCTCCTATTGGAAAAGAAAAAAAAATACAGAAGCACCACTTATTAACTTTATGCAAGTCTCTTACTAGAAACATCATCCTAAATACATTCTCCAAGTTGGCTTTTCTGTCTCCAACCTCCCTCCACCCCTGAGCAAAACAAAATTTCTATTCTTTTTTTTTTTTTTAAGGTTTATGTATTTGAGAGAGAGAGAATATGTGTGCGTGAACACATGTGCACTTAGCAGGGAAGGGCAGAGGGAGAGGCAGAGAATCTCAAGCAGACTTCCCACTGACTGTGGAGCCCACTCAGAGCTTGATCTCATCATCCTGAAATCATGACCTGATATGAAATCAAGAGTCAAGACACTTAACCAACTGAGCCACCCAGGCACTCCAAAACAAAAATTTTAAATAGAGATTGTTGTAAAATCTATTACACATATGATAAATATCTGAAGGAGAGTTCTAAAACAATGACACAATTCAAGTAACAATACATTCTTTAACAAGGAAGTTGAACAGGGCCATAAATGAAAAAAAATCTAAATATTGAGGGGAAGTGAAATACCATAACACGTGAAAAGAATGTCAACAGTCAGAATAGGTCTGAATTTACATGTAATCTAGATCAGATACCAGCAAAATACAAAGTCATTTGAAATATAACAGTGATTGACCCTGAAATAGCCCTTGTGTGATATTTTAATCCCTTAAACTACTTTTTTCTTTATTCTACAGGTTACACACACCCCCACCCACAATTAAATATATTCTCAGTTGCTTCTTTATATTCTTTTGGTTATAAAATATATCTTCTTTGTGCTCATGTTGGCAGCATATATACTAAAAATTGGAACATTAAAACATTTTTTTTTTTTTTTTTAACAGGTTAGTGAGCGTGGAGAAATCCTGTACTCTGCTTAAGGAAGCTTTGTGATGTACTCACAAGTAAAAGTAAGGAAAATAACATTTCAGTGAAGAATCCTGTTGTACATCCCTGTAAGCCACTCTCTGGTGGCAACCCTAGCAAGTAGACATGAGTACCTGTTTTACAGGTAAAGGGACCGAAGTTCATGGAAGAGAGAAGGAGGGTTAGCATTTAATGGGTACAGTTTCACTTTGGGAAGATAAAAATGTTCTGAGATGGATTGTGGTAATGGTTGCACAACAATGTGAATGTACTTAATGCCACTGCACTATCGTGCATTTATAAGTGGTTAAAATGGTAAATTTTATGTTATGTATATCTTACCCCAATTTTTATTTATTTTTTTTTTGTTTTTTTTTTTGTTGTTGTTTTTTTTTTTTTTCTTATTTTTTTTTTCTTACCCCAATTTTTAAAAATGTTTCCCTTATGAGGAGGAAAAAAAATTAAACATCTGAGTAAGTGATTCTCTCAGAACTTGAACTGACTTTGAATGACCAGCAGTAAACTTTCAGGAAAAGCCAGAGAGTCAAAAGATACCCAGATAGACTAATTTCCTAATAGCCCATGTTCAAAGATTCACTTAAACTCATTATTTGGAGCCTAAAGAAAAACTCCTACTGCATTAAAAACAGTAATTGCACTCCCAGACTATGCGCAAGTGATGTGGCTAAGCTCTGCACCTGAACCACATGGAAGCTACTCTCGGCACCATTTATGACACTGCTTCTATGTGAACACACATGTTCTGCCTTAGTGGAATAAAAAAATCCATGTGAGCTGGCTGTGACCAGAGTACTCATCACGGCAACTCTGGGTCTTTGTTCCCTTATTCATAAACATGGAGAGGACTGAATTAGATACTCTGTTAAGATTATCAAGATTCTAGGGGCACCTGGGTGGCTCAGCCATTTAAGCATCCAACTCTTGATTTCAGCTCAGGTCATGATCTCAGGGTTGTGAGACTGAGCCCTGTGACCGGCTCTGTGCTGGATGTGTGATGTGCTCAGAAGTTGGGTGTCTGCCTCCAGCTTAGGGCGTAATCCCGGGGTTCTGGGGTCAAGTCCCACATTGGGCTCCCTTCGGTGAGCCTGTTTCTCCCTCTGCTTGTGTCTCTGCCTCTCTATCTCTTATGAATAAATAAAAAAAATTTTAAAAAAAGATTCTCTCCCTTTGTCCCTCCCAGGCATGCATGCATGCTCTCTTAAAAAAAAAAAAAAAAAAAAAAAGATTTTCAAGATGCTATAATTCTAACATGTATATGCATCATAGAAAATGCAAGGTGACACAATTTCTCACTATTAAATAAGCAAAGATGAAAGTTCAATCTATCATATTCAAATCTGAAGAAAGAGTTATGAGAAATGCTTTCATAGGGGTGCCTGGGTGGCTCAGTCAGTTAAGCATCTGCCGATGGCTCAGGGTCCTAGGATCAAGCCCGCATCGGGCTCCCTGCTCAGTGGGGGGAGTCTCCTTCTCTCTCTCTTTCTGCCCTTCCCCTTGCTCATGTTTTCTCTCAGTATCTGTCTCAAATAAATAAATAAAATCTTTAAAAAAATAAAGAAATATAAAAAAAGAAATGCTCCTATAGATTATTACTGACAGAGTAAACGGACAGGTTACTAGGACAGGGATTGGTTATTATGTATCAAAAGATCCCCCCCCCTTACTCCAATTTGTTTTCACATTACAAGTATCCATCGAAACTTTCACTGTAACAACTGCATCCTAGGATACATGATGCCCAAACTGGATCCTAGGATACAGGATGCCCAGCTGAGAACCACTGGTTCATGGCCCTAACTGAAGTTCCCACTTCTAGAACTCACATCTAGTAAAGGTCCAATACTAAGGGAATGATTACACTGTACTGCATCGACAACACAACATAATAGAACCATAAAAAATGTTTACAAAACATTGTTAAGAACATGGAAAACACTCTGCCCTGGCAAGAAGAATTGAAAGAATATGAAGGACTCAGTACATGTGTATTATCATCTTAATATTTAGTATATCTGTGTATAAGAAAAAAAGGAAAAAATTAGGCCAAGTGTCAAGAGTAATTATCTTAGATGGGAAGTTAAGTAGTTTTAATTTTCTTTATAATTGTATTATTTTCTAAACTGCCCAAATTGTTTTATTGATCTTTATTAATAGAAGAGTACTTTTTAAGAAATTAAGGAAAATATCTTTTCCTTTTTTAAGATTTTATTTATTCATGAGAGAGACACAGAGAGAGAGGCAGAGACACAAGCAGAGAGAGTAGCAAGCTCCCTGTGCGGAGCCCGATGTGGGACTCTATCCCAGAACCCTGTTTCTCTCTCTGCCTGTGTCTCTGCCTCTCTCTGTCTCTCTCTCGTGAATAAGTAAAATCTTTTTTAAAAATAATAATTTCCGGGCAGCCCCGATGGCGCAGCAGTTTAGCGTCGCCTGCAGCCCGGGGTGTGATCCTGGGGACCCAGGATTGGGTCCCACGTCGGGCTCCCTGCATGGAGCCTGCTTCTCCCTCTGCCTGTGTCTCTGCCTCTCTCTCTCTGAATACATAAATAAATATTTAAAAATAATAATAATTTCCTTGAAGGTAATAATTCCCTACATATACCTAACGTAATACACTGAGGACACAAGACATCACTTCTGTGGTATTCCTGCCAAAGTGAGTATCATTCCATGAAGAAACACCAGACAAACTCAAATTCTGGGCTGTTCTACAAAATAACTGGCTCACACTCTTCCAAAATGTCAAAGTCATAAAAGATAAAGGAAGACTAAAGAGCTGGTCTACGCTGAAGACGACTAAATGCAGTGCACATTCTCGGACTTCATTCTGAACCACGCTTTTTTTTTTTCTTTTGCTAAAAGGGATGGGACAATTGGTGAAATGTGGAGTACTCTGTAGATTACATGATTTAGATAATTAGGTAACAGTATTGTATCACTGTTAATGAGTTTGATAACTGTACCATGTTTTTAGGAAATACATTTAAAGTATTTAGAGATAAAGAGATATTTCTGCACCTTACTCCTAAATGTCAAAAAGGGTGTGTGTGTGTGTGTGTGTGTGTGTGTGTGTAAGGGAAGGGAAAGAGACAGAAAGAGAAAGGGAGAGTAGGATAAAGCAAATGTTAACATTTAGGGAATTTGGATGAGGGTATATGGGAATTCTTTGTATAATTCTTGCAACTTTCTATAAATCTGAAATTATTTTTAAAGAAAAAAGAAAAACCCCTCCATAATCCCATATCCCACCCTACCTCTGCATACATGTATGATTTCACTTAATAGGTATCATTTTGTGTTCATATATATTCATCCTTTTTAAAGATTCACAGTTTTGCTACTAAAAAAAGCTGGAAACATGAATTTGTGCTTTTGAGCTATAATTTCCTTATTTCCACAGAATAAGTCCCTGAAGTGAGAAAAAAAAAATACACATAGGTTTCCCCAAATAAATAGCTCTGATCCAAAAACTTTTTTTGTAAGCAAGCAGACGATGGCCATTACACAGCAAAATTGAAGAAATCACCAAAAATTGCAGAATTAAGCCTTTCTTTTCCCTTACCCTCTGACATGGTGGCAGATACACCATCTTCATGTTCTGAATATGTGACTTCTAGGGTCTGGATCTGTGAAAGTCACCACCTGCCTCAGCCCTCCCAGACTGAGCTACTTATTCTCTGCTGGATTTTTGTACTTTTTTGTGGTAGGGCAGTTTAATGAACATGGTTTTACAAAGCCTTATCCTTTGAATAAAACTTGTAGCCAGGATCAGAAATGGAATGAATAGTCAAGAAGTTGAAAGACTTTGGGAATAATGGCTCCCTTGACATGAAACTGTTGACAGCTGATAGAGTCCACATACACGGTTCTAGTCTCCCTAGACTTTTTTTTACCTACTTTGCTTTAAACGAGATTCACAAGTTGCTTGCTTAATCTAAATTCAGTGTTGTGCAGGTTGAATAATTAAAAACTTCAGGCAGCAAGCCCCTGCCATGGTAGTACCAAGCATAAGACCCCGAGGACTGCTCTGCGAGTACAGGTAGGCACACACAGCCTGCATGCAGCCCCATCACTCAGGAGTCCAGCTCCACATGCTGGCACCACCTGCCAGGTTACAGCACTTTCTAGAGGAAGGTATGGGAGCCAGGAATTGGTGTCACACACTGTATCAGTTTTTCTTAAAATGTCTGTCATCATGAGAGCCAACTGACCTAACCAACCATAGGCCCAGAAACTTGTTTACATTTTTAGTAGTCTAAATCAGTAATGTTAAATCAAAACCATAATTATATCCCTAGCCTACACTGCAAAACAAAATGTAACCAGTTTCCCAGACTCCTGTGCAGTTTTTTAGGGAGTCTTTGCTCAGTTACCAATAAATAATTTATTTTTCACCATACGACCATTTCCTTCCATGTCACATAAACTCCCAACTAAAATTGGCAAAATATTCCCAGGACTGGCATCATGAAGAGGTTGCAAATGCTAGCAGTTCTCTGAAAACCCTCTGGCTCCCCATTCCCTGCAGTACGTACTTTTCATCTGTGAACTTCTCAGGTGTCAAGTCGGCCTGTCTCTCAGTCTCATAGGGTCGATATTCCCTGTAGGATCTCCGCTCTGCTCTGTCAAGCGTCACCTCTGTCCCCCGGCTGTCATTCCATCCCTGTTGCTCCCCTCTTCTGGGAGCTCGCTTCTGGCCTGCTGGCGACAAATCAGAAGGGAGAGCTGGGACACCGGGTCCATGACGGTATATTTACTGTCCAGAGAGAGTTTTAAATTCTACTTTTCTAGAAGTTAAAGTCATAGGAAAATCTGGGAAGTTTGAAAACATTCGAAGAAGTTGTAGATGCTGTCACGGCCCTAAAGCAACTACAGTTGAGCCTTGAACAACACTATGATTGAGGTGTGCAGGCCATGTGTACATGGATTTTTTGAGATACAGTAGTGTAAATGTGTTTTGTCTTCTCTAGCTTATCTGCTGTAAGAATACAATACACAACACATTCACAAAATACATGTTAATTGACTGTTATCCATAGGCTTTCACTCAACAGTAGGGTATTAGGTAAATTCTGAGGAAGTCAAAAGTTATGTGGATTTTTGCCTGCACAGGAGGGTGGTGTCCCTAATTCCCACATTGCTCAAGGGTCAACTGTACTTCCTAAAAAAACTTTTAAGATACTTATGTTCTCTTTCTCTTCTGTCCTAGGCAATATAAATTATACCAACTAACATACAGGTATCTCACAATAAGTGTGACAGTTCATGTTTGCTAAATTGTTTTTGACAGAAACTACTTTATTAAAATGTCGTAGTTAAGCACCATACAGAAAAGTTAAAGGACAGACACTATATTGCAGATTGTTCTTTAAATGAACTAGGATTCATCATTGGCTATTAAGGTTTTAGTTTCTAAATAGTCTATACTACTATCATCTTTTTTGTTTGAAAACAGATTTTCCTGCTCTCCTTCTCTTTGATGGGTTTTATACATTTATTTATTTACTTTTTTTTTTTTGTTTCATACATTTATGATCATACTTCTCAATAGGAGGCCAAACTGCTATTTGCCAACTCATACGAGGGCCAGTCAGCACTCGAAGGGGCATCTCTCCTTCGCAGAAGCCAGCACTCAGCTGGGTCCAGTACAGGCTTCAGTCTCTTTTTCTCTCTTTACTCCTCTCTGCTTTTGGTGCTTTAAAATTTTTAAGTAGATTCTATTTCTGAGGGCAGCCAATACTCGATAAATTCAGTAATGAAGAACTTTGTCACTTCTTAAATCATCTTCCAAAAATGTGTTTATTTTTCTCTATATACATTTGAAAGGTCTCCATCTCAAACAGGACACATTATTTTTATTATAGTAGCTTCAATTTTCCTTGGTATAACTTACCCTTCACATTCGTTGTATGGCTATAAAAATATTAAATGTATTTGAATTAATGGGTATTTTTTAAATTCCCGGATTCCTTTCTTACTTAGATAACACATGACTCTTAAGGAATATATGTTTATACATATTTTTCTGTTTTTCCTACCAAATATTTCCTATCTGAACTTTTTACTGGGCACAGGTAAGTATTAACATAGTTCCAATACCTTACCGGTCCCATTTTAAAGCAAAAATCAAGTCTGTGACACCACTAACATAAAATTGTGCAACTTATTACCTGTTAGTTAACAAACTATTTTTTTCAAATGTGAAAAGTTATACAATAAATCTAAGTTCAATCTTAAGTCATTGTCCCACAACCTAGAAATGCTTAAGTCCAATTTGGATCCTGTACTGATGTCACAATTTGAGCTAATGACATGTTGAGGATATGGGAAAGATGCTGTCATAAATAGATCCTGCCCCTCTCACAGAAGCAAAAAAGAGATTGACACTTATCCCAGGAGTCTGCAATGCCAAATCTGAGGGCACGTACATTACCAAAAGAGATCAAATTTGAAATGTTAGGTAGAAAATGTTATTATGAAAGTTAATTATCTAACAAGTTGAAAACAGACTATGACAATAGTCTAAACTCTACTTTTCAATACTTTTCCCTCAATGTAAAAAGTTTTTTTAATGCTGCTTTAAAGTTCTTCATTATAACTTATTTTTTAAAATCTTAATATTTCCACTCAACTACAGAATTACTTAAGAGCTTATCCCACCCTATTTGCTTCCTCAAGGTTATTTTTTTTAATTAAATTAAATTTGGAATTCACCATTCAAAATTTAAAATGACATTTAGTGCATACTTTGTACTAAAACTTCTTCCCAAGTTTTGGTACATAAATTAAAAACCATTAAGTATAACTGGCTACTTATTAGAATAATTATAAGTACACTGTGAACATTTCATTCTCTCCCCACCACCCAAAGATTAAAAGGGGTCCAGTTTTTTCCCCCACAATCTAGTGCTAAGAGATCAAGACTGCAACTGAACCGACTGTTTCTGTGCTGGGTCAGCAGCACCAAGTGGATAATGCAAACACTGAATTTCTCTAGCTCTTTCCAATAAAAGGCTGGCACATGTTGTCTAAGCACTGACCTATACCCAAGCCCATATGAAGGGACAGAGTATAATAAAATTTACAGTGAGATGTTCTACAAAATAAAGTTGAGCTCTGACTCAAGGACAGTAGTTCTGAAAGGTTAGGAAGAGCAAAGCTTAAATAGCCTCTATGAATTTCAAGAATGAATTTATCGAACAAGGCTTGGGTACAGTCTATATATGTTGTTCAATAGTGAAGGACGTTAAAAACCTGTTTCTATGGGAAAATCTTACGCTTTCCACATCCGTATCCAAAAATGTTTCCAATATATGTCAAATATGTTTTGACTTTGATTCCTGTCCATACTGAGCATTCACTTATAAGACTCTAAATTAAAAATTTTGAATGTTAGAAAAGCACAATCCATATCAATTAGGGCTACAAAACCTTGAGAGAGTAGCTCTCTAAAAATTTAGTACAGTAACTACATGAATGTAAATTAATGAACTGAACACAGGCCTGAAAAAGAATTGACAAATGACAAAATTTCCATTTTAACTACAAAATTAACTAAAGATTTTTAATATGGATCTCAAAAGCCAGATCATCTGGATCATGAACAACTGACAGAAAAGTTAGTAAACCCAGATTACAATGCTAAGGGAAAGCAGATTGCAACTCAGCTCATATATCATTTAAATTAGAAAAAAAGAAATAGTTCTGTATGTACATAAATGCAAAGTGTTAACAAGTAAGAAAAACAGGATAATTTTACTTTACTTCATACATTTAGGGAACCGTTCAAAATCCTTATAATAATGCATGATTTTCAACATTAAAAAGGTTAAAAAGCAATGTATTAACAGATAGCACTAAATGGAGTTTCACACTATTCTAAAGGATAAAACACATTGTTTTCAGTTGTTAAAAAGGGAGAGGAAAAGCTGAGCCTTCCTCAGTTTTTTCATTACTATGTTTATCTAAATAGATTTATGAGAAAAATGAGAACACCAAATGTACAATGTATCTCAAGCTTCATTCACCTTAAATAGGCCCATAAACGTACTGGCCCTACCAGCATGGGGGTCTTGAGATATCCAGAAGCATTTAAAATAGTTTCCAACATCTTTATTGTAGTGAATTTTCTGATTCACAAGCGATACTGTTGGACTGAAGTTTTACAGGTAAATACTACCTAGCCTGCCCGAGTCAAAGACCCAACCCTTAAGTCAGGAGTTGTAACCTCAGCTGGGAGCACAGCTGTCATGAGCAAGGAACGAGCCAGAGAAGCGAGTTGAATACGCTGCCCAACAACGGCTGAGCGGTCGGACGACACATCTTAACCTTAATACTTTCATTAAGCAAGCCTCACTCAGCATCACCGCCTTATTTTAGGAATACAGATGGAACACAGGTGGAGTCCTGCAGACTACGGGCTGATGCAGTTCAGGTGACAAGCGAGTCCTGAGCACCCTCCCTGATAGATGCGGACCGGGGTCTCTGGTACACGCGGTGTGGGGAACTTTGTGCTTGTTGAAAAGGTGAAAGGTTACAAACGCTTTTCTTGAAGCAGCCCGAGTTAAGGACAGGTTACATATCCCAAGGACACTACATGCTGCACTGGACAACGACCGGCCGGTTGCGGGAGGGTGCCGGGGTGGGGTGAAGGCGCGGCCCGCACGCAGCCGGGGACCCCGCGGCCGTCCCCGCCGCACTCCGCTCCTGGCCCTGACGTCACAGCCCTTCCCCGCGGTCACCTAGGCCTCGGCTCCAGCACCCCGCGGCCGGGCGCGCCCTCCTGCCTTCCCCTCCCCACCACGCTTCCCTTGCGGCCTCCCGACCGGCATCCTGCAGACAGAGGTCCGGCTGGGGGACGGAGTCGGACTCCGCACGCTCTACCTCTGAGCTCCCCGGGGTCACCTCCGCCACACGCACCGCCCGAGCCGTGTGACTCAACTTTGCCCAACTTGTAAGGGCTCAGCTCCAGAACGCTGAGACCCTCGCTCCACGCCCGCTCCCCTCCACCCCCGCGAGGGGCGTGACGCCCCCTCCCGTCCTCTTCTCCTACCTTCCAACGCCACAAGGCCCCTTCCCTCTGGACCAGGACCCCCAGGCCCCGGTCTCGCAGCGGAGGTCGGGAGGCGGCCAAGAGCGATGACCTCCGTGACCCCCTTGTCCTGCCCCCCGACCCCCGCGCCTATCCGGGGGCGCCCAGGTGCCGGGCGGGGCGCGCGTACCAGGGGGCGGCGGGCCGACCCCGGGGCTGTCCGGCTGCGGCGCGCCGGGGCCCGGGAGGCTCTTGCGCTCCTTCTGGGACTCCCTCCGGCCGCCACCCGCGCCAGGTCTGTGGCCCGAGGCCCCGGCCGGGCTCCTGCCGCCGCGGTTGCCGGCCCCGGCAGCCGCCGCCGCCTCGTCGCGCCTCTTGCGCTGCAGCTGTTGCTGGCGCCTGTGCTCGGCCTCACGCAGGATGTCGAACGGGTCCGACTCGTCGTCCAGCAGCTGGTGGAAGCGGTTGGCCACGACGCAGCCGAAACTCTCCTGCATCGCGGCGCCGGCGGCGGCCGCGGCCACGGGACTTCCCAGAACGCCCTTCATGCCCCGCGGCCACTGCGGGCCTGCGGCCGGCAGCCCACGCGAGCGAGTCTCAGCAAAGCCGGCGGCGAGGACCCATCCCGCCCGCCGCTGCCGCCCTCCCTGCCCTGCCCTGCGGGGTCCCGTCCCCCTCGGCACCTGCCCCCGCGCCGCCGCCGCCGCCGCCGCGCCGCCGCCGCCACCGCCCACCCCGGCGCCCCTCGGCAGCCAATCAGCACAGGAGGACACGCCCCCTCCCCTAGCCGGCGTCCCTGGAAGCCCAATCAACGGCGGGCTGCTGTCACGTCACGCGACCTCTATGCCCCTCCCCCAGGCTCAGCAGAGAGGGGCGGGGCGCAGGGGCGGGGCGCAGGGGCGGGGCGCAGGGGCGGGGCTACCGGGAGGAGCCGCGGGGCTGGGGGTGCGGGCTGCCGGTCGTGCGGGCTGCCGGGCTGTGCGGGCGGGCTCCGGCTGTTACCCGTCCTCTTTCCGGGACACGGGATGCAGTCCTTGCGGGCCACTCTTGGAAGTGTGTATATTCCTCCAGCCGTTCAACTACGCAGTGGGGTTGTAAGGGGTTGTGCTGTAAGGGATGCGAGCTCCGTGTTCTCATCAATCTTAGTCTGCAGACAGAAAAGCGCCCTAAACAGAAGGCACGGACTTTTTTACGCGCCCGAAGCAGAGGGACCTGACCTAATTAGGAGGCCTGGAAAGGCTTTCCCTCGAAGTGACGGTTAAACTGAGACACGAGGAATGGCGGGGGCAGGGGCAACCTCAAGTACAGAGGTCTTGAGGTGGGATGGAGCACAAGCCATTAACGCTCAAAGGAAACCGTTGTAACTGAATTGCAAAGAGCTGGCGGAGACCCTTACCTTGGTCTTTATTCTAAGAGTAGCGGGAAGCAAATTTTAAGCTTAAGCCATGTATTTTAAAATGCCACAGCTGCAATGTGAAGGACTAGATAGGAGGCAGGTTGGAGTAAATGCAAGGAGACCAAGCAAAAGATTGTCGCAGAGCTCCAGGGAAGAGTTGATGCATGTGACTTGAATTAGAATGGTGGCAGTGGAAGGGAAGGGATCAGTAGATTCAAGAGCTATTCTGGAGGTTGTATCAACAGGACTTGGTGACGCAGTAGGTACGGGTGTTGAGGAAAAAGAAGAGGGTATGATGACTCCTATATTTCTGGCTTGTGCAGCTGCCATGGTGGTGCATTCCAAGGAAATGGAGCACTGTAAGAGACCATTTTGATGAGAATCATGAAATCAGTTCTGGACATGTTGAGGTTTTGTTTCATTTGTTTGTTTTCATTTAAGGCCTGGAGCTCAGAGAACTCTGAACTGGACAATCCTCCAGGAAGTTTTGTCTGGCACCCAGCTGCTTGTCTCATAGCCCTTCCTTTTCCTCTTACATTTTCCCCCAGAACCTGTGTTTTGTTATGGTATCAGGTGCCTGTATGGGCCAGGGGAAGCTGGGCCCCCTTCTAGCCTCAAACTTGATTAATCTTAAATCATGCACTGTAATTCCATTCTCCTGCCAATGATTAGTGTAGCAATAGGCTCTTGGTGCAGATCTTCCCTGAGGGAAGTATTCTGGAGGACTCCTGGGAACATTTTTTCTTATATCTAAAAAGGGATTGAGAAGGGATCTGCCATTTCCCACCTCTGTTCTTTACTCTTTGTTATATGTGAAAAGGACATAATGCCTAGAGCTGCTCTCTCTTATTGTGACTATGAGCCTGGCAGAACAGAAGGATGGAGAAAATCTAACTCCTTGGTGTTGTTGAGCTGCTGACCTGTCCCACTGGGGAAACTCCCTACCTCAGACTTATTATATACGATGATAAATAACATAGCTTAATCTACTCTTAGTTATATTTGTTGATTCAAAAGCATCCCATTAGAGCACCTTGCTTCTGTGTTATCACCAGCTTTTGTTTTCCTTTAATAGCAAAGGAGAAAGGAACCCGTAATCCTGACTGCTGCCAGATTCATGTTTTACTCAATTTTCTGTCATTCCCAAGGAGGACAGGCATGATACCTGTCATTCACCTCATTTTTATTCATTGCAATTTATATTCCCAGTATTAGCATTCTAGGTAGTGATGTGGTAGATTCTCAGTAAGTTTTTGTTGAATGACTGAAAATTTTAAGATATTTGGTCATCTCCTTTTTGGAATCAGCAGAGGTTTATAATCAAAAGCCTATTCTTTTTACCCAAAAGAATTGAGACCAGGTGTTCAAATGAAAACTTACACATGGATGTTCATAGCAGCACTACTCACAATAGCCAAAAGGTGGAAACCACCCAAATGTACATCAATTTATGGGTAAACAAAATGTGGTTCAGTGGATTGATATTTGGCTATAAAAGGGAATGAGGTACTATTACCTCTTACAACATGAATGAACCTTGAAAATATTATGCTAACTGAAAGAAGCCAAACACAAAAAGCCACATATAATATGAATCCATTTATATAAAATGTCCAGCATAGGCAAATCCATAGAGATAGAAAGCACATTAGTGGTTCCCAGGAGTTCAGGGGAGAAGGGACAGGAAGTGACCATGTAATGGGCATGAGGTTGCCTTTTGGAGTGATGAAAATTTTCTGGAATTTGTAGTGGTGATGGTTGTACAAAATGTGAATGTACTAAATGTCACTTTAAAATGGCCATACTAGTGCTCTCGGTGGACTTTGGGAGTCATTGGCCCTGTGGGTGGGGTTGCCTGAGCCATGGATCCTCTGCTGAGATGCTTCAAAGCTTTGTTAAAAATGTTTTGGTCCCCATGAAGCCCTACTATACCCAGATTCATCAGGATATTTGAGTAAGAATGAGGTTGATGAGTTTATAAAATCAGGAGTGCTGATAAAGGAAGGAAAGCTTTGAAAGCAAGTCCTGCACCTGCTCATAGTCCTCATAAACCAGCTTTACTTGGGAGTACACATCAGATAGAATGTTGGTCTGGCTGTAAATTTCAGCAAGCTCTGTTACATGGGAACATGAGCATGCGTGTACACATGGAGATGTGTTCTTTCCTTTGTGGAATGAATGAATGTAAAAAAAGGCTACAATGGTAAATGTTATATGTATCTTACCACAATTTTTAATTAATTATTTATGATAGTCACAGAGAGAGAGAGAGAGAGACAGAGAGACAGAGAGAAAACAGGCTCCATGCATGGGGAGCCCGATGTGGGATTCGATCCCAGGTCTCCAGGATCGCACCCTGACCAAAGGCAGGCGCTAAACCACTGCACCACCCAGGGATCCCCTCTTACCACAATTTTTAAAGCATATATTTTGGAGTTAGATCATGATGTGAATCTTGGCTCTACCACTAACTAACTTTGTGATTTTGGACATGTTCCTTATTTCTGTGCCTCGGTTTTCTCATCTGTAAATTGGAGAAAAAATAGTGATACTTACTTCAGGGGGTTATTGTGAAGACTGGGTCAGATAATGCATAGAAGCATTTGGCACCATGCTTGGCACAAACTAAGTCCTCAATAAAAGTCATTATCATCATTATTAGTATATTGTCATCATTTTGAATCAGACTTAAGACCAGGTAGAGTCCTTTGAGACCTCATTATTATGAGGTGGATGAAATTTCCAAAGATTCTTCACGCAACAGAATCACCACATGTGCCAGAGATCATACTATGAGAAGCCCTGCTTCAAGCCAAAGTTGTCTTTGGCATCTTTAAGCTGCCCATCATAAGAACAATACCAAAGAACTGTTACCACTTGAGAGAGGACCTGTCATCTTTCTACTGGACTTCTGGAAACAGCCCACTCCCCCATTTCCCTCCTATTTCTGCTATAGCCAACTACAGCAAGTTCTTAAGGCATGCCCTGTGAGCACTGCATCCTAATTTCCAAATCATAGCTGCCTAAAACATGTAAGTCAACCAATCCTAGTTGCTTTAGGTTTAGAACCACTGAAATAGACATAAGTAGCCTCTGGCTGACCTTAGCTGGCCATGGGCTTCCTTTGGGACTATTGATTCCCATAGAGTTTACTGATGGTAACTTATTAAGCAACCTCACAATTTTATCTATTTTTCTGCGGGGAGATTGCATCCTTAAATGCACTCCTGAAATTTAGACTACCATATTAGCCTGAGTTATTTGTAACATTGCATTTAATGTGGTCAATTTAGTAGACTGATATTTTTAATAATCCAAGATTTAAAAACCGTCTTTAGTAATTATAATAACAGAAATCACACACCCCCATATAACTTAGAAAACAAAGCATACCAAAAAAGCAATGGGGTGTGGAAAATGAATAATACTACCAGCCCTTCCGTAGCAGTTATCTATTGGCACTAGTGGAAATGCAGTGAGATATAACTACTTACAAAATGCTAATTACTTTGAGTTACTTAATATACAAATTGCACTAGGAACAGCAAAATAAAATACACTAAAATCTCCCAGATTGACTTGAAATTCACAGAAAGTTCAGTCCAGAGTTTAAAAATGCCTAGCTGTATTACTTTCAGAGTTACATGCAGGGAACGATGCTTAGGTGAGGACCAGGGCACAGGGGCCAGTCAAGCTGTAAAGAGTTTGAGTTTTTGTGAATCACCAATGAGTTGCCTTCTATATACTTTGTTTTGCCAATGGATTACCACTACTTCTTTGTCTGCTTTCTCCTCAATAAAATTAGGATGATTCTAATCAGCACTGTGTTCCTCATATGATTGATGGGAAGATAAAAGCAAAGAAGTAAATTGAAAAGGATAAAAAAAATTATGTTATCTTACAATTGTTTCTACTTCTATAAAATAATATTTTTCTTAATTCTAAGAGGATCTCATATTTTTATGTAGTTGAGTCAATTGTAATAAGATCAATAAAGTTCCTGATCTAGTTGTTAAAAGACTGATTAGTGAATTTAAATTCAGTTTCCCACAGGAAATGAATAAAGTGAATATATAGTCTCAAAATTAGTGGTTGTAGAACTATAAAGCATTAACAATAAGGATGCAACAGAACATTGTGCAAGCCAAAATCCACTCATGATGACCAGATACAGAATATTTAAATCCAGAAAGGACCTGTACCCAACCTACTAATATTTGTAGCCTTGGTATCACTGAGGTTCTCTCTAGCTTTTTTTCTTATGGCAGGATGGGACTGGCTAGCAGAGTTGTTTATATCCTCACTGTGCTAATAGAACAGAATTTTATTCTAAGTTCTTACCTTTAAAAGCTCATTCTTGGTTGAAACTTTAGCCAAAGCTAAATAAAATAATTTGGAATTTAGACCTTTTTAGCTCCACATTTATTCAGGAATACCAGAATTGAATCGCTGGCCTATCTTTGGTCATGTGTACACCTTTGAACCAGTTGCTATAGTGAAGGGCATTTAATTCTCTGATCGGCCAGGCCTGGGTCACAAGGCTGTGCTGGGGTCTAATTGTAGTCAGCTCCCTGAATGCTGGGACAGACTGAAAGGGGGGTGGTTCCCCGAGGAAAATATGGTTTCTAATTCTTGCATATAGGAATAGATGCTGGGCAGGAAACACACAGAATCCTCCCCAGTGATGACTAGCAAGAACATATTATTGCTATGCCTCTTGTAGCATTGGACTCTTGTACCCTGCATTGTAAATTTTTCTTATTTCTCTCCCTTCAGGCCAGAAGTTGTATTTAGCTCATTTCTGTATCCCTTCTTTCCTCTTCCTGGCCTCATCTTCAGTGCCTGCAGAGGTGCCCTTCATTCAGGAAATATTTGTTGTGTGAATGAATGAGTTTCTTGTTTGCATCCATGTGCTCCTGACAAATAATTTTGCACGTGTTAAAAATAAAAATGCAACACATTAATTAACGTGTGAAAATTAACTGATACATTCTACATGAGCAAATGGATGTAATACTATTTCTGAAAGATTCATTATTCTACACATTCACTAATAATCACAGCCAAATTGTTTCATAATGCTTGCTAGGCACCAGCCATCATTCTAATTCTCTTCATTTAATCCTTAAAACAACCTGAAGGGGTAGATGCTTCTACTACCCCCATCTTATAGTAAGAGAAGTACCTCAGTAAGTGGGCATGAGTTGGGACACGAACACAGGCAGACTGGCACTTCGAACCATTATGCTTCCCTCTAAGTGGTGAACTAAAAGCTGAGATATGAACAGGACATGGCTTCTCTTCTTAAAAAGCTATATTAGGGGCACCTGGGTGGCTCAGTTGGTTAACTGTCTGCCTTCGGCTCAGGTCATGGTCCCAGGGTCCTGGGATCAAGCCCTACATCGGGCTTCCTGCTCAGTGGGTAGCTGCTTCTCCCTCTCCACCACTTGTGTGTGCATGTGTTCTCTCTCTCTCTCTCTCTCTCTCTCTCTAAACAAACAAACAAAACAATATGAGCAGAGGGCAGACATTATGTGCAGGTGAGGCCCTAAAGAGGAGTTGAGTGGAGGTCCATAATTTTATCACCAATAGAAAAATAAATGCCTTACTAAGACCGTCTCCCCTCATATCAGTTTGTGGGGTGAAAGCTGTATTGTGTCCATGCTAAGGTGGAGTTGACTAAGATGTTGAAATAGGGCTGCTTTTCTACTTAGATTATATTTCAAAAATGTATTTAAAAATAAGCTAATACTTTATTGTCTAAGGATGCACATCCTTCAGGAACTTGTTAGAAATGCATGATCTTGGGCCTACCTCCGAGCTACTGAATCAGAACCTGCACTTTACAACAACCCTGAAGGATGTCTGTGCACAGTAAAATTTGAGAAGCACTGAGCTGAAGGACAAATACAAAGCCAGCAATTGGATCTGTCAGTATCATCTGCTGGAAACCTGCTTGTCCTTTGTCGCTGAGACAGTTCAGTCTTATTTAGAAGCTGGTACATTCAGGGTGCTCAGAAGCTTATGATGAAAAAGAGCCGACCCCCCCAAGGAAGGACAGAGATTCTGCACCTGCAGAGTCTCAGACCACCTCTCCCACTGAAAGGTCCTTAGCCATATAACCCTTGATGAATTTAACACCCTAACACAAGGATAAGGGGAATGAATTGGAAAAGATCCCAAAAAGGAGGGAGTTTTAGGCCAGGTTTGATGAATGATTGACCTCCAGATTAATTTGAATTTCCGTGTAGAATGATAGAATATGGGGCTATACCAATAAAGAGGGGTGAGACCTTGAATTACTTCATAAACTGTGGTAGGGATTTTGGACTTTACTTTTTTTTTTTTTTTGGACTTTACCTTTTTAAAACCAAAGGTGTCACCAGTGTAATATTGTGATGTATAAAAAAATATTTGGCCACTTAGATGACCAAAATACATTTCTCATGTATATTTGGTCCTTGTTCACAACTCCTGGCTCACAGCTCCCAGATCCTCAGAATTTGGTAGCAAGGTTGGTTGGCAATGGAGCCATCCATGTGATTTAAGAGTTGGAACTTGGATTCCCACCCCTGACCTCTGGGAGAGCAGGGGAGCTGGAAGTTGAATCAATCACCAGTGGCCAATGATTTAATCAATCATGCCTATGTAATAAAGCCTCCACAAACACCCAAAAGGATGAAATTGAGAGAGCCTCCGAATTGATGAACATGTGGAGATTTGGGGAGACTGGTGTGCCTAGACAGGGCATGGAAGCTCTCCTTTGCCTGTACCTTGGCCTATCCATCTCTAATACCTGGCTGTTCCTGAATTGTATCCTTTTATAATAAACCAGAAATCTAGTAAGTAATGTATTTCTCTGAGTCCTGTGCTTCTCTAGCAAATTAATTGAACCTGAGGAAGGTTCTGATTTTCTAGCCAGAAGCATAGATGACAACTAGCACTTGTGACTGGCATCTGGAGCAGAAAACAGTCTTGTAGGACTGAACCCTTAACCTGTGGAATATATGCTATTTCTGGGGAATCAGAAGCTGTTCCTGGGTAGATAGTGACAGAATTCAGTTGAATTCTCAGACACTCTGTTGGCATCTGGAGAAAAGCTAGGTGCTGTGTGGGACTCCTACACGCATTGGAATCGGTGCCAGAACCAAAAGAGCCAGGGCATGTATTCTGAGTTTTTTGAGGGTTAGAAGGAATTAACTTTATTGCTTTTAGTGAAATTATACACACTCATGGGACGAAAGTAAAACTAAGAACAGTACAAAGACAGTAAAATTCATAAAATCTCATTACCTGGAAATATCCACTGACAGTTTCTGACACCCTTCTAGACTTCATGCACGTATACACACATAATTTTATGTCTCTACTTTTCTTACTCAGCAATGTCATAGACACAGTTCTGTATCAATAAATATATCTACAAGGACACCTGGGTGGATCAGCAGTTGGGCGTCTGCCTTTGGCTCAGAGTGTGATACCAGGGTCCTGGGATTGAGTCCCACCTTAGGCTCCCTGCATGGAGCCTGCTTCTCTCTCTGCCTCTCTCTCTATGTCTCTCATGAATAAACAAATAACATCTTAAAAAATATATATCTACATCATTATTTTAATGGCCACAATATATTATGTTGTGTGTTAATGCTTTACATATGTCTGAGTCCAATCAGAAAACAGAAATACACAGTAATATAAATGGGAGACTTAATATAGAGAATTATTAAGCTGTGATAGGAGAGTAACTATAAAGATAGGAAAATACAGAGAATGAGACTTTGCCATTTGTAAAAACATGGATGGACCTAAAGGGCATTATGCTAAATGAAATAAGTCAGAGAAAGACAAATACCATATGATTTGACTTATATGTGGAATCTAAAAAAAAAAAACAAATGAATAAGAAACAGACCTGTAATACAGAGAATAAACTGATGGTTGCCAGAGGGGAGGGATGGGGAAAATGGGTAAAGGAGACTGGAAGGTACAGACTTCCTGTCAGGAAATGTCAGAGGAATAAAAGGTACAGCATAGGGAACGTAGTCAGTGGTACTGTAGCAGTGTTGTGTGGTGACAGACAGCAGCTACACTCATGGGGAGCCTACACAATGTATAAACTTATTGAATCACTATGTCATACACAAGAAACTAATATTCTCAACTATACTTTGATAAAAATAGAAGAAAGAAAAGAAATTCTAAAAAGGGTACTTTAGGGGGCACCTGGGTGGCTCAGCCAGTTAAGCATCTGCCTTCAGCTTAGGTCATGATCCCGGGGTTGTGGAATTGAGCCCTGTAATGGGCTCCCTGCTCAGTGGGGAGTCTGCTTGTCCTCCTCCCCGTGTCTTTCCCTTGTAAATAAATAAAATCTTTATTTATTTGAGAGTAAGAGAGAGAGCACAAGCAGCAGGAGAAGCAGGCTCCCTGCTAAAGCACAGAGCCTGACGTGGGGCTCCATCTCAGGACCCCAGGATCATGACCTAATCTGAAGTCAGACACTTAACTGACTGAGTCACCCAGGAGCCCCTAAATAAAATCTTCAAAAAAAAAAAAAAAAGATACTTTAGGGCTAGGGGTGGGTACCTAAGAAAGGACAAAGTTGGAAAGGTATTCAGACTTCCTTGAGGAAGGTGTGGTCAGAGTGAACTGAATGGTGGAGAAGTTCGCTGAGTTGTCAGGCTGGGATGGTCTACATTTACTGGGAAGGCAGGAGCAGCACTCCAGGCCTCAGAAAAGTCCAGGCTGACACGGGAAGGAGTGTACCAGGCAAGTCAGGTGCCATTGTTGAGTTGCTTTGCAGGAATGGAGCATACTTCTACGTGCAGCTCTGGGAGGTGGGGTGACGGGAGTCTCCAGGACACTGCCTGCAACAAAATTGGCTTGGCTGGCACATTATATGGCCAGTTGCACAGGCCCTGGTGTGTGCACAGAAGGGGCAGAGAAGAGGATACCAAAAGCAGGCACCTGGGTGGACACAGATGCATGCATTCTGGGCTTCTAGCTATCCTGCCATTGCCCCTGGAGAGCTGGAAAAAAACAGAGGCCTAGCATATAGTAGAGAAAACACCACTTGGAGTTTGGCACTGGAGAAAAAGCACACTCTGCCTGAGTCTGGTGATAATCTACCTGAGACCTAGGAAGAGAAAAGCTCTTTTTCTTTCAATGTCCTTCCAGCACTCTCTGTTAATGGAGCCTAACATTTTATGTTGGCAAAGAAAAGCTATTTACGGGCCCAGTTCCATTATTGAAGAGAAGGCAATAAAGGGTGTACCTGGGCCATGTGGCATTAAGTCAATACCTGCCCACTATCACATACTTGACCAGCTTTCTACTAATGAATGTTTTGTATTTACCATGTCTTGCCATCCCAAATAATGCTGGTATGCATGACTCTAGATATAGATTTGAACACTTGAGTGATTAGTAGAAGAAGGTGTTAAAATGAGGAGGTGGACATGAGATTTACATCCATTCCTGGATTAATCAGTCAAAGCTACAGTTGGCTTGGGGAAATGCTATGGAAGTCAGCAGCTGCCTGGATCACTCAGAGGTGGCTAAAAGTTTTCTTTACTGTTGGCCACAGCTGCTTTTCTAAGAATCACTGTAACTACCAGAGATAACTTCTATTTAAGAAATTTTCCTACACCTAGGCCTCATCTCCCACCTCTGAACGGTCATCAAAACCCAAGCCCTCGGGCAGCCTGGGTGGCCCAGCAGCTTGGCGCCACCGGCCCAGAGCATGATCCTGGAGACCCGGGATCGAGTCCCACGTCGGGCTCCCTTCATGGAGTCTGCTTCTCTCTCTGCCTATGTCTCTGCCTCTCTCTGTCTGTCATGAATAAAAAAAAACAAAAAAAAAAAACCAAGCCCTCAGCCATTCAGTCCTGTCCCAGTGTAACAGACCTCTGCCCTGATACCTCCAGGACCACTAGGGCTTTTCCAGCTTCTTCTTTACTTGACACCTCAGAAGTCTATTTTTATCCCCTTGAGAGATTCTCTTATTCTCCTTGGGAATATTTTAAAATTTGTATTTTATATTAGATTCCACATTTATGGATATTGGAAAACAGAACAAAAGGCCCCAGAGGTCCTGTCTATTGCATGGAAGCCTTGCTTTGTCCTGCCTTTCTTCTGCTTTTTATACCTCTCAGTTCCTACCTGGAAATCCCTCAAATTCACCCTAGTGCTGTTCGTTTCTTGCAGACAGACCTCTATCCCTTAATCAGCAGAGTATGCACATTATGCCAGGGACCCCTTAGGAAATGATATTGAAAAAGCCTGAATGGTTTTTCCAAGTCACAGAAGCAGTGAGTAATAAAACTGGAATTAGAAACCAGACCCCAAGTCCAAGTCCAAGCTGCTATCACATTTCAGAAAGAATACAATTAACAAGAGAAAAGCCCCAATAGGCTTGCTGTCTCCTGTATTGGCTCAAAATCCTCATCATGCCCAGTGGTCTCTCAGGGCCCCGACAGAGGTTCCTGCCCTGCCAGTTCCAGGCCTGCTGGCCCCCCTTTGAGGACCATTCCGGTAGATATCTGAATACCTCTCTCCTCTCTCCGGAACAAAGACCTGCAAGTCCCCATTATGTCCTTTAAAGTAATTAGTCCCAATCAGGGGTCGTTGGCAAATGGGCAATGGTTGGTTTGGAGGGGATGGAGCCTTGGGCCCTGGGCATCTCTTGGAGGTGGTATGCTGGCTGAGACCATTAACAAGCACTTGAAGATCATGTCAACTTCTATTGAGCATCAGCTGTGTATTAGGCCTCATGAGACAGAAATATGGAGTGTGGATTCTGCCATCTTTGTTTTTTTATTATTCATCCCATGGGGGGTCTGCCATCCTTTACTTTTGTTTTCTTATATATTTGTTTCTGATTATACATTTACAACACAAAAAAAATTAAAAAACTCAATCACAAAAATATGTAATGGAAAAATCCTCATAATTTGTCCCTTAATCCCTCCCCACCCCAAATAATTACATTTTGGCTTTTTTGTGTATTTTAAATTTTTAAAATTTTATTTTTAAACAACTTTAGATTCATAGCAAAATTGAGCAAAAAGTACCAAGATTTCCCATATTCCTCCCTGCCCCTCAGTAAACAAAACCCCTCCCACTGTCAGCAACTTCCACCAGAGTGATATGCTTGTTACACTGCAAATGTAGTGTGCAAAATATAGTCTACAAATTAGTGAATCCACATTGATGTGTCATTATCACCCAAACTCCATTGTTTACATTAAGGTTCTTGGTGTTGCACATTTTATGGTTTTTGACAAATGTTTAATGACATGTATCCACCATTATAGCATCATACAGGTTCATACAGGTTTTACTGCTCTAAAATCCTAAAAATCCTTTGTACTCCATCTATTCCTTCCTTCCCACAATCTTTGACAACTACTGATCTTTTTAATGTCTCCATAGTTTTGCCTTTTCCAGAATGTCATATACTTGGAATTGTACAGTGTACAGCCTTTTCAGATGGTATATTGTTTAGATTGTTTTCTTCAAGTGCACAATATTATTGCTTATTAATTAATTAAATAAATAGGGATAATATACAATATGTTATTTCTTTAGGTAATACTGTATCTTGAATATATTTTCTTACCAGTGTATTTATTTATTTATTATTTTTAAAGATTTTATGTATTTGAGAGAGAAAGAGCATGAGTGTGGGGGGGAGGCAAAGGAGAGAGTGGGGGAAGCAGACTCCCCACCAAGCAGGGACATGGAGATCCATCCCAGGACCCTGAGATCATGACCTGAGCTGGAGGCAGACACCCAACCAACTGAGCCACCCAGGCATCCCTTATCAGTATATTTAAAAGATAATGGTAGTAATATAATAGCTAAATTCATTGACTATTTACTATGTATCACATACTGTTCTTCTATAAATGCTTTTCATGTCTGTTATGGGCTGAAATGTATCCCATACCCCCAGTTCACATGTTGAAGTCCTCTTCTTCAGTACATCAGAATGTAACTGTATTTGGAGAGAAGGTCTTTAAAGAGATAATTAAAATGAGGTCACTAGGGTGGACCCTAGTCCGATGTGGCTGGTGTCCTAGAAGAAGAGATTAGGACACAGATGTGCACAAAGGGAAGATCAGATGAAGGAACAGAGAAGACAGCCATGTACAAAAGCCAAGGAAAAAGGCCATGAGGAAACCAATCCTGCTCACACTTGGATTTTGGCTTTCAGCTTCCAGAACTGTGGAAAAAAAATGTCTGCTGAGTTTGTCTGTGGTACTTTGTTACGGAAGCCCTAGCAAAGTAGTATAATGTGTAACTCACTTATTCTCAGCATAACCCTAAGAGGGATGTACTATTATTCCTTTTCTATAGGCAAAGAAAGTAAGGGGATCCCTGGGTGGCTCAGCGGTTTAGCACCTGCCTTTGGCCCAGGGCGTGATCCTGGAGTCCTGGGATCGAGTCCCACGTCGGGCTCCCTGCATGGAGCCTGCTTCTCCCTCTGCCTGTGTGTCTGCCTCTCTCTCTCTCTCTCTCTCTCTCTCTCTCTCTCTCTCTCTCTCTATATATATATATATATATATATATATAATAAATAAAATATTTTTTAAAAAGAAAGAAACTAAGACACAGGGAAACCAAATAACTTGTTTAAGACCACCTACAGTATAATGCCAACATAGACTAAGATATATGCAGTAACAATCCCCATGTAATTCACACTGCAAGTTCATTGAGGACTAGGGCAGAGCACAAGCTCTTCATGACTACTCATGGGCCCAGGCTCATGGAGCCTCCATCTCAGTCCATGTTCTTTGGTGCCTCAGGTGGGGAAAGAATATGTGATGAATCTCTTATTGACTTCTTTTTTAAATTAAAAATAATTTAATTTTAATTCCACTTAGTTAACATACAGTGTTATATCAGTTTCAGGAGTACAGTGTGGTGATTGGGTGTTCGCCCCCGCCGCCCCGCGGTCGCTCGCCAACGCCAGCGCCGCCTCTAGCTCGCCGAGCTCCAGCCGAAGGAGAGGGGGTAAGTAAGGAGGTCTCCGCACCCCGGCTCGGACAACGCAGACTGCCCGCAAGTCGACCGGTGGTGAAGCACCGAGGAAGCAACTGGCTACAAAAGCCGCTCGCAAGAGTGCGCCCTCTACTGGAGGGGTGAGGAAACCTCATCGTTACAGGCCTGCTACTGTGGCGCTCCGTGAAATTAGACGTTGGGATCCCCGGGTGGCGCAGCGGTTTGGCGCCTGCCTTTGGCCCAGGGCGCGATCTTGGAGACCCGGGATCGAATCCCACGTCGGGCTCCCGGTGCATGGAGCCTGCTTCTCCCTCTGCCTGTGTCTCTGCCTCTCTCTCTGTGACTATCATAAATAAATTTAAAAAAAAAGAAATTAGACGTTATCAGAAGTCCACTGAACTTCTGATCCGCACACTTTCTTTCCAGCGTCTGGTGCGAGAAACTGCTCAGGACTTCAAAACAGATCTGCGCTTCCAGAGTGCAGCTATTGGTGCTTTGCAGGAGGCAAGTGAGGCCTATCCGGTGGGCCTCTTTGAAGACACCAACCTGTGTGCTATCCATGCCAAACGTGTCACAATTATGCCAAAAGACATCCAGCTAGCACGCTGCATACGTGGAGAACGTGCTTAAGAATCCACTATGATGGAAAACATTTCATTCTTTAAAAAATTTTTTTTTCTCTTCTTCCTGTTATTGGTAATTCTCTGAACGTTAGATATTTTTTTTTCCATGGGGTCATATACCTAGTATATGATTGCAAGTGGAAAAATAGGGGACAGAAATCAGGTATTGGCAGTTTTTCCATTTTCATTTGTGTGTAAAATTTTAATATAAATGCAGGGATATAAAGCATTAATGCAAGTCCAAATGTTTCAGTGAACACGTTTCAGCAGTTCAACTTTATAACAATTATAAATAAACCTGTTAAATTTTTCTGGACAATACCAGCATTTGAATTTTTTTTAAACAAGTAAATTTCTTATTGATGGCAACTAAATGGTGTTTGTAGCATTTTTATCATACAGTAGATTCCATCCATTCACTATACTTTTCTGAGTTGTCCTACATGCAAGTACATGTTTTTAATGTTGTCTGTCTTCTGTGCTGTTCCTGTAAGTTTGCTATTAAAATACATTAAACTAAAAAAACAAAAACAAAAACAATGTGGTGATTCAACAATGGCAGACAGCACCCTGTGTTCATCATTTCAAGTCCACTTCTTAATCTCTACTACCTATTTAACCTATCTCCCCAGCCTCTTCCCATCTGGTAGCCATCAGATTGTTCTATTAAGAGTCTGTTTCTTGCTTTCACCTGCTCTCTTACATTTTCTCTTTCTTGTTAAACTCCACATGAGTGAAATCACATGGTACTTGTCTTTCTCTGACTTATTTTGCTTAGCATAATACACTCTAGCTCCATCCATGTCATGGCAAATGGCAAGATTTTATTCTTTTTTATGGCTGAATAGTATATACACATGTATATATACACACCACATCTTCTTTATCCATTCATTAATGGATGGACACTTGGGCTGCTTCCATTCCTTAGCTACTGCAAATAATGTTGCTCTAAACATAGGTGTACATGTATCCCTTTGAATTCGTGTTCTTGTATTCTTTAGGTAAATACACAGTAGTGTGATTACTGGATTGTAAGGTAGCTCTATTCTTAACTTCTTGAGGAATCTCCATAATGTTTTCCACAGTGGCTGTACCAGTTTGCATTCCCACCAACAATGCACAAGTGTTCCTTGACCTGTTGTTTCTTGTGTTCTTGATTTTAGCCGTTCTGGCAGATGTGAGATGGTATCTCATTGTAGTTTTGATTTGCATTTCCTTGATGGTAAGTAATGTTGAGCATCTTCTCTTGTGTTTATTGGCCATCTGGACGTCTTCTTTGGAGAAATATCAGTTTGTATATTCTGTCCATTTTTAAATTGGATTATTTGTTTTTTGGATGTTGAGTTTTATAAGTTCTTAAAAATATAGAATGCTTTACAAACTTGCATGACATTTTTGTGCAGGAGCCATGTTAATTTTTTCTGTATTGTTCCAATTTTCATATATCTGCTGCTGAAGAGAGCACATTCTTTCATAGACTTCTAAATCTTCTGCATGCTCAGCACTTCTACTTACATGTCTTCAACTAAGCAAGTCTTAAGGCTATGCCTATCTTCAAAGGGATTAAGGGAGCACAATCCCCTGTACTCAGGAGAGGAGAATGAGGATATTTATAAATTAGTGTCATGGCAACCACCTGGGCCAGGCCAGCCCAGGCAAACAAAAGCCTACACTCTCAATGTGTATTCCAAAATACAGGTAGATGGTGTGTATTGAGGAATTAACTTTACCCAAAGGGGGTTCTGGCTTTTCTCTCAGCTAGTGGAAGTACTCTCTAAGCCCCTGGAATATCCTGCCTTGATCAAACCCTAGCTTTCTTCTTTATTTTTTCCCACCATCTCCCCCTCCCCTTCACATGTTCCTAAGTCCTCTGTTCCCCAAATATTACTGGCTCCTTTATGCTTCAGCAAGCTCATACACGCTATTTTCTCTGCCTCATCTACCCTACTTGAGCTGCCCAGGGAGACAATCCATCATTCAAAATTTGGCTTGAAATCTCCTTTCCTTCAAAGACATTTCTTTTCCCTGTCAGAAAGTGTTGTTCATTCCTTTCTCTGTGTTTGCATAATATTTTTTATCAGCATGTGTTGTAGACTTTCTATTTGGTTCTAAACAAAAGTAAACACACCTACAATGATGCAGGATGAGAAAAGGCTATAACTGGTCTCCAAAGATGGATCTCAGTGCACTGCAATTCTCTGCTACTCATGTACTTGTGCAGTCCTCTCCCTCATTGACTCTGGACTGGCTATGATTCTGTTAATAGAATGAAGTGGAGATGATGCTGTGCCAATTCTGGGCCCAGCCTTTAGAAGGAAACGCAGCTTCCATTACCTTCTAGAACTTAGCTGCCATGCTGTGAGGAAGCCCAAGCTGCCATATTTTTCTAACCCAAATAGAGAGGAGAAGCCCAACACTACTTGGGGGAAGGAGGAAGACTCAGCCATTCCTGCATCACTGGCAAACTTCCACATGACAATAACCTCCCCTACCATGTGATGCACCTGGCTGGGAAACACCAAGAGGGCCAGCAGAATTGCCCCGTTGAGTTAGGTCAACCCATAGAATTGTAAGGTAATGATATGGCTGCTGTTTTAAGTCACTGAGTATTGGGTTTGGAGGTCATTAGACTGTGAGGATAACAGTAACACAAAACATTAAGCATCCTGGATATTTCCTTTGCATAAAGGAAGAAGATAAAGAAACATTCTAAGCAAGAAGTATGATTTCTGAAACACAAAGGGCAGTTCATCTCATCAAATGCCCGGCTAATAGTGCATCTCTCCTGATTGTTTTCCCTATTAACTAAAGTTTCCAAGAGTCCCATGCTATGTAGCTTTAGTCCTTTAGGGAAAAATTCAATTTATTATAAAAATAAAGACAAAAGACAGGGTCTATGTGGTGAAGATATGAAGGTAAAAATAAATGAATAAATAAAACATTCAGTATTTCTTTTTTTAAAAAAAGATTTTGTTTGAGTGAGCAAGAGAGAGCAAGAGAGCCATTTCTTCCTCCATAGCATTTTCCATAGTGTATATTTATTTTTGTTTGTTATCTGTCTCCCTCCACTAGAGTGTGAGCTCTAAAAACACAGACTTTGTCCACTGCTGTATCCTCAGTGCTGAAAAAAGTGATTGGCATGTACTTGGCACTCAATAAATATTTGTTGAATGGATGGGGGTGGAATGTCTCAAAACTCTACTTGCAGCTAAATAGAAATGCTAAGCAATAAAGTATACTTGATTCTTTTGCTTAGCATCACAGATAATTTTGCCATTATAGTAAGTTTTCTAAAGTGGCTGGGTTTCCTAAGTCATTACATAATTACCTCTTAAGGCTGAGTGAGCATTTAAAAGTGCAATTTCTAAATTGTTTTGCCTATATAACATCTCTGCTATTGACATTATCATTTAGCAAACATTGTGATTTTTTTTAAACACGTCCTAGAAGAAATCAAGCTGCAATAGCACCATAGCATAAAAGGGAAGAGAAGTGGACTTAGTGACAGTTCTAACCCACCCCATGTCAGCCAGATGGCCTTGGTAAAGCCACTTAAGCTCTTTGAGATTTTTTCCTTCACCTGTAAAATGAAGATACCCTACCAAGTCTACCTAATTTGGTATTGTGAGGGTCAAATAAGAAAATATGTAGAAGTGCTTTGAACACCTGAAAAGCATCATGAAAACATAAGGTGGTATAATTATGCCACAGTAATAATCAATCATCAACTTTTTTTTAAAAGTAGGCTCCACAGCTAGCATGAAGTCCAATACAGAGCTTGAACTCACGAACCTGAGATCAAGACCTGAGTTGAAATCAAGAGTCAGATGCTTAACTGATTGAGGGATTGATGACCCTCAGTCATCAACTTTTAAGCACCTGGTATAACTGGGGGACCATGCTAAAGCTGCAGGAGGAGTCTATATTTAAGCTGACAGAGAGGCTTTCCTTTTTGTTGGAGGGATGGGTGCCCCTTAAAAATTTGCTCATCTAACTAATAATGCAATCATCTCCAGAATATGTTTCAGATACAATGTAATTTTTAAAAGAATCAACTGATTCAAATTGTATCTTGACATGCTAATTTATATCAAAGGGGGCTAATGAGCCATAGACCTCTTATTAGTTAGAGGCCACCCCTCAGTGTATGCATGTGTCTGTGTCCTTTTGGACTTTATTCTTCTGTTCATATTGCTTTTTAAAAATTATGTAAGTAATAGGGTAATATTAAAATTATATAGGGTAAAATTTTATAAATAAATTATATTTAAATTTATTTTATTTAGGGGCATGTATCCCTTTAACACACAAACACACACACACACACACACACACTCATGCTCCTAAAACTAATATCTTATTTAATGGTCAAAATTTATAAATATTAAAATTTATAAAACTTTATAAATTTATAAAATTAATAAATTATATATTTAAATTTAAATTTATAAATATTAAAATTATATAAAAATAGGGTAATAAATAATTATAAAAGTGGCTTATTTGGTTGAGTGGCTGACTTTATTTTGGTTCAGGTCATAGTCTCAGGGTCCTGGGATCAAGCCCCTCATCGGGTTCCATGATCAGTATGAGTTTGCTTTCTCCCTCTCTCTCCCTCTCCCTCTGCTCTTCCTTGCCCTTCCCTCATGCTTCTCTTTCTTTGAAATAAATAAATAAAATATTTTAAAAATTATATAAGTACTACATGAATATTTCTACTGGGGAGAAATGTAATATAGAAGTGCACCAAAAAGGAAAAAGTCTTTCGTTCCTTTGCCCATCATATTGGGGTTTATTTGTTTATTTATTTATAAAAATATTTTATTTACTTATTTATTTCAGAGAGGGGGAGCTCAAGTAGGGGGAGGGGCAGAGGGAGAAGCAGAACTGAAGCAGACTCTGTGCTGAGCACAGAGCTCAATGTGAGCTTGGTCCCATGACCCTGAAATCATGAAAAGAGCCAAAATCAAGAGTCACTTAACTGACTGAGCCACCCAGGCACCCCATATTTGGTTTCTTTTAAAATGCACTTTAAATGAATCTCAATAAGAGGAAATAACCATTGAGACAAGAAAAAACTTGAAATCATACATGACTTATAAACAAATAGTAGGGCAGCCCCGGTGGCACAGCAGTTTAGTACCACCTGCAGCCTGGGGTGTGATCCTGGAGACCCAGGATGGAGTCCCAGGTCGGGCTCCCTGCATGGAGCCTGTGACTCTGCCTCTCTCTCTCTCGCTATGAATAAATAAAATCTTAAAAAATATATATATAGTAGAGACATTGGTAATTTCCTAGGGAAATTCATATTGGCAAAATTGAACTCATTAGAATTAGAAAAATTTTAAAGATCAATTTCCATAGAAGATACAGAAAATTATTAAGTAACTACCCCCCACAGAAAAGCACCAGACCCAGACAATTTCACAGAAAAATTCTACCAAAACATTAATATAGGACACTTAAAAGGAAGGAAAACTTTCTAATTTCTTTTTTTTTTTTAAGATTCTATTTATTTGAGAGAGAGAAAGAGAGCTAGAGAGAGAGGCACAAATGAGGTGAGGAGCAGAAAGAGAAGCAGATTCCCACCTGAGCAGGGAGCTGCATGCAGGCTTTATTCCAGGACTCTGGGATAATGACCTGAGCCAAAGGCAGTCACTGAACTGACTGAGCCACCCAGGTGCCCCTCTAATCTCTTTTATGAAGCAAACTTAATACTGATATCTAAACTAGATACACTGCAGAGAAAGAAAACTATTGACCAACATAATGTTCATTGATATAAAAATTTTAAATAAAATATTAGCAAAAAGAATACAATGCCACATTAAGAAAATAAAACATCAAAACCAAGTGGGATTTATTCCAGAAATGCAAACCTGGTTTAATATTTGGAAGTTAGTTAATTCATACCATAATAATAAATCAAAGGAAAAGATCATATTATGTCTGTATAGAAGCTGAGAAAGCCTTTGAATGAATCAATACCCATTTATCATGAAAACACTCAGAAATATAGGAATTAAAGAATACTTTTTAAAAAAGTTTTTATGTAAATTCCAGTTAGTTAACATACAGTGTGATATTAATTTCAGATGTATAATATAGTGATTCAACATTTCCATACAATCTCCAGTGCACATCACAAGTGCTCTCCTTAATCCCCATCATCCATTTAACCCATCCTCCCACCCATCTCCTTTCTGGCAACCATCAGTTCATTCTCTATACTTAAAGAATTTACTTCTTGGGGGATGCCTGGGTGGCTCAGTGGTTGAGAGTCTGCCTTTGACTTAGGGCATGATCCCGGAGTTTCGGGATGCAGTTCCACATCGGGCTTCCTTCACGGAGTCTGCTTCTCCCTCTGCCTGTGTCTCTGCCTCTCTGTCTCTCTCTCTCTCTCTGTCTGTCTGTCTTTCATGAATAAATAAATAAAATAATTTTTAAAAGAGTTTATTTATCTTGCCTCTCTCTTTTTTCCCCTTTGCTCATTTGTTTTGTGTCTTAAATTCCACATATGAGTAAAATCATATGGCATTTGTCTTTCTCTGATCTATTTCTTTCAGCAAAAACTCTCTAGCTCCATTCATGTCATTGAAAATGCAATATTTCATTCCATTTTGATGGCTGAGTAATACTAAAATGCCGTTTTAATATATACCATATTTTCTTTAGCCATTCATCAATTGATAGACACTTGGGCTATTTGCATTTGGCTATTATAGTAATGCTGCTATAAAAACATTAGGGGGCATGTATCCCTTTAACACACACACACACACACACACACACACACTCATGCTCCTAAAGCTAATTCCTTATTTAATGATTGAATGCCACCAGCAATGCTTTTAGGACTGGAAATAAGACATGAATGCACACTATCCACTATTATCCAACATTGTACTAGAGGTATTAGCCAATGCAATTAGACAAGAGAAATCAATTAGAGGCATTGGAATGGATAAAGAAGAAGTAAAACTATTTATATTTGCAGATGATATGATACTATACCTGGAAACCCAGAAAAAAATCAATGATAAATTTAATTTACACAATAAAATAATTCAGTGAAGTATATGACATTAACATATAAAAATCAATAGCCTTTATATCCACAAACAATAAACAGAAAACAATGTTAGAGACAACCCTCTTTACTATAAAAACAAACAGGATTAAGTAGTTACAATTAATTTTAACAACAGATGTATAAACACTATATGAGGAAAACTTTTTTTTTTTACAATTTTATTAATTTATTCATGAGAGACACACAGAGAGAGGCAGAGACACAGGCAGAGGAAGAAGCAGGCTCCACGCAGGGAGCCTGATGTGGGACTCGATCCTGGGACTCTGGGATCATGCCCTAAGCAGATGCTCAACCGCTGAGCCACCCAGGTGTCCCTATATGAGGAAAATCTTAAAGCACTACTTAAGGACAATAAAATAGGTTTGAACAAATAGAAAGACATTCCCTGTTCCCGGATAGAGTGACTGAACATCCCAAAGATGTTAAGTTCTCCCTATGTTAATTTGTAAAGTTAATGCAGTTCCAAGAAAACTATCAGCAAACCGTTTTATACAGTCAGACAAGTTGATACTAAAGTTCATATAGAAAAACAAACATGTAGCAATGGCCAAGAAAACACTGAAAAAGAAAAATGGTTTGGGACTAACTTTACTAGGTATTAATAAATAAATAAAAGTCATTATAATCAAACCAGTATGGTATTGGTGCAAGAATAGGCAAGTGGGCCACTGGAATACAATAAAAGTTAGAATCAGACCCAAATATATATGGAAACAGTGTGTGACAAAGGTGACATCTTAAATCACTAAGGTGAAGATAAAATTTCTAATAAATTTGTTTGACAAAAACTCCATGAATCAAGTCAAAAAACAATTGACAACTGGGGAGAAAATATTCAGAAAATATACATAAACAAGAGGCCAAATATTTTACAATATACAGAACTCTTAAAAACTATGGGACATGATACCCATAATGAAAAAGACAGATAAAAGCAAGTGTTCCTGAAAAAATTAGAATCCTCATATATTGCTGGTGGGAATGTAAAATGGTGTGGTAGCTTTAGAAAACAATTTAGCAGTATTCAAAAAGTTAAACATATAGTTGCTATATGACCCAGCAATTCCATTCCTAGGTATTATCCAAAAGAAATGAAAACATACACCCACATAAAAACTTGTACATGGATGCTCATAGCACCACTCTTAATAATAGCCACAAAATGGAAACAACCCAAATGTCTATGAACTGATGAATGGATAAACAAAATGTGGTTTACACACATCATATATATCCATGGAATAGAATATTATTTAGTCATAAAAAGGAACAAAATATTGATTTACGCTGTAACGTGGATAAGCATTTAAAACATGTGAAGTGTGGGGATCCCTGGGTGGCTCAGCAATTAGGTTTAGTGCCTGCCTTTGGCCCAGGGCATGATCCTAGAGTCCCCAGATGGAGTCCTGCATCGGGCTTCCCGCATGGAGTCTGCTTCTCTCTCTGCCTGTGTCTCTGCCTCTCTCTCTCTATGTCTCTCATGAATAAATAAATAAAGTCTTAAAAAAAAAAAAACCATGTGAAGTGAAAGAAGCTGGTTGCAAATCCAAGTTGAGGGATGTCCAAAAAAATAATTATTTTTCTTCAAACTGTCAAGATCATGAAAGACAAGGGAACACTGAGGAACTATTATTGACTAGAAGGAAGTATGGATAAATCATGAGTGACAACGTAATGTTCTGTGAGATCCCAGATATGATTTTAGAAGAAAAAAAAAGGTATTACTGAAAAAAATTTGTGGAAAAAAATGTTGTTTATTTATGTAAGTAATTCTACCCCCAATGTGGGGCTCAAGCTCCTGACCCTGAGATCAAGAGCCACATGCCCTATAGACCAAGCCAGCCAGGCACCACAAATTGGTGAAATTTGAATAAGAACTGTAGTTTAGGAGCATCTGGATGGCTCAGTGGTTGAGTATCTGCCTATGGCAGAGGGCATGATCCCGGGGTCCAGGATGGAGTCTCGCATCCGGCTCCCTGTAGGGAGCCTGCTTCGCCCTCTGCCTATGTCTCTGCCTCTCTCTCTGTGTCTCTCATGAATAAATAAATAAAATCCTAGAAAAAAAGAACTGTAGTTTACTATAGTTGTAGTAACATTGTACTAAATTAACATTGTACTACTGTTGATTCTGGTTTTGATCATTTTCTGTGGTTATACATTAGAGGGAGATGAGTGAGGGATATATGAAAACTCTCTGTGCTGTTTTTGCAACCTTCCTATAAATCCAAAGTCAGTTCTGGATAAAAAGCATGAAAAATAATATCAACAATAACTGTACTGACACTGTTCTTCAGAATTAATCTCTGACACCAGAAGGAGGAATAGAACTTGAACTAAAGATGTATTTGTCCTTACTTACCTTACTTTGACAATAATTAAGATAAAATGCCATAGCAGAAAGTTTCTGTAGATACAAAACGTATTGACGACCTTTGGCAGAAGCTTATAGTTGGGGCCCTCAACATACCTACAGATCTTAAGTGTGATAAAGAAGGAAGCCATTGGGATCCCTGGGTGGCGCAGCGATTTGGCGCCTGCCTTTGGCCCAGCGCGCGATCCTGGAGACCCGGGATCGAGTCCCACATCGGGCTCCCGGTGCATGGAGCCTGCTTCTCCCTCTGCCTCTGTGCCTCTCTCTCTCTGTGACTATCATAAATAAATAAAAATTAAAAAAAAGAAGGAAGCCATTCCAAGAGACAGCTCAATGACCTTTTATAAGATTTAAGTGCTTGTTGAAGGTATTATCAATCAATTGTTTAATTAAACTGCTTCATTTTAGTCTATTTTGGATTTTATTCAAACAATCCAAATTATATAATTTTTTAAAGATTTTATTTTTCTATGTAATATCTATCCTAATGTGGGACTCGAACTCATGACCCCGAGATCAAGAGTCTAATGCTCCAGCCAGGCACCCTGCCAAATCATGTATTTTTTGTAATAATATATTATTATATATCCCATTTTAAACTTGATTCCAAATCAAGCTGATAATTAATCATTGTGGGCCTAAAATAATGAAACTTATGTCTTTTGTTGTACATAAGAGAGTCAGTATGAGTATCTCAGTAACTCAGTCACTTTTAATACTATGCAGAAAGGAAACACTGCCCAGTGTTCTATGCTTGCTGATGGTGGGGGTCTTAAGGAGTGCTTAGAAGATGGTTTAGCTCTCCCAAATCACCACCTATGTCAACAAAAACAATTCCAGAGGAGAGTAATAATAGCAAAATCCATTTGCATGCATAATTGAAACTTCCTCAATTTTGTGCAAATTTTGTAAAAGTGTTTGCTATTTTGTATTGATATGTAACATATACTCTTTTACATAAAAGCATCATGCTTGCTATGAGAGATAGTATCAAAAAAAAAAAAAAAAAGAGAGATAGTATCAAAGCAAGTCTCTTGGCACTGCCTTCCGAAAGGATTGCTTCTCCCAACCCTCTGGTGTGAGAATTCTGGATCCCTTTTCTTTCTATATTACTATGGACATGGCAATCATGAGTTGAAGAGGTTTATCAGGGATGCCTAGGGAGCTCAGTGGTTGAGTGTCTGCCTTTGGCTTAGGTTGTGATCCCAGAGTGTAGAGATCGAGTTTCCCACGGGGAGCCTGCTTCTCCCTCTGCTTGTGTCTCTGCCTCTCTCTGTGTGTGTCTCTCATGAATAAATAAATAAAATCTTTAAACAGAAAAAAAAAAGAGGTTTATCAGGTTATTTCCAGTATAATTAGGCTGTGGGCAATGATTAATACCTGGCTATTCAAGTTACAGTCAGCCCAAGAAGAATTTTACTGTGCTCCCATGAATATAAGACTATCTTTATTTTTATTTTTTTAAGATTTTACTTATTTATCTGAGAGAGAGAGAGATAGAGTGAGTGTGTGCACAGAGTGAAGGAGAAGCAGGCTCCCCACTGAGCAGGGAGCCCAATGCGGGGCTCAATCCCTGGACCTGGATCATGACCCAAGCTGAAGGCAGACACCCAGCTGACTGAACCACCCAGGTGTCCCAAGACTACCTTTTAAAAAAATTGATTTATTTATTTATTTGGGAGAGACAGAGTGAGAGAGAGAAAGTAAGCACAAGCTGGAGGAGAAAGGCAGATAGAGAAGCAGACTCGTCACTGAGCAAGGAACCCTATGTAGGGCTTCATCTCAGGACTCCAGGACCATGACCTGAGCTGAAGGCAGACACCCAGCTGACTGAGCCACCCAGGTCCCCCAACACTATCTTTTCCATGCGGTTTACATGAGCAAATTTACAAGACAAAATTGTATTTATATGGAATTGTAGCCCTCTTGTTACAAAAGGTCTTTTGTTAGCTCAAGTCACATATCAGGGCCTTTGTAGATACAAAGTTGCAAGTGTGCACTGGAGAACATTTCTGTCAGGCTTTTTCAACTTGTGGTACCAGAGCTGGCCACCTGAGTACTCTGGGAGGGTAATAACGCACCCAGACTATGATGGTGCTAAGGCCTGATTCTTCACCCTTCCCTACACCCACACATTCAGCCATGTAACTTTGCAGTGCCCTCACACAGTGCCAGGGTGTAAGTGTCTTGCTTTGACCAGTGGGATGTTAGCAGAAGTGAAGCAACTTTCCGTGAATACATCATTAGGCCTATATACTCTTGTGCTTCTAGCATCCCCAGGAAGATAAACCAGGGCTAGCCCTCTAGCCTCAGGAAGATGACTAACCTGCAGAACTGAACTGCCCCAGTCAAGGGCACAGCTCCCAATCAACCTGCAGTTGCACGAGGAATGCCTTTGTTGAATGCCCTTGAAGTTTGTAGTTATTTGTTATGAAGCTATAGCTAACCTGTACACATATCAATTTAGTTGCAAAGATATAGAAAGACTTGTGGTATACATTAGCCAAGCACATGCCTTGTTCTTCATGTCCCTCATTGGCAACAGGGAGAGAGAAAAATTGAATCAATCTGGGAGGTCAAAATCTTATAGTTGACATTTATGAAAATGAGAATGGCAATATCCAGAGTAAATTTAAAATTTTCTGGTACTAAAGAAAGGCAAGAATCTGCAGATCTAAAATGTCCACAAGTGAAAAGCAAGGTATATAAAAAAAGATGCATACCTGGATATATCAAGGTGAAATTTCAGAATATGAAGGATAAAGAGAAAATCAAAACAAAACAAAACAAACCTTCTGGGGAGTGGGTGAGTGGGGAAGGGTAAGAATCAGTTTGCATTGTACCTTTCATCAATGAAATTACATGCTGAAAAATATTAGAGCAATATTTTCAAAGTTTGATTTTAAAAAAATATAGATAGATGAATATCTAGCCCCAGCTAAATTAGCAGTCCAGTGGAATGACAGGAATAAGCTTCGTTTAATGTGAGGACTCATAAATTTTCTTCCCACAGTTGCTCACTGGAAAAAAAAATTCCAAAGGATATAATCCAGCCAAGTGCTTCCTTAACCTTTGCAGAGTTTAGAGAGGAGTACAGATGAAGATTTCCAAATTGTGACATTTCCCTCTCTTTCTTCCTACCACTAGCTCCATCTTTTTCTGCGAGGGAAACCACATCATACATGTAGAACCCTAACCTGCAAGTCCAAGTTCCATCCTACCCTGCCTAACGCAGCCTCCCCCTTGCAAGGCTGCAGGTCTAGCTAGAAGTGTGATCTACACACAGGAGGTAAGGTCCAAAGAAGAGGACTGCACAGGTCCTAGAAGTGGGCTTGGGGCCATGTGGACAGGAAATTCTGAATTCCTAGGTACTCAGAACATGATCTTGAGGGTATGGGCATGAGGTCTGGGTAGTCCTTATGGACTCTTTACACACTTCACTCACTCTTCACCAGCCAAGGGGCTTGGCTGGAGGAAGGCCAGTGGGGCCTTGTAAGCCTTGGGGCCTGTGGCAGAGACACTGTCCAGGTCAAGGAGTAGTACTAAGTCCAGCAAAATGAAAGTTTAATCCCAAGGAAAGACGTAGGGCACCATACGTCAAACAATAGCCAAATATATCATGGGATAGAGCAGACACATGCTTAATAGGATTTAGCATATAACATAACATCAAAAACAACTAGCATTTATTGAGAGCTCACTACATACCATATGTTGCGTGCGCTGCAGCAATACGATCAGGGTCTCGAGGATAAGGGGATGAGGAAAATAAAAGAAAAGTAAAGAGATGGGGACAGGAGGGACACAGTGGATGATGTCCAAGCAGTGCCAGCTTTATTCAAGGTTTTACAACATTTTATAGCATAAGCAAAACAAAGCTAAGAAGGTGTTTATTTTTAGCAGGTTTGTGAAACCCTCCAAAGTTCCCCTTTCTCAGCATGCAAGACAGACTCATGGGTGCCAGAAGACCTTGGTAAATAGATAAGCTTGTTGCTCCAGATGTGCATACTTCAAAGGAATATTAGGTATGGTAAACAGACCAACAAGGACAGCACAGACCCTTATTTACATTTACGACCAGGTCAGAATAAGTTGTATCTATTGTGTTATGTGGGCGATCACGTACAAATGAGCCCTGAGAACCATTCCTCAAGCTCTTTCTCAAGCGTCTACTAACTATTCACCCTTTAGGCTCCCGAGCCTTTTGAGTGAATGAGGGACGCAAGTCGGGGCCTGGTTTGGTTCAGTTACTCCAGCTAGTCCGTGGTCGCCCACAACCATACTCTCACTGACCCCATTTTACTTATGGGAAAACTTAGATTAGGTACAAGGCCCATGTGCACAAAACAATGGCATGGCTGTGTTCTTAACTGCAATATTGTTCTACAATAAAGGTAAAAGCATCTCAATTCAATAGTGAAGGAACACATTTTTCAGTAAATAGTACTGGAAAAATTGGCTCTAAGATTAGCAAAGGTGATATTTGCTGCTGTATCTTTAGTCATTTAACAACATAAAAGACTATTTCTCCCTTAAGGTCTACAATAGGTGATCCTGATAGGTGGTGGCCTTCCTCCAAGCAGTGATTCAGGGATTAAGACTTTTCCCATTTTAGGATACTTCTAACTTCAAAACATAGTTTCCAAGGGTGCATACTTGGCTGCCTCAGCCAGGAGGGGGAAGAAGGTCAAGGATGTGTGTGGGAAGTTTGCATAGGCCAGGCCTAAATGGAGTCCACAATCTCTGTCCACATTTGTTCCCTAGAGCTGAGTCACATGGCCACACTTAACTGCAAAGGCTTAGAAAGGTAGATTACAAAAAAGAAAAGAAAAGAAAAGAAAAGAAAAGAAAAGAAAAGAAAAGAAAAGAAAAGAAAAAAGAAAGAAAGAAAGAAAGAAAGAAAGAAAGAAAGAAAGAAAGAAAGAAAGAAAGAAAGAAAGAAAAAAGAAAGGTAGATTAATGTATGTTCAGGAAGGGGATGCCTGGGTGGCTCAGCGGTTGAGTGTCTGCCTTCGGCCTGGGGCCTGATCCCGGGGTCCTGAGATCGAGTCCCACGTGGGGCTCCCTGCATGGAGCCTGCTTCTCCCTCTGCCTCTGTCTCTCATGAGTAAAAAATAAAATCTTTAAAAAAAAATGTATGCCCAGGAAGAAGAAGAAATGGTTTGAGCATCCAGCATATTCTTCCATAGTTCTCCATTTGGATTTTAAAAATAAGCTACATTTATACTTCATATCATACCCATAATAACAAATTTAAGATAGATTAATAAGGTGCACCTAGGTGGCTCAGTGGTTGAGCATCTGCCTCTGGCTCAGGGGTGATCCTGGGGTCCTGGGATCGAGTCCCACATCAGGCTCCCCACAGGGAGTCTGCTTCTTCCTCTGCCTATCTCTGCCTCTTTCTCTCTGTGTCTCTTATGAATAAATAAATAAATAATCTTTTAAGAAAAAGATAGATTAATAAGCTAACACCTTAAAAATGAGCTAACACCAAACTCAACTATGAAAGTATTACAAAAATATTTTTTTTATGGTGTTGGGGCTGGAAAGGCTTTAAGCAAATCACAGAACCCAGAAACTATAAAGGAAAAGACTGGCACATTTAATTATATGTAAACTAAAAACTTCTGAACAACCAAGTGAAAGACAAGTAAACAAGTGAAGAAGTAAGAGATCAGAAGAAAATATTTACAACATATATATTACTGATAGTATATAAAAATATAGAATGTGCACATACTTATAAAATTATTGAAAAAAGATAACTCAATGGAAAAACACACAAAAGATTTGAACAGTTTGGCAACAATAAAAGTATTCATCATGTTTAGTATTAAAATGCATGCAAGGAAATGTGTACTCTTTTATGCTCTTGGGAGAAATGTAAATTGTCACAGCATTTTGAAGGGGAATTTGACTATATCTATCCGTTAAAAATTTCTATAGCTTTTAACTTAGTAATTATTCAATTATTCAATACAGCAACATTTTCCCCCGTACATAAGATGACATAACTAATTATGTTTATTGCATTATTGTTTAAAATATTAGAAAAAATTAAACAATCTAAATGTCCATCAGTAGAAGAGTAATATGGAATAATATTGTCAAACTACACTATCAATACATACCATGGAATACTATGCAGTGAATAAAAAAGATAAGCTGAATGTGTGACATGGAGAAATCTCTAGGATATACTTTTCTAAGTGAAAAAGCAAATTACAAAGCAGTAGAAACAGCTTAAACTCAGTGAGGTTTTTAAGAAAAGCCATAAAATGTACTGTGCATTTTTATGTGCACATGTTTTTAAGTGCATTTTAAGGAGTCTGGAAAGAGATTACTAAACTGACAACAAAGGTTTTGTCTGAGGATGAACATAGGAACTGAATTTAAAAGAATTTAAAAATTGGGTTTTGCTGATGGGAAATCCTTGGTGACTTTTGAAGATCAAATCTCATGGAAGCTGTGATACCAGCAACAACAGTACAGAAGTAAAAGAATGGAGGGAAGTGGAAAGGGGAAGTGAGCATAGAAAGAACCAACACACAAAGTTTCAGAGAAAATGGAATAGAAGTGTATGATGAACAAAAGGCACAAGAAAGGAAGGGTGTGATGATGTGGATGAGCTCAGATCAGCCCATGATGTCTGGAGTCAGAGGGATTTGTGAACAAGATTGCAGCCAGACTTCAAGGTGAATTTGGGGAGTATTTGGGGCTCAGTGGTTGGCTGTGTGGTGGGATGTTACTGATTGAAGTTGGGGGAAATGGCAGGAAGTCTTTGGTTGACTTCATCTTGTTGTAACTATTGGGGATGTAACTATGTATGGTGACAGATAATAGACTTATTGAGGGTGATCATTTTGCAATATATAGAAATATTGAATCATTATATTGTATACCTGAAACTAATATAATGTTATATGTGAGTTATATCTCAATTAAAAAAAAGAGATGGGAAGAATATATTACAAATCACACATCTGATAGCTGACTTGTATACAGTATACATAAAGAACACTCAAAACTAAATAATAAGAAAACTAATGACAAATTAAACAAAATATGTGAAGACATTTCACGAAAGGAGATCTATGGATCAAACAAGCACATAAAAAGATGCTTAACATCATTAATCATTAAGAAAATACAAATTAAAATCACAACAGGATATACCATTATATGTGCAGTGAAATGGCTGGCAAAACGAAAAGGACTGACTATATGCCAGGATGGCAAGATCATGAAGAAATGACAACTCTAATAAACCGATGGTGAGAGAATGTAAAATTAAATAACTACATTGGAAAACTGTTTGGCAGTGGACAATTTTTAAAAATCTTACTCCTGGGGATCCCTGGGTGGCTCAGCGGTTTGGCGCCAGCCTTTGGCCCAGGGCGCAATCCTGGAGTCCCGGGATCGAGTCCCGCGTCGGGCTCCCGGCATGGAGCCTGCTTATTCCTCTGCCTGTGTCTCTGCCTCTCTCTCACACTCTCTCTATCATAAATGAATAAATAAAAAATCTTAAAAAAAATCTTACTCCTAAGAATATGTCATCCCACTGCCTTCTGGTTTCTATGGCCCCTGATGAGAAGTCAGCCATTGATATTAGTGAGGATCATGTGTACATGATTTGCTTCTCTCACTATTTTCAAGATTCTTTTTTTTTCAGTTTTGGACAATTTTATTTAAAAATTTTTTAACTTTGAATATAGTTGACAATGTACAACACAGTGATTCAACTTCTCTATACATTCTGCTGTGCTCACCACAAGTACAGCTACCACCTCTTACACAATACTATTAAAATGTCACTGTGCATACTCCCTATGATGTGCTCTTTATTCCTGTGACTCATTCATTCCATAACTGGGAACTTCCATTTCCCACTCCTCTTCACTTCATCCACTTTGCCCAACCACCTTCTCTCTGGCAACCATTAGTTTGTTCTCTGTATTCATAAGACTAATTCTACTGTTTGTTTGTTTAGTCATTTGTTTTGTGCTTTTTATATTCCAAATATGACTGAAATTATATGGTATTTGTCTTCTCAGTCTGATTTATTTTGCTTAGCATAATACTCTCTATGTCTATCCATGCTGTCCTAAATGGCAAGCTCTCATTTTTTATGGATGTGTAATATTCCATTGTACATGTATAGCAATCTTTTTTATCCATTCATGTACTGATGGACACTTAAGTTGTTTCTATATCTTGGCTATTGGAAATAATTCTGCAATAAACATAGGGGTGTATATGTCTTTTCAAATTAGTGTTTTCATTTTCTTTGAGGAAATACCCAGTAGAGAAATTATTGGATCATAGGGTATTTCTCTACTTAATTTTTTGAGGGATCTCCATATTGTCTCCACAGTGGCTGTACCAATTTACATTCCCACCAACAGTGCACAAGGGTTCCTTTTTCTCCACATCTTTGCCAACATTTGTTATTTCTTGTTTTTATTTTAGCCATTCTGACAGTGTGAGGTGTTATCTCATTGTGGTTTTGATTTGCATTTCCCTGAAGGCTACTGATGTGTCTTTTGGCTATCTATATGTCTTTGGAAAAATGTCTATCAGATCGTCTACCTATTTTTCAAATTGGATTGTTTGGGAGTTTCTTAGTATTGAGTTGTATAAATTCTTTATATATTTTGGATATTAACCCCTTATCAAATATATCATTTGCAAATATATTCTTCCATTCAATAGGTTGCCTTTTTGTTTTGCTGATGGTTTCTTTCACTGTATTAAAGCTTTTTATTTTGATGTAGTCCCAATTTTTTATTTTTGCTGTTGTTTCCCTTGCCTTAGGAGAAATATCTAGAAAAATGTTTCTGTGACTGAAGTCAGCAAAATTACTGCCTGTGTTCTCTTCTATAATTTTTAACTGAAGTATAAATAACATACAGTGTATATTAGTTTCAGATGTACAATACAGTGATTCAGCGATTCTATACATTACAATGCTCATCACAATAACTGTACTCTTAATCCCTTTTACCTATTTCACTCATCACCCCACCCACCTCTTTTCTGGCAACCACCAGCTCGTTCTTGTATTTAAGAGTCTGTTTTTTTGTCTCTTGCTTTGTTTCTTAAATTCCACGTGTGAGGGAAATCATAGTATTGTCTTTCTCTGACTTATTTCACTAAGCATTATACCCTCTTCATCTACCTATTTGTTGCAAATGGCAAAATTTCATTCTTATGATGGCTGAGTAATATTCCATTTTACATAACATACCACAATTTCCTTGTTCATTTATTTTTTTAATATTTTATTTATTTATTCATGAGAGACACACAGAGAGAGGCAGAGACATAGGCAGAGTGAGAAGCAGGCTCCATACAAGGAGCCCGATGTGGGACTCAATCCTGGAACTCTGGGATTGTGACCTGACTCAAAAGCAGATGTTCAACTGCTGAGCCACCCAGGCATCCCTGTTCATTCATTTATTGATGAACATTTGGATTGCTTTTATATCTTGTCTATTGTAAACAATTTTGCAATAAACATAGGGAGGCATTTATCTTCTCAAATTAGTGTTTTTGTTTTCTTTGGATATATAACCAGTAACAAAATTACTGGATGGTTTTTTTTAATAATAAATTTATTTTTTATTGGTGTTCAATTTGCCAACATACAGAATAACACCCAGTGCTCATCCCATCAAGTGCCCCCCTCAGTGCCTGTCACCCATTCACCCCCACCCCCACCCTTCTCCCCTTCTACTACCCCTAGTTCATTTCCCAGAGTTAAGAGTCTTTATGTTCTGTCTCCCTTTTTGATATTTCCTACCCATTTCTTCTCCCTTCCCTTCTACTCTCTTTCACTATTATTTATATTCCCCAAATGAATGAGAACATATGTTTGTCCTTCTCCGATTAACTCATTTCACTCAGCATAATACCCTCCAGTTCCATCCACGTTGAAGCAAATGGTGACTATTTGTCATTTCTAATGGCTGAGTAATATTCCATTGTATACATAAACCACATCTTCTTTATCCATTCATCTTTCGTTGGACACCGAGGCTCCTTCCACAGTTTGGCTATTGTGGACATTGCTGCTAGAAACATCGGGGTGCAGGTGTCCCAGTGTTTCACTGCATCTGTATCTTTGGGGTAAATCCCCAACAGTGCAATTGCTGGGTCGTAGGGCAGCTCTATTTTTAACTCTTTGAGGAACCTCCAAATAGTTTTCCAGAGTGGCTGCACCAGTTCACATTCCCACCAACAGTGTAAGAGGCTTCCCTTTTCTCCGCATCCTCTCCATTTGTGGTTTCCTGCCTTGTTAATTTTCCCCATTCTCACTAGTGTGAGGTGGTATCTCATTGTGGTTTTGATTTGTATTTCCCTGATGGCAAGTGATGCGGAGCATTTTCTTGTGTGCGTGTTGGTCATGTCTATGTCTTCCTCTGTGAGATTTCTGTTCATGTCTTTTGCCCATTTCATGATTGAATTGTTTGTTTGCTGTTGAGTTTAATAAGTTCTTTATGGATCTTGGAAACTAGCCCTTTATCTGATACATCATTTGCAAATATCTTCTCCCATTCTGTAGGTTGTCTTTTCGTTTTGTTGACTGTATCCTTTGCTGTGCAAAAGCTTCTTATCTTGAGGAAGTCCCAATAGTTCATTTTTGCTTTTGTTTATTTTGCATTCGTGGATGTATCTTGCAAGAAGTTACAGTGGCCGAGTTCAAAAAGGGTGTTGCCTGTGTTCTTCTCTAGGATTTTGATGGAATCTTGTCTCACATTTAGATCTTTCATCCATTTTGAGTTTATCTTTGTGTATGGTGCAAGAGAGTGGTCTAGTTTCATTCTTCTGCATGTGGATGTCCAATTTTCCCAGCACCATTTATTGAAGAGACTGTCTTTCTTCCAATGGATAGTCTTTCCTCCTTTGTCGAATATTAGTTGACCATAAAGTTGAGGGTCCACTTCTGGATTCTCTATTCTGTTCCATTGATCTATGTGTCTGTTTTTGTGCCAGTACCAGCTGTCTTGATGACCACAGCTTTGTAGTACAACCTGAAATCTGGCATTGTGATGCCCCCAGCTATGGTTTTCTTTTTTAAAATTCCCCTGGCTATTCGGGGTCTTTTCTGATTCCACACAAATCTTAAAATAATTTGTTGTAACTCTCTGAAGAAAGTCCATGGTATTTTGATAGGTATTGCATAAACGTGTAAATTGCCCTGGTAACATTGACATTTCACAGTATTAATTCTTCCAATCCATGAGCAGGGAATATTTTTCCATCTCTTTGTGTCTTCCTCAATTTCTTTCAGAAGTGTTCTATAGTTTTTAGGGTATAGATCCTTGACCTCTTTGGTTAGGTTTATTCCTAGGTATCTTATGCTTTTGGGTGCAATTGTGAATGGGATTGACTCCTTATTTTCTCTTTCTTCAGTCTCATAGTTAGTGTATAGAAATGCCACTGACTTCTGGGCATTGATTTTGTATCCTGCCACACTGCCAAATTGCTGTATGAGTTCTAGCAATCTTGGGGTGGAGTCTTTTGGGTTTTCTATGTCGAGTATCATGCCATCGGCAAAGAGGGAGAGTTTGACTTCTTTGCCAATTCGAATGCCTTTAATGTCTTTTTGTTGTCTGATTGCTGAGGCTAGGACTTCCAGTACTATGTTGAATAGCAGTGGTGAGAGTGGACCTCCCTGTCTTGTTCCTGATCTTAGGGGAAAGGCTCCCAGTGCTTCCCCATTGAGAATGATATTTGCTGTGGGCTTTTCATAGATGGCTTTTAGGATGTTGAGGAATGTTCCCTCTATCCCTACACTCTGACGAGTTTTGATCAGGAATGGATGCTGTATTTTGTCAAATGCTTTCTCTGCATCTAATGAGAGGATCATATGGTTCTTGGTTTTTCTCTTGCTGATATGATGAATCACATTGATTGTTTTACGAGTGTTGAACCAGCCTTGTTTCCTGGGATGAAATCCTACTTGGTCATGGTGAATAATTTTCTTAATGTACTGTTAGATCCTACTGGCTAGTATCTTGTTGAGAATTTTTGCATCCATGTTCATCAGGGATATTGGTCTATAATTCTCCTTTTTGGTGAGGTCTTTGTCTGGTTTGGGAATTAAGGTGACGCTGGCCTCATAGAACAAATTTGGAAGTACTCCATCTCTTTCTATCTTTCCAAACAGCTTTAGTAGAATAGGTATGGTTTCTTCTTTAAACGTTTGATAGAATTCCCCTGGGAAGCCATCTGGCCCTGGACTTTTGTGTCTTAGGAGGTTTTTGATGACTGCTTCAATTTCCTCCCTGGTTATTGGCTTGTTCAGGTTTTCTATTTCTTCCAGTTCTAGTTTTGGTAGTTTGTGGCTTTCCAGAAATGTGTCCATTTCTTCTAGATTGCCTAATTTATTGGCGTATAGCTGCTCATAATATGTTTTTAGATTCGTTTGTATTTCCTTGGTGTTGGTAGTGATCTCTCCTTTCTCATTCATGATTTTATTAATTTGAGTCTTCTCTCCTTTTTAATAAGGCTGGCTAATGGTTTATCTATCTTATTAATTCTTTCAAAGAACCAACTCCTGGTTTTGTTGATCTGTTCCACAGTTCTTCTGGTCTCGATTTCATTGAGTTCTGCTCGAATCTTTATTAACTCTCTTCTTCTGCTGGGTGTAGGATCTATTTGCTGTTTTTTCTCTAGCTCCTTTAGGTGTAAGGTTAGCTTTTGTATTTGAGTTCTTTCCAGTTTTCGGAGGGATGCTTGTATTCCGATGTATTTCCCCCTCAGAACTGCTTTTGCTGCATCCCAAAGATTTTGAATGGTTGTATCTTCATTCTCATTAGTTTCCATGAATCTTTTTAATTCTTCCTTAATTTCCTGGTTGACCCTTTCATCTTTTAGCAGGATGTTCCTTAACCGCCACGTGTTTGAAATCCTTCCAAACTTCTTGTTGTGATTTAGTTCTAATTTCAAGGCATTATGGTATGAGAATATGCAGGGGATGATACCAATCTTTTGGTATCAGTTCAGACCTGATTTGTGACCCAGTATGTGGTCTATTCTGGAGAAAGTTCCATGTGCACTTGAGAAGAATGTGTATTCAGTTGAGTTTGGATGTAAAGTTCTGTAGATATCTGTGAAATCCATCTGGTCCAGTGTATCATTTAAAGCTCTCGTTTCTTTGGAGATGTTGTGCTTAGAAGACCTATCGAGTGTAGAAAGTGCTAGATTGAAGTCACCAAGTATAAGTGTATTATTATCTAAGTATGTCTTAACTTTGGTTATTAATTGATTGATATATTTGGCAGCTCCCACATTTGGGGCATATATATTGAAGATTGGTAAGTCCTCTTGTTGGATAGATCCTTTAAGTATGATATAGTGTCCCTCTTCATCTCTCACTACAGTCTTCGGGGTAAATTTTTGTTTATCTGATATGGCCTCCCCTGCTTTCTTTTGAGGACCATTTGAATGGTAAATGGTTTTCCAACCTTTTATTTTTAGGCTGTAGGTGTCCTTCTGTCTAAGATGAATCTCTTGTAGACAGCAAATAGGTGGGTCCTGCTTTTTTATCCAGTCTGACACCCTGTGCCTTTTGATGGGGTCATTAAGCCCATTCACGTTCAGAGTTACTATTGAAAGATATGAGCTTAGTGTCATCATGATAACTATTCAGTCCTTGTTTTTGTGGATTGTTCCACTGGACTTCTTCTTAAAGGGGAATTTTAAGAGTCCCCCTTAAAATTTCTTGCAGAGCTGGTTTGGACGTCACATATTCTTTCAGTTCCTGCCTGTCTTGGAAGGTCTTCATCTCTCCTTCCATTTTGAATGAGAGCCTTGCTGGATAAAGTATTCTTGGTTGCATGTTTTTCTCATTTAGGGCCCTGGATATATCCTGCCAGCCCTTTCTGGCCTGCCAGGTCTCTGTGGAGAGGTCTGCTGTTACCCTAATACTCCCCCCATAAAAGTCAGGGATTTCTTGTCTCTTGCTGCTTTAAGGATCTTCTCTTTATCTTTGGAATTTGCAAGTTTAACTATTAAATGTTGAGGTGTTCAACGTTTTTTATTAATTTTAGGGGGGATCTCTCTATTTCCTGGATCTGAATGCCTGTTTCCCTTCCCAGATTAGGAAAATTTTCAGCTATGATTTGTTCAAATACATATTCTGGCCCTCTGTCCCTTTTGGCGCCCTTGGGAACCCCAATTAAATGTAGGTTTTTCTTCCTCAGGCTGTCATTTATTTCCCTTATTCTAATCTCATGGTCTTTTGTTTGTCTCTTTTTTCCTCAGTTTCCCTCTTTGCCATCAACTTGTCTTCTATGTCACTCCCTGGTTCTTCCACCTCGTTAACCCTCCTCGTTAGGACTTCTAGTTTAGATTGCATCTCATTTAATTGATTTTTAATTTCTGCCTGATTAGATCTAAATTCTGCAGTCATGAAGTCTCTTGAGTCCTTTATGCTTTTTTGTAGAGCCACCAGTAGCTTTATAATAGTGCTTCTGAAAAAAAAAATAGTGCTTCTGAATTGGCTTTCTGACATTGAATTGTAATCCAAATTTTGTAATTCTGTGGGAGAGAGGACTGTTTCTGATTCTTTCTTTTGAGGTGAGGTTTTCCTTCTAGTCATTTTGCTCAGTGCAGAGTGGCCAAAAACAAGTTGTATTGGGAAAAAGAGAAAAAGAGAGGAGAGAAAGAAGGAAAGAAAAGAGAAAAAGAAAAAAGAGAAAAGGAAGAAAAAAGAAGAAAAAGATAAAGAAAAGGAAAGAAAGCGGGGAAAAGGGTGGGGGAAGCAAACAAAAAGCAAAAAGCAAACAAACAAACAAAACACCGGGGAGTATCTTCTGATTCTGTATACTTTAAGTCCCTTGATTCCGGGCAGCCCGGGTGGCGCAGCGGTTAGCGCCACCTTCAGCCCGGGGGTGTGATTCTGGAGACCCGGGCTTGAGTCCCGCTTCAGGCTCCCTGCATGGAGCCTGCTTCTTTCTCTGCCTGTGTCTCTGCCTCTCTTTTGCTCTCTCTGAATTAATTAATAAATATATATATATATAAAAGTCCCTTGACTTCCCCTGGAACTTGTCTGTCTAGCTGGTCTTCTGGCGGAGGGGCCTGTTGTGCTCATTTTCAGGTGTTAGCACTTGTGGGAGCTGCTCAGCCCCCTGCCTGGTGCAGGGCTCAGTGAGTAATGTTTATCCTGTTTATCCTGTGAGGGCCACCATGATGCTCAGTGGGGATTGTTTACCCCGTGAGGCCCCTGGAAGAACAACCACAGTGGCGGGGCCAGCTCTGGAGCCCTGGATTCAGCTCCCGCAGTAACTACAGAGCTCTCCATCTGCAGTCTCCCCATTCCTGAACTTTGAGGGGGGTTTGGTGGGGGAGGCTGTGTTCATGGCTATGGTGGGAGGTCAGACAGGTGAGTGTCTGCAGATTTAGTGTTTGGCAACTGGCGAGGCTGGGAGGCTGGAGGGTAGGATCTGGGTGAGCCGCTTGGAGGAGGGCAAAGATATGTGACCCTGCCCCATGGGACACTCAAAAACAGTTTATAAAAATTGGGGGCCAGAGAGTAGAAGAGAACAGAGTCATCAGAATTGAAAACTAAACAGTGGAAAGATTTTTCTTTTCTAAAAGGCAAAAAACTACAAACACCCCAGGTCCTGAGCTCCCCAAGACTTGGGTCCTCCACCACCCCCCTGAAGCCTGGCAGGAGGGGGGCTGGGGAGTGCGGAGAGGTTGGGTCTTTAAAAAGTCACCCCTGGACAGGAAGGGAAGGCTCTTGTCTTTCGCTGTCTTCCTCTGCGTCTCTCGGGCTGCTGAGGAGAGGGATGGCCGAGCCCAGGGCTACGCCGGCAAACTCAGCTTCTTCCCCTTCAGGACTTTGGTGATGTAGAGGTAGAAGAAATCGCAGTAGAGGACAGTCTGGACTAGGCCTGCTACGATGGCAATGAGGTCGAAGAAGCCCTCGAAGTGGTAGCGCCAGATCCAGTTGCAGAGATAAAGCGTGCGGTAGACGCCCAGAGCAAACAGGTAGTGGCTGGTGATGGTCTCTGCCTTCCCCGTCTTGCTCACCGTGAACAGCTGTGGCAGGATGGCTACCAACTCCAGGTAGATGGAGAAGGTCCAGAGGATCTCTAGAGGGTAAAGTCATGGTTGACCAGGAATGCCAGGATGGCCGTGGGAACAACGAGGAACTCCACTCGGAATGTGTCATGGTTCCCATCATAAGTGGCTTTGAACTTGCTGTAAATCATCCAGACTGTGGTGAAGGAACAGGCAATGTAGACCACCTTCATGTACGTGTTGTACAGTGAGATGTAGTTGGTGAGGAGGTCCAGGTACCGGGCAGTGAACACCACAGCAAACAGGACCTGGCTCTTCCCTGAAATCCCGGCACAAGAGCGGGACTTCCAGATTTTAAGCGGTAGCAAGATGATGGCTAGGAGGTGGGAGAGGTCTCCCAGGAATCAGAAGAGATTCATGCTTTGGGGGGGTCTGGCAGGGCTGGGCTGGTGGAAGGTAGGCTGGGCTGGTTTGCCCCCCGGGGCTGATGTTCTGGCCGGGTGGCTGGGCTCAAGTGGGCTCCATTCCGGGGAGGGGGCTCTGGGAGGGGGAGCCGAGGCCGGAGCTGGTCACTCATTGTGGGTTTTTAAAAAAGATTTTATTTATTTGAGAGAGAGAGACAATCTTTGTCCACAATGATAGTGAGAGAGAGAGAGAGAGAGGGAGAGAGAGAGAGAGAGTGAGAGAACATGAGCAGGGAGGAGAGGGAGCCCAGTGCAGGGTTTGATCATGCCCTGAGCCAAAGGCAGATGCTTTACTGACTGAGTCATGCAGGTATTTATTCCTCTTGTGGTTTTAATTTGCATTTTCCTGATGATGAGTGATGTTGAGCATCTTTTCATATGTCTGTTGGCCATCTGTGTGTCTTCTCTGGGAAAATGGCTATTCAGGTCCTCTGCCTAACTTTAATTGGATTATTTGACTTTTGTTGCTTAGTCTTTATATATTTAGGATATTAACCTCTTTTTGAATATGCCATTTGCAAATGCATTCTCCCAGTTCACTAGGTTGCTTTTTTGTTTTGTTGATAGTTTTCTTCAGTGTACAAAAATTTTTTATTTTGAGGTAGTTCCAATAGTTTAATTTTGCTTTTGTTTCCCTTGCCTTAGGACATATGTCTAGAAAACTGTCTCTACAGCTGATGTCAAAGAAATTACTGCCTAAACTGTTTTCTAGGAATTTTATGATTTCAGGTCTCACAGTTAGGTCTTTAATTTATTTTGAGGGTTTTTTTTGGGGGGGGGGGGTATTCTGTGTATTTTGGTGTGAGAAAGTCATCCAGTTTTATTTTTTTGTTTGTAGCTGTCCAGTTTTCCCTGCACAATTTATTGAAGAGACTGCCTTTTCCCCATTGTATAGTCTTGCCTCCTTTTTCATAGATTTTTTAAAATTTTTTTAAATTTTTATTTATTTATGATAGTCACAGAGAGAGAGAGAGAGGCAGAGACACAGGCAGAAGGAGAAGCAGGCTCCATGCACCGGGAGCCCGATGTGGGATTCGATCCCGGGTCTCCAGGATCGCACCCTTGGGCCAAAGGCAGGCGCCAAACCGCTGCGCCACCCAGGGATCCCTCCTTTTTCATAGATTAATTGACCATTAAATATGGGTTTATTTCTGGGATCTGTTCAGTTCTATTGATCTATGTATCTATTTTCTTGTATTAATACTGTACTATTTTGAATATTATAGCTTTGTAGTATATCTTGAAATATGGAATTGTGATACCTCCAGCTTTGTTCTTCTTTCTCATGATTGCTTTGACTATTCAGGGTCTTTTGTGATCCCATGCAAATTTTAATATTATTTGTTCTAGTTCTGTGAAAAATGCTGTTGATATTTCAATAAGGATTGCGTTGAAACTGTAGATTGCTCTGGGTAGTGTGGGCATTTTAACAATTCTTCCAATCCATGAACGTGGAATATCTTTCCATTTGTTTGTGTCATCTTTAATTTTTTTATCAATATTTTATAGTTTTCAGAGTATAGGTCTTTCACCCCCTTGGTTAAGTTTATTCCTAGGTATTTTATTCTTTTGGTGCAATTGTAAATAGCATTGTTTTCTTAATTTCCCCATTACTTCAAATTAGTGTTTGGGAACACTACTAATTTCTGGGTATTAATTTTGTATCCTGGAGCTTTACTGAATTCATTTGTTACTTCTTTTTTTTTTTGGTGGAGTGATTATTCTTTTTAATTTTTAAAAAAAAATTTTGTGATTAGTTTTTTAAATGTATAGTATCATCTCATCTGCAAATAGTAACATTACAACTTTTTCCTCACCAATATATATGACTCTTTCTTGTCTGATTGCTGTGGCTAAGACTGCCAATACTATGATGAATAAAAGTGGTGAGAATAGATATGTTTGTCTTGTTCCTGATCTCAGAGGGAAAGCTGTGTTTTTCACCTTTAAGTATGATGTTAACTGTGGATTTTTCATATATGGCCTTTATTTTGTTGAGGTATATTCCTTCTAAATTCACTCTGTTGAGAATTTTTATAATGAATTAACCCTGAATTTTATCATGTCTTTTCTGCATCTATTGAGATAATAATTTGATTTTTTTTAATAATTTGATTTTTATCCTTTGTTTTGTTGTTGTGCTGTATCATGTTGACTTATTTGTGAATATTGAACTGTTCTTACATCCCTGGTATAATTCCCAGTTGATCATGGCGAATGATTCTTTAAATGTGTTGTTGAATGCAGTTTGCTAATATTTTGTTAAGGACTTTTGCATCTCTGTCCATCAGGGATATTGGTCTATAGTTTTCTTTTTTGTGTAGTGTCTTCATCTGGTTTTGGTATGAAGGATTGCTGGCCTTGTAGAATATATTTGGATGATTTCCTTCTTCTATTTTTCGGAATAGTTTGAAGAGAATAAGTATTAACTCTCATTGACATGTTTGGTAGAATTTGCCTGTGAATCCATCTGGTCCTGGATTTTATTTTATTGGTAGTTAATTGATTGCTTTTAGATTTATTTATTTAAGTAATCTCTACACCCAACATGGGGCTTAAACTCACAACTCTGAGATTGTGGAGAAGCCTACTTTTCTGACTGAGCCAGCTAGGCATGCCAATAATTGATTATTGACTCAGTTTTGTTCCTGGTAATTGGTCTGTTTTGATATTCTATTTATTCCTGATTCAGTTTTGGAAGATTTTGTGTTTCCAGGAATCTATCCATTTCTTCTAGGCTGTCCAATTTCTTGGTGTATAATTTTTCATAGCAATCTCATAATCCTTTGTATTCCTGTAGTGTCAGTTGTGACTTTTCCTTGCTCATTTCTGGTTATTTGGATCCTTCCTTTTTATTTCATGAGTCCAGTTAAGGCTAAGGGTTTATCAATTTTGTTTATTTTTTCTAAGGAATAGTTCTTGGTTTCTTTCTTTCTTTCTTTCTTTCTTTCTTTCTTTCTTTCTTTCCTTCCTTCCTTCCTTCCTTCTTTCTTTTCTTTTTTCTTTCTTCCTTCCTTCTTTCTTTCTTTCTTTCTTTCTTTCTTTCTTTCTTTCTTTCTTTCTTTCTTTCTTTCTTTCTTCTTTCCTTTTCTTTCTTTTTTCCTTCTCCTTCTCCATCTCCATCTCCATCTCCTTCCGTCTTCACCTCTATGTCATTTATTTCTGCTCTGATCTTTACTTCCTTCCTTCTCATCACCCTGGGCTTTGTTTTTCATTCTCTTTTTCTTTTTAGTGTAATATTAGATTTCTTCTTTGAGCTTTTTCTTGTTTATTGAGATAGACCTGTATCACTGTATATTTCCCTCTTAGAACTACTTTCACTGCATCCCAAAGATTTTGGACATTGTGGTTTCATTTTCATTTGTCTCCATGTATTTTTTTATTTCTTAATTTTTTTTTTCTTCATTGACCTGTTGGTTACTTGGTATAATGTTGTTTGGCCTCTACATGTTTGTTTGTGTTTTCTCCTTTTTTTTTCTTGTGATTTCTAGTTTCATATAGCTGTGTTGGAAAAGATGCATGGTATGACTGAAGTCCCCTTAAATTTATTGAGACTTGTTTTGTGGCCTAACATGTAACTTATTCTAGAAAATGTTCATGTGCACTTAAAAAGAATGTGCTGATTCTGTTGATTTTGGATGGAATGTTGTATATATGTCCATCTGGTCTCTTATACCCATCCAGTCAAATATGTCATTCAGACATTGTTTTCTTATTGATTTACTGCCTGAATGATCTATCTATTGATGTAAGTGGGGTATTAAAATCCTACAATTATTGTATTACCATCAATTTCTCTTTTTATTTTTGTTAATACTTGCTTTGTGTATTTAGGTTCTAAATACATCTAAACAAAGATGTTGGGTGCACCCAATGTAGATATTTCCAATTGCTATCTCTTCTTATTAGATTGATTCCTATATCATTATGTAATGTCCTTGTTTGTCTATTGTTACAGTCTTTGCTTTGAAATCTATTTTGTCTGATATAAGTATTGCTACCCTGGATATTTCTTTGCTTCCATTGCATGGTAATGTTTTTTTTTTCATCCTTTCACTTTCAGTCTGCATGTATCATTAGGTCTGAGGAGAGTCTCTTGTAGGCAGTATGTATGTACATATGTATGTATGCATCTGACATTGGCTGAAAGAGAATTTTTTATTACTTTTATATACAGAAAATTTAACAGCATATACTTAGTTCAGTATGGTGGCCAGTTCTTTAGCCTTTACCTTTTCCGACTTGGCAATGTGATCCACTGATTTGAATCCAGAGTGTTGCTTCCTGAGTGACAGCAGATCTCTTCATATCTGTCATTGTAAATTGTCTTGATAGATTCCACCAGTTTAGCCAGAGCTCCTTTGTCTTCCAAGTCAAGCTGTGTGAAGGCACAATGGTGAAGGTCTTCCTGTGGATCAAGCCTTGCCTTCTCCTTGATAATGAGTAAGGAACCCCCATCCTACAACGCAGGGCAACCGGCTCAATGGATCCACATCATGTGCAATCATTACCAGCTGAGCCTTCTCATCTACTAAGGTGATGACAGTATTAACCCCAGCTTGAAGGAGAGTTGGCCTCTTAGTGGGGACATTCCCTTCTTCTCAGCCCAGACCATCAATCTGCATCTTCTCTTGCTTTGTCTCTGGTCTGTATTTTTAGGCCAGCTTAAGCAGTTGAGTAGCTGTTTGGCAGTCCAAGGCCCGGGTGAACTGGCTAATTTTGGGAAGCACTTTTAGACATTTATAGAAAATAGCCCTTTTATTTTGCAGCTGGATGTAGTGGGGCCATTTGACAAGGTGGGTGAGTTCCCGTTTGGGTTGGATGGCTTGTCCAATGCCAAAATTCTTGGGTCTTTTCACAAACGGGATTGACCACCTTCTTGGCCTCCTGCTTCTTTACAACAGCAGGGTTGGGGCCACCTTCTTCCCTTTATCCTTCTTTCTTTTAGCATCTTGGATGGCTAGAGGTGAGAGCTCTTATAAGCAGCATTTAGATGGGTCTTGTTTTTTTTTAAGATTTTATTTATTTATTCATGAGAGACACAGGGAGAGAGGCAGAGACACAGGCAGAGGGAGAAGCAGGCTTCCCACAAGGAGCCTGATGTGGGACTCAATCCTGGATCCTGGGATCACGCCCTGAGCCTAAGGCAGACGCCCAACCGCTGAGCCATCCAGGCATCCCCGGTCTTGTTTTTTAAATCCATTCAGGCAATCTATGTCTTGATTGGAGCATTTAGGCCATTTAACTTTAAAGTCATTATTGATAGTTATGTACTCATTGCCATTTTGTTCATTATCTTCTGGTTGTTTTTCTTTTAATTTCTACTCTGTTCCTTTTTCTCTTGCTCTCTTTCTTTGTGATGAGTTTCTCTAGTATTATGTTTGACTTCCTTTCTCTATTATAGGTTTTGTTTGGGTTTGTGGTTACCATGTGATTCATTTATAATTTCAAGACTCTGTGCAATTATATCTAGGAAAGGGGCTATTTCGTGTAGAACTTTGAATAATCAATTGAAATAATTCATTATACTCTGACCAGCCTTATTTGAGTTTCTCTTAATTGTAGTTCATTGATTTTCTTGTATTTATGTTTTTAAGCAAATTTGGTCATTCTTTCTTTAAATATTCTTTCTGAACAGTTTTATATTCCTCTTTTTCTGGAACTCCCACTATGCACACGTCACTATGCTTGATGATGTCTCGCAGGTTTCTTAGGCTCTGTTTAATTTTCTTTCTGTTTATTTTTTCCTTTCTGTTTCTTAGACTGGATAATCTCAAGTGACTTATCTCCAAGTTCATGGATTCTTTTTCTGCCAGCTCCTATCTAACACTGAACCACTAGTAAAATTTTAATTTCTGTTATTGTACCTTCAGCTCTAGACTTTCTATTTTGTTCCTTCTTATAATTTCCATCTTTTTTTATTTACTACGTGGTGAGACATCATTCTTATACTTTCCTTTAGTTTTTTAGACATATCCTTAGGCTTTTTGAACATTTTTTGAACATGTTAACTGACTGAGCCACCCAAGAGCCCCCAAAACTGGACATTTTAAATAGCATAGTGTGGCAACTCTGAAAACTGGATCTGTCCCCAGCTTTGGATGCTGCTACTTATTTTAGTTGTTTAGTGAGGTTCCTGAATGAATGCTATAAAATCAAAGTATAAAATGCTATACTTTGTTGCATGTCCATGCTAACCTCTCTGCTTTGTTAGCCTAGTGGTCAACTAGTGATTGCACAGAGATGCTCTTCAATGCCTGGAACCAATGTATTTACAGTCTTTCCTAAGGAGACAGTGTTTATTGGCACACAGTTCAACACTAAGCTGCAAAGTTTACTACTCTGCCTTAGCCTTCACTCTCTGCTTATGAGGAACCTCAAGATTAGCCAGAGGTGAAAACTCAGGTCTTTCCTGACCAAGTGCAAAGTTTCACACATTTGTCTGACCTCTTAGGTTCCAAAAAGATATCAGAGCTTTTCAAAGTCTGAATGGATATTTCATTTTTCATCTTTTCCTGTCAAGCTTTTCTGATAGTCTATTGTTTGCCTCAACTATTACATTGCACATGTCACCTCTGGCAGTCATAGCATTAAAATATTACCAGTAAATATTTTTGACAAACACTCCATTGGCATTACTTTTTTTGGTAGGTCCCAAAAAAGTATTAATACCAGTATCTTGGGAAAATAAAATAATCACAATCTGTTGTTTCTATTTTTAATAACTTTTTAGAGACTTTTAAAGCCTCTCTTTTTAGAGAGGCTTTAAAAATCACTTTTATTGAATAAATCCACAAAGTAATTATATGTAGATCAATATTCTCTTTACCTCCCACCCTTTCATTTCGATACTTGAAAAACAATTCTTTTTGATACTTGAAAAACAATTCTTATGTCTTAGATAAAATTTGATTACTTGAAAACTGCCTGAAATAAACATGAAACATTGTTTTGTTTTTCTCAGTGTATCTCTCCATTTCTTATTTTTAAAGATTTTTTTAATTTCAAAATTATGAAATGTTAATAAATAGTATATTGTAGTTATCAGTGTATAGGTCTTTCACATGTTTTGTCAAATTTAACCCTAATTATTTCTATTTCTGATGCCGTTATAAATAGTATTTTTTATAGATTTTAATTTTTAGAGCAGTTTACATTTATTCGAAAAGTAAGCAGATAGTACAGAGTTCCCAAATGTTCCCTGCAAACAATTCTCCCTATCATTAACATCTTATGTAAGTATGGTATGTTTATTACAATTAATAAACTAGTATTGATACATTATTATTGACTAAAGTATATAGTGTATTCAAATTTCCTTAGTTTTTACATAATGTCCTTTTCTTTCCAAGATTCTACCAGGATACTATATTACACTTAATTGCTATGTCAAGGAAACTTGGTTCTTCTTGGCTGTGCTATTTCTCAGATTTGATTTTTTATTTATGACAGTGGCATTTTTGAGGAATTTGGGAGATATAGGATGTCCTTCTGTTGGAATTTGTCTGATATTTTTCCCATGGTTAGACTAGGGATGTGGATTTGTGGGAAGAAGATCACAGAGGCAAAGTACCATTTTCATCACATCATCAGGATACATACTATCAACATGATTTATTATTGCTGCTATTGACCTTTATTCCCTGGCTTAAGTAGTGTTTCCCCAATGTAAAGTTACTTTTTGACCCCCTCTTTCCATACTATATTCTTATTTGGAATTCTTCTGCATTGGAGATTTCTCTCTTCTCCCCCATTATTAATTTAATCAATCATTTATTCATATAATATGGACGCATGGATATTTATTTTATACTATATGTTATAATCCTATACCATATGGTATTGCTCAAATCACTCCAGTTTTGACAATTGAAAGCTCTTTCCATTTACTCTTCTGTCCCTTTGTCATACTCATATCAATGTAGGGCTTTTTTGTTTTTTGATTGATCAATTTTTTTTAGCACTTTTCTTATTTTTTGGCACTACAAGAAGCTTCAGGATCATCTTCAGTATTTCATAGTATCAGCCATTTCTCCAAGGAACCTTGGTTCTTAATATTGATGATTTTTATTAGAAACCAAGATCTAGGGATCCCTGGGTGGCGCAGCAGTTTAGCGCCTGCCTTTGGCCCAGGGCGCGATCCTGGAGACCCGGGATCGAATCCCACGTCGGGCTCCCGGTGCATGGAGCCTGCTTCTCTCTCTGCCTGTGTCTCTGCCTCTCTCTCTCTCTCTCTCTATCATAAATAAATAAAAAAAAATAAAAGAAATTAAATCAAGATCTAAGAACTAGGCATGTAAAATACTTAAAAAATGATATGAAACTGTTTAATGAGTAGTTTCTTGAATATAACATCAAAGGAACAAGGAAAAAATTGAATTCATCAAAATTAAAAGACCCCCCCAAGAAAAAAAAAAAGATCCTATAAGGAGAGTCAAAGGATGCACAGAATGGGAGAAAATATTGGCCAGTCCTATAGCTGAGAAGTCTAGTATTCAGAATATATAAAGAACTCTTAACAACTCACTCGTAAAAAGATAACACAATTAAAACTAGGGAAAGTATTTCTTTTTTAAAAAGATATTATGTATTTATGTGAAAAAGAGAGAGAAAGAGAGAGTGCATGATCAGGGGTAAAGAGGGAGAAGAAGGCTCCCTGCTGAGCAGGGAGCCCTATGTGGGGCTCAATCCCAGGATCTTGGGATTATGACCTGAGCTAAAGGCAGGTGCTTAACTGACTGAGCCACCCAGGTGCCCCTAGGAAAAGTATTTCAATAGACATTTCTTTTAAGAAGAAACACAAGTGGGCAATAAGCACATAAAAAGATGGTTAATATCATTAATCATTAGGCAAATACAAATGAAAACCACAATGAGATAGCATATCACACCCACTAAAATGGCTATGAATTTTAAAGGAAAATAACATGTGTGTTTTCAGGAAGTGAAGAAATTGGACTTCATACGTTGTTAGTGGGAATGTAAAATGGTGTAGCCACTGAGGGTATTTGGCAGTTCTTCAAAAAGTTAAATATAGAGTTATCACATGAACCAGCAGTTCCGCTGTTAGGTATATATCCAAGAGAATTGAAAACATGTATAGACACAAAATTTATACATGCAGCAGCATTATTAATAATAGCCAAAAAGTGGAAATAACCCAAATATTCATAAACTGATAAATGGATGAGCCTTGAAAACATGCCAAGTGAAAGAAGTCAGACACATAGTCACATGTAGTATGATTCCGTTGATACAAAGTACCCAGAACAGGCAAATCTATAGAGTAGGTAGATTAGTGATTTCCAAGGGATTGGGGAAGAGAATTGGAATCTGTGGGGTTTCCTTTGGGGTGATGGAAATGTTCTGAACATAGATAATGGCACTGGCTGCACAATGCTGTGAATCTACTAAAAATCCTGAATTGTGTATTTTCAAATGGTTAAAATGATAAATTTTATGTTGTGTAAATTTTATATCAATAACAAATAAGTGATATGAATAATGTGATCATTAAAGAAAAATTGGAAAATAGAGATAAGCAAAAAGAAGGAAATCTATATCCTAACTCCATCCCCTCAATACACAATCTTCCTCATTATCTCCTATGCATATGTATACATCTAAATAAATGACATCGCAGCTTATCATTTCTGGTTTGCCAGAGCAGATTCTGTGACAAGGATCTGAGGACAGTAAGTTTTTTTTGGGAGAGAGGAAACCCCTGGCTGGAGGGTAGGGAAGTGAAACAAGGAAGGGAAAGCAGTTGGTAAAGTCTGCCTTTTCAAGCAAGCAAATTACCACTGTTGGGCAACTGAAAGTGAATTTCACTGGGGAAATGCTGGGAGCGAGTGCAGATCATGCACCTGACCCATCACACTCGAGAGGAGCTGAGTATGTATACACCAACTGTTTCCATTGTTGGAGAGGTGCTGGGAGGAGGCAGTGGTATTAATTCCCCAGCACTTCTGATGCACCGCCCTAACATAAAATGGGGATTCCGGGGATGAGAATAAGTTCCCAAAGAGCTGCAGGTTCTAGCAGCTGGAAGTCCAGCAAAAGTATGTGCTGAAAAGATAAATGTGAGAGGATATGAGCAGGGCACTGATAACATAAGACTACATATACTGTACATATATAAGAATCAGATTGATAGGTCAATATAACTAGATCTCAAACTATATCTGAAATATTTTCATCAAAGCATCAGTTTGGATATACAGATTAATCCTTTATTTATGGCTAAAGGCATTTTTACTTTATTAAAATGTTCATCACAATTGGACACTTCCAGAATGGCATTGAGTTTTCTAGGATTCTAATAGAGAAATTCTTTTTTTTAAGATTTTATTTATTTATTCATGAGAGACACACACACACACAGAGAGAGAGAGAGAGAGAGAGAGAGGCAGAGACACAGGCAGAGGGAGAAGCAGGCTCCATGCAGGCAGTCCGACACGGGACTTGATCCAGGTCTCCAGGATCACACCCCAGGCTGAAAGCGGCGCGAATCCGCTGGGCCACCGGGGCTGAGAAATTCTTTGTCAAAGTAATTTTCATTAAGGCTATCATGATAATACTAAGTTAGTTTAAATTTCCACTACATAATGTGAATATGAATATTATTACATTTATTAATTCATGATTATTACATGAAGCTACATTTTGTATTATTCTGACGATATTGATATATATCCTTGCTTACAGGAAACAAAACGCCCAATGTTAAGGTGATGTTAATTGCAGAAAATATGATGCTTCATTGGAGTTAGGCTTTAGGAGAAAATATTTGGATGTATTATTAATAACTAATTTGCATTGTCCTTTCTAAACCACGTTATTATTTATTTATTTATTTATTTATTTATTTATTTATTTATTTATTTATTTATTTATTTTCTTTCTCTCCTTTTCCTCCCTTCTTCCTTCTATTTTGCTTTGGTTTTTTTGTTGTGGTTTTTTTGTTTTGTTTTGTTTTGTTTTTTGTTTTTGCTACTGGGGTATGTTAGATCATTTTCCTACCTGTTGCTGCAAGTCAGCCATGTGGCACAAAGGTAGCTGGTCAAACACTCTCCAAATCTTCTAAGCAGAGTGTTCTCTGGAGATTGAAAGCTTGGGAATTGCTGAAGATAGGGCAAAAAGTGTTGGGAAGAAATCTTTGGGATCTTTTCTCTTTAGCTAGAGAGTTTCTAAATTCAAAGCAGTACACATTTTACTCTTGTACTACTTTGAATTTAGAAACTCTTCAGCAAAGGGGCACAAGAGAACTTTCTAGATGGATGGAAATGTGCTGTGTTCACTGGGATGGCATTTAGGCAGGTGTATACTGTTGTCAAAAGTCACAAATCTGAATTTTATTGTATGCAAGTTTATTTCATTAAAGTTGATTTTGAAAAAAAAATATTGTTGGTAAAAAAACAATAGCAACATAGGAAACAACAAAGCAAGTAAAATATCAAAAAACAAAACAAAACAAATTAGGGGTGCCTGCGTGGCTCAGTTGGTTAAGTGTCTGCCTTTGGCTCAGGTTATGATCCCAGGGTTCTGAGATCGAGCCCCATGTCAAGGTTCCTCCTAGGAGGGAGCCTGCTTCTCCCTCTGCCCCCGTTCTTGCTCTCTCTCGCTCTCTCTCTCTCTCTCTCTCTCTCTCAAATAAATGAAATCTTTAAAAAAAAAATTCAAAGTAGTATGTACGATGTAACCAATTGAAGAAAATGTTATTATTTACATGGTTACAGATGGTGAGCATTGAGTAATGTATAGTGTATTACTGTGTTGTACACTGTTCAGATAGTATAGCATAACACTGCATGTGAACTATATACATCAATAATTTTTTAAAGGAAGAAAATGATATTACTTCATGTGGCTCCAGAATCCCTTCTAGGGAGACAGCTAATATTGGGACATTGCGCAGCTCTCCCCCCACTGTCTGCTAAACTCTTCCATTATCTCAATGCAAATCCCACTATCCCAATGGATAGTTCTGTACCAATTCAATGATAACTTCCCATTCTCCCTTCCCCCAGCTCTGGTATCCATACTACTGTGTAATTTTTGAGTTGTGATACACTGAAAAAGGGGTAGAGGTGTACATTAGCATGGGCCAGTGGATGTTGCACATGAGGAAGTCAGAATATGGGAAACAGAGAGAGCTAAGAGAAGGGGGAGTCTGCCTCAATCTCAGGAACTCTGGGAAGATTGTCAACTCCTACCACGTGTGAAATTGGAGGACCAAAGCAATTTAATTTACCTCTCAAGCATCAGAAAGGCCTGCAACAGAAGATGAGATTACAAAAAGCACTTGCTAGTTTCTGCAAGGCTTACAAAATTCATTTATTTATTCAGTAAATACTGACCAAGCACTTACTATGTGCCAGGCACTGGGATGACAATAGTACCTAAGATACGTTTTCCACCTTTATGGAGTTTACCATCTGGGAGGAAGGCAGTAAACAAAAATCCCAAAACTTTAAAGTTATAAGTAATTGTATTTGTAATCGGCACAAAAAATCCTCAAAGAGTTTGCAATCTACTGAGAATGCAGTTGGGCAGGAATAACCCTAAATATACAACTACATTCTATAATATCCTTCCAGTAACAGCTAATATATCCTTTTATCTTTGAGGATTTCTGGATGCCCATCTTTATAAGTGTAATTAATCAATCCGTTATCTGCTCTAGTACAGTTCACACCAGTCTTTAATTTTGGGCAATCACGTTGGATTTCAGTTATTGTTATTTGGTCTTCCCCACTAGACTGTCATCTCCTCAAGGGCAATTAGTTTACTCAACTTGGCTTCATTTGATTGAATAAACTTTGGTTGAGAACCTGCTGTGTACTGGACACAATGCAAAGTGCTGGGGACCCAAAGATATAAATATCCTTAGCTGTTGGTTTCATACTTAAGGAAGCTCACTTCCAGGAAATTGAATAGGACCAGGGGAGGGAGACTGACGGAAGGGGGTCCAGGGAGGAGGGTTTTTTTTTTTTTTTTAGAATTTTATTTTATTTTATTTTTATAATAAATTTATTTTTTATTGGTGTTCAATTTGCCAACATACAGAATAACACCCAGTGCTCATCCCGTCAAGTGCCCCCCTCAGTGCCTGTCACCCATTCACCCCCACCCCCCGGGGAGGAGGGCTTTATAACAGGGTGAGAATAAACAAGCAAAGTCTGAACTAGGGCAGTGGCAGCGGGAATGGAAAGGAGGGAATAAATTCAGAAGACATTCTGGAGATAGGATTTGGCCATTCATTGAATATGGAGGAAAGTGGAGTCAAAGTTGAAGACAGTTGCTATTTTTTTCCTCTTCTAGTTGAAAGCAAATAAAAGGTTGATTCTGCTTATATGAGAATATATCTAGAATAGGCAAATTCTTTTTTTTAAGATTTTATTTATTTATTCATGAGAGGCACAGAGAGAGAGGCAGAGACACAGGCAGAGGGAGAAGCAAGCTCCCTGCAGGGACCCCGATGCCGGACTCAATCCCGAACCCCAGGGTCACGCCCTGAGCTGAAGGCAGACCTGCAACCGCTGAGCCACCCAGGCATCCCAAGAATAGGCAAATTCTTAAAGATGGTAAGTGGAATAAAGGTTGCCAGGGGCTGAGGGAGGAGGAAATGGTGTTCACAGTTTCTGTCTAGGTTGATGAGAAAGTTTTGGATGTGAATAGTATTGATGATTGCACAAAATTGTGAGTATACTTAATGCCCTTGAATTATACACCTAAAAATAATTAAAATTGTACATTTTATGTTATATATATATTACCACAATAAAAACTTAAAAAAGTGAAAGGATATATTTTTAGAGAAACGATCAGCAAAATTATTTACACATCAAAATCATTCCTTTTTTAAAATTTCAGATTTTTTTCTTTTTTTTTTTTTAAAAGATTTTAGTTATTTATTCATGACAGACAGAGAGAGAGAGAGGCAGAGACACAGACAGAGGGAGAAGCAGGCTCCATGCAGGGAGCCCGAAGTGGGACTCAATCCAGGGGCTCCAGGATCACACCATGGGCTGAAAGCAGCGCTAAACTGCTGAGCCACCCGGGCTGCCCAGAATCATTCCTAATTAGGGACATACATACATACCTTTGTGGCATGCTTTATATAATGAATTCACATGTGTTCACTGAAGAGTATTATATAGTTGACTCCAGGATAGCATAGGTTTGAACGGCATGGGTCCACCTATGTGCCCATTTTTTTCAGTATATACAGTACTGTATTTTTTCTTATCATTTTCTTAATAACTTCTTTCTCTAGCTTATTTTATTGTAAGAATGCAATATTAATACACATAGTACACAAAATATGTATTAATTGACTATACTATTGGTAAGGCTCCTGGCCAACCTTAGGCTAATAGCAGTTAAGCTTTTGAAGGAGTCCAATGTTATATGCAGGTTTTTGAATCTCCACATTGTTCAAGGGCCAACTGTAATCAGTGCTATAAGAGAATGTGGAGAAATGACTTGCAAAGAGAGTCAATTTAATTTTTAAAAACTATACACTGAGTGCCAAATTTCACACTCCATCTCATTTACTCCTTATACAATCATGAGGAAAGTATTAGCTTCATTTATTAATGGTTTTAAAGCTGGATTATTCTTAAGTCAGCATTTTCTGATTTGTCATTATAAATTGATGTGCATAGCTACTGAATCTTTTTCAAAACCAGTAATTGTTTACTGCATCTTTATGTAGCTAATCAGAGTTTTGAGAGTTTCAAGCATGAACACCATATTTCAAAGTTAAATTAGTGGTAGTGTCTACTTACATTAATTCATTCACTAAGTAGAAGAATTAGTGTCATATAATGAGTCTTGATCATTGACATGTCTCTTTATGAAGTTCTTTGGTTTAATTTTTTTTTAGATTGTATTTATTTATTCATGAGAGACAGAGAGAGAGAGGTAGAGAAACAGGCAGGCTCCATGCAGGGAGCCCGACGTGGGACTCGATGTGGGACTCGATCCTGGGCCTCCAGGATCATGCCCTGGGCTGAAGGCGGCACTAAACTGCTGAGCCACCCGGGCTGCCCTAATTTTTATTTTTAAGATTTGTTTTGCCTCTTCTTGTAAATTTCGTAAAATAGTTTTATTTTTTACCCTTGAAATTTATATATTTCCCTACATATTCTACTAAACTTGAGATAATTCTTAGAACCTCCAAATAATAGTAAAAATGTTGTCATAGGTATTTTTTTAAGTCCAGATACAGAAAAAAAAGACAGTATCATTAAGCCTATGAATCATCCCACTTATACTCCATGAAAGCCACACAAATATTAGCAATAAGGACAAGGATCATTCAAAAAGGGTCAGGAAGGTTATATTTAGGGGATAATTTTTCTTACTTCAGCATGTGCACATTTGGAAATATCAGTGCTTAGGGGTGCTGGGTGGCTCCCCCGGATAAGCCTCTGGCTCTCAATCTGAGCTCAGGTTCTGATCTCAGGGTCATGCATTCAAGCTCTGCATTAGACTCCATGCTGGTTGGAGCCTATTTAAAAAAAAAGAAGAAGAAAGAATATATGAGTGCTTCAGGTAACTTATTTGTAATATTCATTCACTTTATGACTTTTAATTAGAAAAGTTTGAAATTTATTGCCTAATATAAATTTAGTGTTGTAATAGATCAGATATTTCCCCAGCAGTGCTTCAGAATATCAGAGGCATTCCAGTTCAGGTTAGCAAGGGAGCCCCAGACCATCAGACCATCAGACCATCAGGGGGTCTGCTATTGTTTTTCTCATGTTAAGTTAAAAAAAAAGAATGTAACTTTCAAAAATGGGCAAATCCTTAGAGACAGAAAGAAGATTAGTAGTTGCCACAGCCTGGGGAGAGAGGGAGGAAGGAGCCGCTGCTTCATGAGGGCAGGGTTTCTTTTTGGAGTGATGAAAATGTTCTGGAGCTAGAGAGTGGTGATGATTGCCTGACATTGCCAATGTACTAAATGCCACTGAATTTTCACTGTCACACGGTTAAATCAATAAAGTTTATGTTATATCTATTTTACTGCAATAAAAAAGTAATCTTATTACAAAATGGTAATTTAAAATTATTTATACCAGCATGAGGAGATAAACATCACTGGCAATCTGGCTACCCAGATGGAACCAATGCTGCCATTTTGGGGACTATCCTCCTAATTGTGCTTCTGTGTATCTAATTATGGTCTGTCTTAGTTAAGTAACACAAAATAGAAAGCAGGTGTCTTCTGGAGACCATGGGCAGAAATGCAGTGGGGCCTCAGAAAAGGGTAAAGGCCTCTGGGAGCTGAAGGGTCATCGAGAGGTCAGGCAGAATGGGCTCTGTGGGTCATAAGAGACACAGAGAAAGGCTGAGACACAGAGGGAGAAGCGGGCTCCCCATAGGGAGCCTGATGTGGGACTGGATCTCAGGACCCCAGGATCATAACCTGAGCCGAAGACAGACGCTCAACCACTGAGCCACCCAAGCGTCCCTTACATTATCTTGCTTCACTTCCCCATCCACATGGCAGATTGCTGCCCCACAGCCCCTCAACGTACCTGTTGACATGCCAGTTCCCCACAAACTGGCTGGTTTTCTCAGACCCAATTCCAAGTTCTGCTCAGCTTTAGCCAGGGGATTCAGGTCAGGCAATATAAACAGGAATTAATTCAGATCATTTGCTTTGAAAAATTTTGAGACAGAGGTATCATTAGCGTTAGGTGTTTTCCAAGGCATGAAAAAATCATAATGATAATAACAGTTATGATTATAATAACAGATAATAACAGGAACTTTAACAACATATTGTACATATACAGTTAATAATTTTCTACATTAGTAGGTATTTCACAACCAATTGCAAAAGTAGGTGTAATTTAATTAATTGGTTAACTAATTTAAAAGTCGATGTGAAAAAAAAAGTTGATGTGCACTATATCTTCAGTGAAGTCATCAATTTGGCACTTCACATGGAATGCTCTGGAATTATTTTTTTCTTAATTTATTCTCTGATTAAAGGCCAAGCAGTGCTTAGGATGCAGGTTCTTTAGAGAATTTCTTGATAATATGAGGATTTAAGTAAGTATTCTTTTTAAAAAAAAATTATGTATTTATTGGAGAGCAAGAGAACACAAGCTGGAGGAGAGGCAGAGGCAGAGGCAGTGGGAGAAGCAGGCTCCCCACTGAGCAGGGAGCCCAATGCCAGGACTCAGTCTGGGACCCTGAGATCACGAGCTGAGCCAAAGGCAGATGTTTCACTGACTGAGCCACCCAGGTGCCCCAAGTAAGTATTCTTTTTAACTGAAAAGGGCAATTTGGGGTTTTGTTAAAAATTAAAGTATAATTTACATTCTACAAAATCCTATTGTAAATGTACAATTCAGTTTAATGAGTTTACGAAGTTGTGCATATGTCACCACAATCTCATTTTACAGCTTTCCCTTCACCCACAGAAGACCCCTCTACCTAATCGCATTCAATCTCATTTCTACCTTTAGCCCAAGGCAACCACCAATTTCTTTTCAGTCTCCATGGATTTGTAAAAAGGATAATTTTATAAAATTTTTATAGACTTTGTGGAGCTCTCAATATCATCATATACAAATAATGTCCAATTTAATGAGATAATCTCTCATTTGATCTTCATCAAAATATGTAATTCACTACCCTGTTTTTTCTACTATACATTCAAAGTTATACATATGCATAGTTGAAGTATGTAAGTATATATTTATGGGGGGTGAGCTCATTTTTTAAGTCCTCCTGAATTGTCCCGCATCAGCTGCTGCTCCCTGCCCCCATCAGCTTTTTTTTTTCTGCCAGTCACCATCTGAATTCATGGGCTCTAGAATGGGATGCTGCTTTGTCCACACAGGCCGAGGAATCATGAGAGAGGAGACAGCCAGACTTTCCTTTCTGCTTCGTCCCGTATTTTTCATATGACTATGCCCCATGCCTCTGAGGATACGCTAAGCTCATCAAACATTTGGATTATCACACACGGGTGGAAAAATTTGAAAGTATTCCTGAAGTCCTGGATATAAGTGCTGAAGGAGTTAACCCTCCACAGGGACTCCTCATTCCTGTTTGAATCTCTTGCTTCTGTCGTTAGGCCTATGAAAGTATCTCCTTCTAAATCCTGTCATACATAGATGTCCCCAACCCCTGCCACTTTCCTGGAAACTCTAGTCCCAACACATAAGGATTAGTCTTACTGGAGATCCACATTTCTCTCAGGACTCTAAGTATTCAAGTACGAGTTACTTGATCCCTGGGTGGCTCAGTGGTTTAGTGCCTGCCTTCGGCCTAGGGTGTGATCCTGGAGTCCCGGGATCGAGTCCCACATCATGCTCCTGGGGATGAGTCATGCATTGGGCTCCTCACAGGGAGCCTGCTTCTCCCACTGCCTGTATCTCTGCCCCTCTCTCTCTCTCTCTGTCTCTCATGAATAAATAAATAAAATCTTAAAAAAAGAAAAAAGTATGAGTTACTTCATCCAGGTTGGAGTTATATACTCCAGAGAAGAGGGCCTAGGAACCAAAGTTGGTGGTGGCCTCTCAAGTGTCAGAACACGTCAGAACAGGTGGGCATAGGTGTGACGGAAGACTGGTGTTCCAATCTCAGGAAACGTGTCAGAGTAGCTGTGGGTAACTTAAAATTGAGTTCTCTTGATAGCTCTCCTCCACTGGAAGTTGAACATAACTTTTATTCTCTGGCCTATCCAGGCTAACTACAGAATAAAATACACAAATATATCATCATGTTTATCATACCATCCCCCAAGGACAAATTTTAATTCTCAGAAGTCATGCAGTAAAGTCATGAGGAGGGAGAGAAGTATTTTCCTGCTGACTCATAATTTGCAATCAATAAAATCTGTCTTGTACATTATTTACTGCACAAATATAATATAAGCAGTATTGGTTCTCTTCCCTCTCCCCCTTCTCCACTCTCTGCTTTCAAATTATGACCTCTCGGGTCTTCTAGGAAAACAAAGAAATCCTATTGTTAGCTCATAAACTGTATGTTTTCTTGGCTGTTCCCTTAACTGTCTTAGACTCAGCTGAAGCTGTGAAATCAGTACTTATAAGTTCTTGATTAAATTCTTGGCCAAGGTCATACTCTGTCTAGGGAGGAGGAGAGGTCATGATTTCATTCTTCTAGTTAAAAGCACATAAAATAGTATATGTTCTTAATTTACATGATTTCTACTTACCCTATTTACTAAGCAACTCATGGATACAGTGGCATTCTGTTAGTCCTGTCCAGTGATGGTTCTCAAATATGGGCAATACAGTTTTGATAAGATAAAGCTGAGTTTACTGCTTGGATTGGTAAGAAGCACACCTCCACAGAGCTTTGGCAATGTCTCAGAGGGTAAGGTCAGGTCAGAATTTATTGAGAATTTGAAGTTTGTCTTAAGGTGAGTCTATCAATGCAGAGATTTGACTAGAATTGGGTAAGGATTAGACAAAACAGGATTGGTGGAAACAATAAGGAATGGGTTTTGAGGCTAGAGCTTCAAAGAATTGCAGGGCACAAACTGCCTGTTGATGCCTTCCATTGGAGACTTTCTTTTGGGAAGTTCTGTGATGAACTCTCAAAGCTTGATGGAAAAAGAAACTCCTAGAAAAGTAATGAAGATAGAGGAATAAAAAAAACAGGTTAGAGAAGAAGGTATGTGAAGTAGTTTCAGTTCTCAGTGTCCATGGTAGGTGGAACGTAGTTGGTTTGGGTTATTAGCCCCCCTTTTCAATCTCTCCAAGTGAATTAAGCTGTTAGAAACAGATAAATTCCAAATGTATGTTGCTCAAATATGAAAAAATTTACTCTTCATTCAGGTTAAGTCCAAAATAAGTGTTCCTAATCAATGTATGGTTTTCCTCCTTGGGGAGAGGACTCCAGCTTTTTAGAAACTGAGCTCCTTTATCTCTTAAGGCAATGACCCTCACATTTGAGCAGTCACCAGAATCACCTGGAGTTTTTGCTAAACTATAGGTTGCTGGGTCTTATCCCTAAAGTTTCTTGTCACATGACCCCACCTAGACACATAGAGAACTAGGAAATCTTATCCCTTTGACTGAAAAATAATTTTTGTAGAAAATGAACCTTAGTGGATATATATCCACTTCTTTCTAGCCTAGCATGTAACCAACATAACTCCAAGAGCACCCATTTCCCACACATAGAGCACACTCAACTCCTCCAAAGACCTATCCAATTTACTATATTCTCTTTACAATCCTCTTTACTAAACCCAAAAGTGTCTCCCCATGGTTTACACCTTATAAACCAAAAAATTGTTTGTTCTACAATACATAATGGTTAAACAGGGATAGGATAAAATGCCCATTTAGACAAGAAAAATGGAGAAACACAGCAGTCATAGCAATTTGTCCATAGCAATGACAAAATCCTATAGGACAGGCATGGATAGGAGCGGGAGAGCAGTTCACTTAGCGGATCCAAGCATGCTGTCTAGAAAGAACTCCCTTTGGCCATAATCTGTGACACTTGTGGTCATGACTTCATTGTGACCCTTAGTAGGCTTCTGATCTATTTGCAATCAGGCAGTTCAATGTGCTTATAACTGCACTTTAGGCAGAATTCTGAAGCCTAAATCTACTTTTCTATTTCTTTGTCCCCTATTGCTCTTTTTAAAAAAAGAGAAATGCTTTTCTTTAAGATTTTCTTTCTTTCTCTTTCTTCTTTCTTTTCTTTTCTTTTCTTTCTTTTCTTTTCTTTCTTCTTCATGAGAGACACACAGAGAGAGAGGCAGAGACACAGGCAGAGGGAGAAGCAGGCTCCATGCAGGGAGCCCGATGTGGGACTCGATCCCGGGACTCCAGAATCACAGCCTGGGCTGAAGGCAGGCACCAAACTGCTGAGCCACCCAGGGATTCCCCACTATTGCTCTCTCAATGGGGACTACATTGAGGCCCTTTTGAAACAGTAGGTGAAAACGTCGCATTCTTGATGGCTTGTTGGTGTAGATATGTTTTGGTATCTAAGACCTCTTTCAGGCTGGTCTCTTACTGTTGGGGTCTGCAGTCATTTTCTGCAACCCTTAGAAGTCCCAAAACTTTGGATTCTCATTACCTTCCATTTTTCTGTTTGCAAGCTGGCCAGTTCTTCCCAGATGTCCATGATTTATGATAACTTGCTAAAAGCAAAGTAAATGTTAGCATACACTAACATGCCTACTCTTACTAACCATTTCCACTCAAGCTACTGACTTGTAGACTCTGGTCTTCTTTCCAATCCATCAGTTTTGCCAAATGTCTTGTGGCTGCATGAAACAATAAATCTGTGTGTATTCAGTTTTTGACTGCTTCCCCTGATCACTAACCAAGCTTCATATACTTTAGATTTTTGTCACATCAATATCCTATTTCTGATACTAATTTCTGTATTAGTTAAGGTAAATCTGGCTGCTCTAACAAATGAACCAAAAAATGTAAGCTCAGTCATGATAGATGCTTATTTCTCACTCATGTGAAGTTTCATGAGATTCTTAATTGCTAGCAATTTCCATCTTTGTAGTGATAGAGCCTGATTGGGGCTCTGCTATCTCCTAGGGCTTCAGTGTTCTTGGCTTGATTTTCTGCATCTAGCTTACAGTCAAGAGACTGTGGGCTAGGCATATTCTCTTCTTAACATTGCTGGTCTGGAAACAACACGCATCACTTCTGCTCACATTTTATTACTGAGAACAAGTCACATGGCCCTACCCAGATGTAAGGACTAACAAAACATTAGTCTCTACCTGAGTAATCCTTTTGTAGCAAAACTCCACACCGTGGAAGGGAAGCACAAATCTTTGGTGGCCATCAGGTCATATGCCACACCAGCAAACCCTATCATTTATGCCATCCAGGCAAAATCTAACTTGGATATAGGTAAGTATTCTACCAGTTAGAATTGCTTTGGGCTGTTAGTAATATATTTCAGAAATAAGAGTGACTTAAACAAGACCAGAGTTTATTTCCCACTCACATAAAACATGTAGAAATGTATCTACAGAGAGAAAAGAATGAAGCACATCTATAATGAGAGGAACTGAGGCCATGTGTTTTCAGAAGGTTCTGCTGGCCAATTCCAGGTTCTAACCCTGACTTTGGAGTCCATTAGACACCTTTCTTTTTTCTTTCCTTTTTTTTTTTTAAGATTTTATTTATTTATTAATGAGAGACACACAGAGAAAAGCAGAGACACAGGCAGAGGGAGAAGCAGGCTCCCTTTGGGGAGTCCAATGCAGGACTCAATCCCAGGACCCTGGGTATCATGACCTGAGCCGAAGGCAGAATCTCAACCACTGAGCCACCCAGGTGCCCCTAGACACACTTGTTTTCTTTTAATAATTTTCTTTGTTCTCTGACCTGGTCTGACAGGCTTACTATTACCTGCAACCCAAATCAGATCTCCTATTTGAAACCAAAAGTTATTTCTAAGAATATCAGCAATACTATCATTGCTTATTAGGAGGTATTTGGGCACTTGTGACAGTATATAGGGCAAATTGATGCTAAAAATTATTTCCTTACTCTCTTGACTTGCTGAAACTTTCATGGGCAAGGTTCTTAAAAATTTTGGGGGGGAATGGTCTTTTGTATGAAAAATGTACCTGGTTTGTGCTTAAAAATTGCTTTGAAATATTGTGGGAAATGATTTCCTCCTTAGATTTGTCTTTGTAAGATAACTTTTTGGAACTCAAATTTGAGTCTGTTGCCAAACAAAACATTGAGAAAATTATTTTGGAGAATTTTTATGGTAAAATATCTTCCTGTTACTCTCAAAACAAGTGATCAGATATTTTTATCCTATTTCATCTACCCCTATTTGCAAAGCTATTCTATTTGCACTTTTCTTTGTGAAGACATCATTTAAAAGGATTTATGTTATGCTCAGTCTCCCACACTAACTAGATTTTGTAGCAATCAAGCAGCTTCAAATACTCTTATTGATACGTTTTCAAAGTGAGAAAATCTTGCTTTGTCTTACTCAGGTTTTGATTTATCTTGAAACTTTAAAATACATTTTAAAAAGAGTCGGGTTTGAGCTATATATTGTTAAAAAGAGACAAAAAGCTTCAGACAGAGTCACTTATTCTAAGTCCCACACCATCAAACTGAGACTTAATGCCTAACTTAATTATAGTTTCAACCTCTCCTGGGAGTAGAATTTTAAACTAGTCAATCTGGAATTACCTGGTCAGCACTAGTAAGGTAATCTTTCTGACAGACCGCTGCTGTCTTCTAAAGAAAGATAAGCTTGTCACAAACAATCCATTCTTGTCTACTTTCTTGTCCTTCCCCCACTTCCCCCACCCTGCCTATAAGTCATTTTGTACAACTCCTTGGAGCTCCCTTATTATTTGCTAGATGGATACTGCCTGATTTATGAATCATTGAATAAAGCCAATAAGGTGTCTTTAAAATTTACTCAGATGAATTTCATTTGTTTGTTTAACAATATTGGTGGCAGTGGTGGGATCTGAGAGAAACTTCTGTTGGCTTTAGGGACAATGAGAAACACAGACACTGGTACACAACAAACTCTTTAAAAAGAAAAAGAAAGGAAGAGAATTCAAATAGATTTTATCTATCTATCTATCTATCTATCTATCTATCTATCTATCTATCTATCTTATTTATCTATTTATTTTAGAAAGAGAGTGTGTGAGAGCATGAGCGGGGTGGGGGGCGGGCAGAAGAAGGAGAGAGAGAATCTCCAGCAGACTCCGCACTAAGTGTATAGCCCAACTTGGGGCTCATCTCATGACCCATGAGATCATGACCTGAGCTGAAGCCAAGAGTCAGATACTTAACCTACTGTGCCAACTAGGCACCCCTGGTGTTCTCTTTCTTGTCATTTCTGAGGGTCGTGGGTAAGTTCCTCTCCATTCTGAACTTCACTTTCTTTCTGTCAAGATCACAATCTAATTGGCTTTCCTGTTCAGGGCTCAGCATGTCAGCCTGAGCTGGCAGATAGTTCCAACTGGAACCCAAGTCTCTAGCCTTTAGTTAAGTCTGCAGTTCCCCATTTAATTGAAACCTTCAGCTCTTGGTTCAGTCCCAATCCCACATTAGGATACTGTTGCTGGTTCAGTTTGTACTCCCCATTTGTTTGGGTTTGCTGGTTCAGTACTTTCTTCAGTTGACAATTGCTAATACACTCAAGGCCTCTGTCAGCCAGTCCATAGTAACATCTCTTTCGTTACTGTGGTATGTTGATGTGCACACGTTTATCTTGTTTTGTGTAAATAAAATTAGTGGGCATGAGTCAAGACCTAAAAGCTGTTTCAGTGCTAACCACTTAACTCAAAGACTTCTGGGTTAGGATAACTTGGTCACAGATTGAGTTAGACCGATACTAGGTCACCTGCCAATCTCAAGAAAATTTCCATGCAGTGAGGTACACTGTAAAATACCACACAATCCCCAACACAGTGGCATGCTCCTCTTAGGTATTAATTTGGCTCTGTGGGACGTAAGGCTTAACTAAAGAAATGTGATCCTTAGTTCCAAAGAGTTGAGCTTGTCACTTTCTAGCACAATTGTTTATATCTAAGAACTGTGATCCTGGAAGCTGTAGATGTCTACACAAATGGCAAGGTCTTACTAAAATTTGTGTCCTGAGAACTTGGCTTGGTAACTCTCAGGTTGGGGGCCCCAATATACGGCCGGACAGTACTATGGGTTAACGTCCATTTGTAGCTAGGGTCCTGCCAAACTGTCACCCCTCAATCTAAATTTACAGTGGCCAGTATGAGAAAATGATCTAGTTAGACAAGATCATTCATTTAAAAGTGAACTTCAAATCAAGTGAACTCAAGTCAAACAAATAGAATGGGACACTTAGTTTAACTGGCATTCAGAAGTCTCCAAAAGGCTTCCAACATTCCAAAATAGCTTTATTGATAGATTCATTACAAATGGTTAATGAAAAATTAAAGATATAAAAAATACTGACATTAACTCCTATGATTCCCCTCTTTCTTCCTTTTAAAAAGTACTTATTGTAGTAATTCTATCTGAGTTGTCTTTCTACTCTGAAGACATCACAAGATCATAAACAAAAGTTCACCAAGTTGATGGCCCTACAGATGCCTCCGTGTCTACCCTTGAAGGAGTACCCCCATAGAGCTCCTCCTAGGGTTGATGGTACTCTTGAGGGATTTTCTGATACAATGATAGGATATTCTTTTAAACAGCCAGGAAGAAACTAAAATTATTATTATTTTTTTAAAAGATTTTATTTATTTATTCATGAAAGAGAGAGAGAGAGAGAGAGAGAGAGAGAGAGGCAGAGACACAGGCAGAGGGAGAAGCAGGCTCCATTCCGTGCAGGGAGCCTGACGTGGGACTCGATCCCAGGTCTCCAGGGCCACACCCTGGGCTGAAGGCGGCACTAACCGCTGAGCCACCTAGGCTGCCTGAAGAAACTAAAATTAAAATTAAATGGAAAACTGCCAAGTTTTGATAGACACCAGAGTCTGCAGATGAGATCCTCAGAAAACTTGCAGAAGCCAATCAACAGTAAAAATTCTTACCAGAAGGAGAGGGGAAAAGATCGTGGCAGTGTAGGAGGACCCTAGGCTTGCTTTGTGTCACAAAAACAACTAGATAACTATCAAATCATCCTAAATACCTTCAGAAATTGACCTGAAGCCTGGAAAAACAAACTCCACACCTAAAGTTAGAGAAGAGAACATATCAAAGAAGGTAGGAAGTGCAGAGACATGGTTCAGGGGAGAAATGGATCATGGTACCGTGGAGGGGAGGGAGCCATAATCACCAAGAAGGATGAGAGAGAGGAGCGTAGAGGGGAACACACAAGGAGGATGTTTCCCCATAGTTACTGGCTTGGAAAGCAAGAGGGGCTGAATTTTGTAAGTCCTTGCAACCAGAGAGGCTTAAAGCCTGACCTGCTTACACTAAGCCCCACACCCTGCACTCTTGTGGAACTGCCCTTCTCAGTCAAGCTTACCTCAGTCCCAGATCCCGGGGTCCTATTCACTAGAAGACTGGCACAAAACCCCGCCCCTATCATGTCTCCTGACCAGAGTTTTGCATGGCCTTGGTTCTGGAGAAGGTGGTGACAATTCTCATTTCACAAGAAGACCAGAGCACAGCTAGTTAAAACTTGTCATATTCAGACCAGAGACTAAACAATGCCCACAGAAGGCACTACACATGTCTGGTCTGAAGGACAGAACAGCCAGAGCACAACAGCAGAGTGCCTGCAGCACACACTAGAGACACTCCCTGATATGCCAGGCCCAGACTACTTCTTCGTAAGGCCATTACTTTCAAGAGCAGGAGACACAACTGGCTTTTCTAATACACAGATACAAAGACTTGGACAAAATGAGAAGACAGAGGAATATATCCCAAATCAAAGAACAATATAAGGCCACAGCCAGAAATCTAAAAACAGTATAAATAACATGCCTGGTGGAGAATGTAAAGCAATGATCATAAGGATATTCACTGGACTTGAGAAAAAATAGAAGATAATCAGTGAGACCCCTATGACAGAGATAAAAGAGTTAAAAAAAGAAAAAGTCAGAGATGAAGAGTGCAATCAATGAGCTAAGAAACACTCTTGTTACAATAAACATCAAGCTGGAAGAAGAGGAATGAATTCATGACCTAGAAGACAAAGTAATGGAAAGCAATGAACAATGAAGCTGAACAAAATAGAGAAAGAATTATGCAAAACAAGAATAGACTTAGGGAACTCAGTGACTCCATCATAGTAACATTCCTACTATTATAGGGGTCCCAGAAGAAGAGAGAGGAAAAGGGGCAGAAAACTTATTTGAAGAAATAATAGCTGAAAAATTCCCTAATCTGGGGAAAGAAAAAAATATCCAGATCCAGAAGAAAAAGAGAACCCCCAACAAAATCAACAAAAAATAGATCCACACCAAGATACATTATAATTAAACAGGCAAACATATAGCAACAAAGAAAAACATCTTGAAAGTAGCAAGACTAAAGAAGACAGTTATAAGGGAAAACCCACAAGGCTATCGGCAGATTTTTCAGCATAAACTCTCCAAAGCAGAAGGGACTGGCATGATATATTCAAAGTACTGAGTGGGAAAAATCTGCAGCCAAAAATACTCTATCCACCAAGGCTAACATTCAGATTAGAAGGAGAAATAAAGAGTTTCACAAACACTAAAGGAGTACATCACCACAAAATCAGCCCTGTAAGAAATACTAAAGGGGACTTTGTAAGTGGAAAGAAAGACCAAAAATGACAGTATTAAGGTAGTAAACACAAAAGCAGGTAAAAATGAATATTTCTATTAAAAAATCAGTGAAGGATCTCATAAAATAAATGGATATAAAATATGACAACATATAACTAAAATATGGGGAAGATAGAAGTAATGAATGGGTTCAAACATAAAAGACCATCAAGTTAATACACAGATGTTATATACAAACCTAACCACAAATCCAAAACTACTAATAAATGTACAAAGAATAAAGAGAAATAAATCCAAATATATCACTAAAGAAACCAGCAAACCATAAAAGAGAGAAAGATAAGGGTCAGAAAATATCTCCAAAAAAACCCACAAGTAATAAAACGGCAATAAGTACATATATATCAATAATTACTTTGAATGTAAATGGACTGAGTGCTCCAATAAAAAGATATAGGGTATCAGAATGGATAAAAAACCAGGACCCATCTATAGATTGCCTATAAGAAACTGACTTTAGACCTAAAGACATTTGCAGATTGAGACTGAGGGGATGGAGAAACATTTATCATGCAAATGGTTTTCAAAGAAAAGCCACGGTAGCAATACTTATATCAGACAAACTGCAGACTTTAAAACAAAGACTGTAACAAGACACAGAGAAGGACACAATATAATAACAAAAGGGATAATCCAACAAAAAGATGTAATAATTGTAAATATTTATGCACCCAACATGGGAGCACTCAAATACATAAAACAGTTAATAATAAACATAAAGAAACTAATTGGTAATAATACAATAATAGCAGGGGACTTTAACACCCTACTTGCTTCAATGGACAGATCATTTAAACAGAAAATCAACAAAGAAACAATGGCTTTAAATGACACACTGGACTGGATGGACTTAAAAAATACATTCAGAACATCCAATCCAAAATTAGCAGAATGCACATTCTTTTCAAATGTACATGAAAATTCCTCCAGAAAAGATCACATATTAGGCCACAAAAGAAGCCTCAACAAATTCAAAAATATCAAATTCATACCATGCAATTTTCATGACCATAATGCTATGAAACTAGAAGTCAACCACAAGAAAATCTACAAAGACCAGAAATACATGGGGGGTAAATTACATGCTACTAAACAATGAAAGGGTCAACCTGTAAATAAAAGAAGAAATAAAAAACACTTGGAAACAAAAAAATGAAAACATAATGGTCCAAAATCTTGGGATGCAGCAAAGGGATGTCATGTAGCAATACAGGCATACCTCAAGAAGCAAAAAAAAAAGAAAAAAAAAATTCTCAAATAATCCTAGTCACAGCAATCAGACAGCAAAAAGAAAAAAAGTCATCCAAATTAGCAAGGAAGAAGTAAAACTTCCAGTATTTGCAGAAAACATGATACTGTATATAGAAGAGCTGAAAGACTGCTAAAAATTGCTGGAACTGATAAAGAAATTCAGTAAAGTTGCAGGATACAGGGGGCATCAGGGTAGCTCAGTGGTTGAGCATCTGCTTTTGGCTCAGGTTGTGATCCTGGGGTCCTAGATCTAGTCCCATCATTGGGCTCCCTACAGGGAGCCTGCTTCTCCCTCTGCCTATGTCTCTGCCTCTCTCTCTAATGAATAAATACATACAATCTTTAAAAAGTTGCAGGATACAAAATCAATGTACAGATATCTGTTGAATTCTATACACCAATAATGAAGGAGCAAAAAGAGAAATTAAAGAATCGATCCTATTTACAATTGCACCAAAAATAATAAGATTACCTAGGAATAAACCTAACCAAATAGAAGAAAGACCTCTTTCATTGAGGAAAGAAACTGAAGATGACACACATAAAAATGGAAAGACATTTCATGGTCATGGATTAGAGGAACAATTATTGTTCTACACAAAGCAATCTACAAATTCAATGCCAATGAAATCCCAATGAAAATACCAATAGCATTTTTCACAGAGCTAGAACAAATAATACTAAAATTTGTATAGAACCACAAAAGAGCCAAATAGCCAAAGCAATCTTGAAAAAGGAAAGCAATTCTAGACTTCAAGTTATATTACAAAGCTGTAGTAATTAAAACATCTTGGTACTGGCACAAAAATAGACACATATATCAATGGAACAGAATATAAAACCCAGAAATGAACTCAAAATTGTATGGTCAACTTATCTTTGACAAAGCAGGAATTAATATCCAATGGGAAAAAGACTGTTTCTTCAACAGATGGTGTGGGGAAAACTGGACAGCCACATGCAAAGGAATGGAACTGAACCATTCTCTTTCATCATACAAAAAATAAACTTAAAATGTATTTAAAACCTATATGTGAGACCTAAAATCACAAAAATCCTAGAAGAAAGAACAGGGAGTAATTCCTCTGATATTAGCCAGAGCAACTTCTTTCTAGATATGTCTCTTGAGGCAACGGAAACAAAAAAAATTAACCTATTGGGACTTCATCAAAATAAAAACTGCACAGAGAAGGAAACAACAAAAGGCAACCTACAGAATGGGAGAAGATATTTTGTAAACAACATATCTAATAAAGGGTTAGTATCCAAAATATGTAAAGAACTTATAGAACTCAACACCTGAAAAACAAATAATTCAATTAAAAAATGAGCAAAAGACATGAATAGACATTTTTCCAAAGGAGACATAGTGATGGAAAATAGACTAGATGCTCAACATCACTCATCATTAGGGAAACAAATCAAAATCACAATTAGATACCACCTTACACCTCTCAGAATAGCTAAAATAAAAAAAACACAAGAAAGAACAGGTGTTGTTGCAGATGAGGAGAAAAGGGAACTTTCTTGCACTGGTGGTAGGAACGCAAACTGGTGCAGCCACTCTGAAAAATAGTATGGAGTTTCCTCAAAAAATTAAAAATACAACTACTTTATGATGCAGCAATCGTACTATGAGGTATTTACAAAAATAACAATCCAAAGGGATACACACACCCTGATGTTTATAGCAGCATTGTTTACAATAGCCAAATTATGGAAACAGAGCAAGTGTCCATCAATTGATGAATAAATAAAGATGTGACATATATATTATATATAATATATATTAGATCTATAATGGAATTTTACTCAGCCATAAAAAAGAATTATCTCTTACCATTTGCAAGAGAATATGATGCTAAGCAAAATAAATCATTCAGGGAAAGACAAATGCTATATGATTTCACCCCCATGTGGAATTTAAGAAACAAAAAACAAGGGGGGGGGGGGGAGAAAGAGACACAAACCAAGAAACAGACTCTTAGCTATAGAGAACAAGGTGCTGGTTACCAGAGGGGAGGTGGGTGGGAGGACAGATAAAATAGGTGCTGGGGATTAAGGAGGGCACCTGCTGTGATAAATATCAGGTGATGTATGAAAGTGCTGACTCACTATATTGTATACCTGAAATTAATATTACACTGCATATTAACTATTTGAAATTTAAATAAAAACAAAAAATTCTTACCAGAGTTAGCTCTCCTGAATCTGCTGCAGTGCCCAGCAGAGGAAAATAAATTTTTACACCGTCCCTTCCTTTACTACTTGTCCCCACTGAAAACTGACAAGATAGTTGAAAGGATTATTTTTCCAAAGTTGATTTGTGGCCTGAAATTGCCAAATTGGAAGAGCCTGATAGGACCTTTTTTGGGCCTTCACTATGCTAAAACTACACAGTGGCAAATAACACTTTACTTCTGAAGCCTTTGTGAAAGGATTTATTAAAACATCCCAAGGACACACAGCTCTCGATCTAGAACACAAAATCCATGAATTCTCATTCCTATCTAAGATAAAAATCTTCTCCCTGTTATAAAGAAGTGAGGATAATGTGGTTGGATGGGTAGATCAACCCATGATATGATGTAAATCATAACCCAATTTTAAAAAATATTTTATTTATTCATGAGAGACACACAGAGAAAGAGAGGTAGAGACACAGGTAGAGGGAGAAGCAGGCTCCATGCAAGAAGCCAGATGTGGGACTCCATCCGGGGACTCCAGGATCATACCCTGGGCTGAAGGTGGCGCTAAACTGCTGAGCCACCTGGGCTGCCCATATAACCCAATTTCTTAAGGAATTAAAAGCTAACGTCTTGGTGGGGGTGAATGGGTGAAGGGCACTGAGGGGGGTACTTGACGGGATGAGCACTGGGTGTTATTCTGTATGTTGGTAAATTGAACACCAATAAAAAAGAAATTTATTATAAAAAAAAAGGAAAAAAAAAGCTAACGTCTTTATCTTTAAAAATCTTAGTAAAGGCTGAGCCACCCAGGCTGCCCATATAACCCAATTTCTTAAGGAATTAAAAGCTAACATCTTTATCTTTAAAAATCTTAGTAAAACTAGAAAAACAGCTTCAGAAATAGTTCTACTTTTACGTATCCTTTCTACCAATCCCCAAACCTCCACAAAACCAAACGAACTTCTGATTATTGTAAAATTTCTGGCTTTAGGAGACAAAAGTCCTTCTTAGAGGAACTTGCTTTCTTTCCTAGTAGCTTTGAGACATAAATGGTCTACTTGGCCTTCTCAGGAACCCTTCTAGGTCATTTCTTTGAAATACAAACTGTAAGGAAGTAATTCTTATCAGAAATAAAACAAAGGCAGGGGGAATGTTATTTGAAACTCAGGCAAATAAAAAAATCTTAGGAGTCCTCTCCACAAATATTAGTAAAAAGCTTTAGCCACCTAAGCAGTTAACCTTAACTTATTCCATCTACCAAAAATAATTTGGATCTAACTTCTTTTGTAACCAGTAGGTTTTGTATTATTGTAAGTGATTCATGGGTTAAAGTTTAGAATGGGAGCCACTTAGAAAAGTCTCAGTTTGTGTCTGTCTGTGATTATGGGTATCTGTATATACAGATATATTCATGTGTTGTATTTTTCTACCTCCAGATGATAGAGCCACAATTAATTTGCAAAGGAATTCTATTTAATTAGCTTAAAGAAAATTAAGGATTCTCTAAACTCTCAGAAATATAGAAACTAACTCAAATGTTTTTCAACTTTATGTGATCTAGGCTTAATTATTAGTAAATAAAAGTAGTTTAAGTTTGTTGATTTTTTAAAAATATTTTTGTCCATCTTAATGTATTTTTATTTAAGATTTTATATGCCTTATTCATGAGAGAAACAGAGGGGGGGGGGCAGAGGGAGAAGCAGACTCCATGCAGGAAGCCCGACATGGGACTCGAACCCAGGTTTCTAGGATCACGCCCTGGGCTGAAGGCGGTGCTAAACCGCTGAGCCACCTGGCTGCCCCAAGTTTGTTGATTTAATTAAAACAGGCATGTGTCTTTAGAGTAATTAGCATTAAATATAGTAATTTTATTCTGCCTCGATTTAGTAAAGGCCAATTAAGTTCATGTTATCTCTTTAAAAATTTGTCAGCAAGAAAAATACTTTGGGATGATGGATGACTTCTCTTAACTTTTCACAGGTGGTCTAAACATAACTGTTAAGAACAAAGGATTTAAATAGAGTAGTTAGCTAAGTGTTTCTAGGTGAACTCTTCAGCAATAATCATGTTTTAAGGTATTTAGTTTCCAAAATTGTGTTGGTTACTTAAAACCTTAAAGATATCCTGAAATAAAGTAAATGATGGATTAAATATCCAAATCATTTGCAAATAAAATAAAATATTAAAACATAAATCACTGAACATAGTTTTATCCATATTTTGGTTTCTTTTTAGAAAAGAACTAAACATATTTGGGTGTATTAGAAAACACGTTTTGTGCCACATTGGAAATATTACTGTGAGGAAGAATATCCTTCTAGAAATTATAAAATGTACTTATAAATTTGCCAACCCACAGAATGTTAAGGTAAAGACAGTACACAACTACTTACTTCTGTTTTTACTAGGAATTAAGGATTCTAAGGGTAGAAAACTCTTTTTTAAAAAGAATTTTTAAGTTCTTTTTAAAAACAATCTCTACCCCCAACATGGGACTTGAACTTACAACCTAAGATCAAGAGTTGCAAGTTTTACCACTGAGCCAGGCAGGTAACCCAACTACAAGTTGAGAACTCTAATCAGTATATGTAATTAAACTAGTTAGGGTAAAAGGAAACAAGTTTGTATAAAAGGTAGGTAAGGAAAGTAAAATGATTCATTATTCCATAATGAGAAAGAAGAAAAACATAGGACAAAATCTGAAGGGATTTTCTTTTAAAGATTTATTTATTCATGAGAGACACACAGAGAGAGTCAGAGACACACAGGCAGAGGAAGAAGCAGTCTCTCTACAGGGAGCCCAGGGTCCTGAGCTGAAGGAAGCCACTCAACCACTGAGTCACTCAGGTGCCCCAGAGACAGAGAATCTTAGGGAGGCTCCATGCCCAGTGTGGAGCCTGACATAGGACTTTACTCACAATGCCAAGATGGTGATCTGAGTTGAAATCAAGGCTTGGATGTTTGACCTACTGAGCCACCCAAGGGCCCCTGTACTTGCCACAGTTAGACATAAATATCATTGTAAATCATAGTACATTTGCACTCCCATGTTCTTATGGTTATCCTATATCAGACCTACCCCCAATTGTGAAAGGATCTATCAGCACCCATCTTGGCAAGGAATTTAGAACAACTTTTTATTTCAGGCCAAGATATTTACTTTTCAAATGCACTAAAAACCTAACTGACTCCCTGGTTTGAATGGGTAAATGCAACAATCCCCATGAACGATTCCATTAACAATCTCAACTTAGTGGGAGCAGTTTGTTCCCTGACAGGGTTTGTACTTGTCTGTGATGGTTATTTTCCTTGAGCCTGTGAATGCTTCCATGTGGGTGCACAACTGGGAATGTGCCGTGGGCAAGGTTGTCTAACTGTTCCTCTAAATGTTCACAAACAAATTGGGACATCTCATTGGTCAATTCCCGAATTTACATTGTCAAATTAGAAAAGACATACCAGGAGGTATTCACAATTCAGGATTTGCTTATTATGGCAAGATTTCACTTACTTTCCTGGCTAGGAGTGAGTTCAAAGGAGTCCATGTTCAGGGATCTCTCCTTAACTCTTAAAAATATTTCAGAATCCACTGTTAAAGGAATAGCTGCCCGATAAAATCCCTTATACTCTCTGGCCAAGGTTTTGTTTGTTTTTTCCCAAAGTTGTTGTTAACAATAACATAGCCTTTGATTATCTTTTAACTAAATGAAGTATTTGTGCTGTGGACAACATCACTTGTGGCACTTGAATGGACACTCCAGGGAAGTTGAGATTCAGCTACATAAGATCACTGAATAGGCCTCTTGGCTTAAGAAAGTGACTTCTTCAATGGGATCTTTCTTTGACTTTTTTTTTTTTTTTTTGAGAGAGAGAGAGAAAGAGCAAGAGTGAATGGGGGCGGGCAGAGTAGGGGAGGGAGAGAGAGGGAGGACTACATGCTGAGAGGAGAGCCCTACATGGGGCTCCATCTCAGGACCCTGAGATCAAGCCCTGAGCTAAAACCAAGAGTCAGATGCTTAACCGACTGAGCTCCCCAGGTGCTCCTCTGACTTATTTGATTTTGATTGATTTGGGCCTTGGAGACCATGGCTTTGAAGTACACTCCAGATAGTACACTCCGGAATTATCATTATTATCATTATTATCATAATAATCAGAATAGTCTCCCTGTGTGCTATATTTTGTCAAAAGCTTTATTCATTTTTTAATATATTATTTATTCATGAGAGACATAGAGAGATGTGCCCAAGATTGCGAATCTGAGAAACCACCAAGGAGCCGACAACGATGCAAACACACGAGAGCTCATTTACGAGCTCGAGCTTGGGTCCAAGTATACCCGACACAGGGGAACAGGGACTTGGACCCCAAAGTGGGTTACAGCTGGGTCTATACGCTGGTCTAGGGGATTTTCAGAAGGGGTGGAGGAATTTTTCAAGTTCTGTTTACATTCTGATATGGGGCTTTCAAGGGCATTGAGCTCTGTTCTCATTCTAATATGGGACTTTTCACCACTGCCGTGGGGTCTGTTGTCTTTCTGATATGGGATTACCTGCCGAGGACATTGAGGACATTCTGCAGTTTTTCCCATAAAGTTCAGCTCCTATTCACAGGGGCTTCAGATGGCTGTACTTGTGCTAATGCTAAACTCGAGGTGGAATGGCCTTGATTTTTCTCGGCCTCCACAAGAGAGAGGCAGAGACACAGGCAGAGGGGGAAGCAGGTTCCACACAGGGAGCCCGATGTGGGACTCAATCCCAGGACCCTGGGATCATGCCCTTAGCCAAAGGCAGATGCTCAACCGCTAAGCCATCCAGGGGTCTCTCTCTCTCAAAAGCTTTAAATACATGTTCACAGCGCAAATCACCAAGCAGATAATCTCTCTGAGACTGGATCTTCAGGAAATGAATGTAATAAAGAGAATGACCAATTTAATCAATGTGAACCTGAAGTGATGATGTGTGAATACCACAATGATTCAGCAAAAAGACATCATGCCCTGTGACTATCACAGAGCACTGGCAAACACTGCCAGAACCTCAGAGTTGTCTCTGGGAGCGGTACTAATATCTTACATTTTGATTACATCTTTCCATTAGGCTGAAAGCATGATTAAAAGGGGGCTATTGTTAAGACAAAACAGGCCCCAAATGGAGTCAATTGTGCTAAGCCCAATGTCACTAAACAGATTTAATATCTAACTTAATTAGTTTCAACCTTTCCTAGGAGGGAAATCTTAAACCTGTCCATCTACAATTACCTTATCTCTAGGGAGATAACCCTCCTGATACAGACCCCTGCAGTTCCCTCAGGAGGTAACCTTGTTGCAAACAATCCACTCTTGGCTAATTACTTCCCTTTCTACCTATAAAAGTCTTTCTTTTTGTATAGCTCTTCGGAATTCCTTTCTATCTACTAGATGGGATGGGGCCCGATTCATGAATCACTGAATAAAGCCCAACAAATCTTTACAATTTACTCAGATTAATTTTAAAAAACAATATCTCTATCAGAAGATGTCTATATTTTTAACAACTGGAAAGATTACTATAATAATAAAAAGTATCCTGAAATGGGCTTTAGTATTCTTCAGAGTTAATATACACTGTGGGATGTTGATGTCTGGGCAGGACAAAGACATCAAAAATATGATCTCGCACACTTCAGCTTCCTAGTTGCATGAACAGGGAGCCAAAGAAGCAGATCTTGCATGACCTCAGCTCTGTTCCTGGAATCACCCTCTGTTCACTTCACACATTCCTGGCATGTCTTTCATTCTCTTGTGCAGAGAACAAGTAGAGTTGCCAGGTTACTGTTGATGAAGAGTAGTTTTTAGAAACAGAAAGTCAGTGTCCTGGTTCTGAATAATTTATCTTGCTCTCTGGGGCATGTTAAACAGTAACTATTGGTTGGTGCTTAATCTATTGGATCTTACTCAACCTATGATTTGAGTGTCTATGATGGATATATCACTTTTTTTTTTATCTTTCAAGTATAAATTGGATGTGCTATATTTCCCTTCCAGAAGTATATCGTGCAGTCATTTGGCATTAAATTGTTTTAAAAAGTTTACTAAATTAACTGAAATGAAAAATGAACTTTCAGCTTTCCACATCAACTATTAAAGTTTAAAGTTGGATTTAACCCCTAAAGGTTTTAAATATGAGAAAGTTCTCAGAAATGTGGGGGCCCCATTTTTCAGTGCCTTTTGTTCAGCAGACTCCATGAGGTATAAACCAGTAATTTTCAGAGGCCAGAAGCCCTGGCTTCTATATATCAGTTATGAGTTATGTGACCTTGGACAAGTTTCCTCATCTGTAAAATGGGAATGGTAATATCTCAACATCACAGAATTGTTGAGAGTAGTAGAATGTAAGTACATCACCCAACCATATTAAATGTGTATCAGTAGACATATGCTATTATAGTAGGCCTCCAAAAAATGGTAACTATATACAACTTTATTTTTTGAAAAGATACTTTCACTTGGTTCAAAGTGCAAAAAATACAAAGAGTTATAAGTATCTCTTGAAATCTTTTCACTTATTTTTCATAGTCACATATTACACTTCCCTGGTAATAACTGATGTGTCAGTTTCTTGTGTATCTTGCAAGAGATATTGTGTATATCTAAAAGCAAGAATTTAGGAGTGCCTGAGTGGCTCAGTGGAGTAAGCTTCTGACTTTGGCTCACTTTACCATCTTGGGGTTCTGGGATCTAGCACCTACTCTGCAGGGAGCCTGCTTCTCCATCTCCCTCTGCCCCTGCCCCCACTCAAGCTCACGCTCTCTCTCAAAATCTTAAAAAAAAATAAAAGCAAGAATTTATACTTCTCCCTTTTGTGTGTGACTGAAATCCTACAATTCAAGGTTTTCTTCTTATTGCTTGAAATGTACCTTAGAAGTTACTTATATAGGTTAAATGTTTCCAAACAGTCGCGGCTACATTAATTTAGCCATAGCTGTGTATTTGTACGTCTCTCACACACACATACTACTCAGCCATCTATTATATAGGCATGTTCCGATTTAATTATCAATTTTAACCCAAACTACTGGATATTTATTCATTGATTGAACAAGTACTTACTGAAGGCTTACCATGAGTCAGGCTGGGCAGGGCAACGCATCAAAGAACAGTCAGTCACTTCTTTCATAGCTAGTGAATATGAGGCTGGACATTCCATCTCGCCCCATCCTTTGCAGCTTGGGGGTTTCTGAGCCCCCAGCGGCTCCCAGGGGGGTGTCAGACAAAGCTCGCCGTCCAGCATCCCTCCCGTGCGGGGTGGGATTCCTGAGCCAGAGCCGGCAGACAGAGGAGTCCGGAATGAACGCAAAACCCCACGCAGGAGCGGGGACGCAGGCCGGCCCCGCGACGGCGTGAAAGCAGCCCCGGAAAGGGGTGGGGGTCTCGAGGGTGGGAGCAGATCCTTGCCTGCCTTCTTGTCCCCTCCGCACTGTGAGCGGCACATGGGGGCTTCGGAGACGACTTCCTACCTGTGGATGGGAGACCCCATCTGTACAGGAGAAACCCAGCCGGGGAAGGCGATCCCACCTGACCCCACCTCAGCCCGGGGGCGGGGGCAGACTGAGTTGGGGGACACGGACAGGGTCAGCGGAGCCAAGAGCTGGGCAAAGGGAGTCGGCTAGGACACTAGGCACCTTTGGGTGTCTACCAGAGGCAAGCGGCGGCGGGGGCCCAAGCCCTTTAAAGTCCCTGCGCGGGGGAACGGCTGCCCAACAGCCGCGGGCGGGTGCCCCCGGCCTGGCCCCTCGCCGACGCCTCTCCAAGCAGAGCTGGCCGCCTCCCGCCCCGGCCCCGGCCCCGGCCCGCGCCCCCGACACGACACCCCGCGCAGACCAGACCGCGGGGCGGCGCTCCCGAAGGGTGTGTCTGCCCAAGGGCAGCTGTTGCGCGCTTCCCCGGAGTTTCGAACGCGGTTGGCCCGCGAGGCAGAAAAGAGAGCCGCGCGGTGACCAATCGCGCGGCAGGACGGGCCCGCGCGCAGGCTCGGCCCCGCCCCCCGGCCGCAGACACGTCCGGGCGCGGCCATTGGCTGGCGCGGCCTGTCGCTCGGCGCTGCGGCCAGCGGGCAGGGGCCTCGCGGTGACTGGTTCCGCCCAGGCGCGAAATGTAACGCGGGAAAAGCCGGAGCGGTGACCCAGGCGGCAGGTTGTTATTTTCGGGGGCTCGGCGCAGCACGTCCTGCTGTCCCGTCACCGAGGGCTGGCCGCCCGCCGCTCCCGCCGCTGCAGCCTGCGCCGGGAGCACGAAGGACGGAGGGCGGGCCTGACCGGGGCTGGGGTTTGGGGCTGGCCGCCGGCTGCCGGCCGAGCCAGAGGGTTCCGGGAAACGTCCGCCAGCCATGAGCCGGCGGCACTGAGCGCCGGCGCCTCGGGAGCAGCGCGGGCGAGCGGAGCGAGGGGCCAGAGCGGGGCGCAGGGAGTGCGGCTGCCGAGCTGCACCGGGGCCGGGCGATGATCCGGGGCGCGGAGGCGCCCATGGCGGACAAACCGCCGCAGCCGCCGCCCGTCATCTTCTGCCACGACTCCCCGAAGCGGGTGCTGGTGTCGGTCATCAGGACCACCCCGATCAAGCCCACGTGCGGCGGCGGGGGGGAGCCGGAACCGCCGCCGCCGCTCATCCCCACCAGCCCCGGCTTCAGCGACTTCATGGTGTACCCGTGGCGCTGGGGCGAGAACGCGCACAACGTGACGCTCAGCCCCGGGGCCGTGGGGGGCGCCGCCTCGGCCGCCTTGCCCGCCGCCGCCGAGCACCCGGGACTCCGAAGCCGGGGCGCGCCCCCGCCCGCCGCCTCGGGAGGTGAAGACGAGGAGGAGGCGAGCAGCCCGGACAGCGGCCACCTCAAGGTGAGCGAGGCGGGTGGGGGGCGCGGGGCAGCCGGGGCCCGTTAACGGCGCGGCCCGGGAGCCGGCAGCGCCCGCGGACGCGGCGGGTGGGGCGGGGCCGAGTTTAAAACGCGAGGTCTCTCTGGCCGCGGCGAGGGCGGGGGCGGCTGACAGGACGCTGACGTCACTGCCGCGCGCCAAAAACGGGTCCCCGCGGGGGAGAGGCGGGGCGGCGGTCACGTGACGCCAGCGGAGGGGAGGTGGCCGACCGAGGGGACCCGGCGGCAGATGCGGTGAGCCGCGGCGCAGCCTGAGGTCGCGGATGATGACGCTCGGCCGGCCGAAGAGAGGTTGAAGGGGCTGCGGGCGGTCCGCCGCTCCTCGGTCCTCGGTGCGGGAAGGGAGGGCTTTGCGCAGGTGCGGCTCCATCAGAGCGGACACCCCGGCCTTGCTGAGGGTGCCCTGCGGAGATGGCCGAGGAGCGAGAAGGGACTCGGGCACTCCTCTGCCGCTCGTGCAGCCAGAGTTCCGCTGGGCCTGTTGCTGAGAGCGCACGGTGCGGTGGGACGCTGTTGGTAACCTCGGAGCGCTCGCACGCGCGAACTGCTTAGAGCTGGGAAAGATGTGACCACCTGGTTCTGGTTCAAGTCTACGCTTGACAGCAGGCAGCTAAGCCTGAGAGGGATTGGCGAAGGGACGTCCCCAAGGTCACAGCTAGGTGATGGGAGAACGGGGACTACAGTCGAGGTGTTGTGGCTCCTGCTCCTGAAGCATGTGTTCATGGTGACATAGTTATCTCTGTAGACTTTGAGCTCCTCGAGGGCGGGAATCGTTTTCTCTGGAAGACTGTTCAACTATAATACCTCACACTCTAAATGCTGAATAAAAGTGCTTGGTAAAAATTTCTATCATGAATGAATTGTGCCGATATAAGGTTAATATTCAGGTTCTGTTTGCTAAATAGTAGGTTAGGTAAGCAGTTGACTGAAGATAAAGCAAGTCAGTTTACTGCAGTAGCAAAGATGTTGAAACTCCGTTTTTTGAGCCCTGAGGAAGTTGATATACTTTGTTGCTAGTGGCATTGTTATCAAAGAACTACAAAGTTATAAAACTGCTTTGACGCCCTTTTGACTCTTGAAGTGTCACTTGAGTAAAAATTTGAAACAATTTGAAAGAACAAGCAGTGGAAATATTAATAACAGTGCTGAGTGACTTTGTAGAGGAAACAATCCCTGTTGCTGTCTCTAGGTAGCCCTTAGGAACATGGCTGGATAGCCTAGAGATCTTTCCTATGTTAACATATTTAGCCTTTTAGAAAACTAGGATATATAGCTGAGAACCATAAAGGCATGCATGCACAAATAATTGTGGAAGATTTTGCATTGACTATTAATGATAACTCAACTTAATTTTGCATTATCCAGGATATTAGTGTTATAATAGATAAATGAAATTTATAGGTATATTCTTTGTGGCCCAAAATAGACTTAACTTCACATATGTTGCATAAAAGTTGCTCACACATTGCATGGGTTTGAATTTTAATTCGTTTGTCTACCTCTTTTCAGGGGTAAAATACACCTGAAATTATGAAGAACATGAAAGAGTGAAAATGCTGTTTTATATTTCACTTTTTTCCCTCTTCACAGTAATATTTAAAAATTACTAGATGAATTGATTTTAACTTGTCCTTTTCGTCAATGAAGCAATCCAACTGCAGCTCCAAAAATTCACTTAGCTTTCCTATCTTGAGTGGAAGGGTCTTGAATATACCTTTATTTAAGGATATTAACCAGTTTCATTTGTGATCAGTACACTCTAAAGATAGGAAGATCCAGCCCTCTTCCTTGTTTTGTTTCTCTGTACTTGTAGTTCTTTATCTCTACATGCATCGTGGGTGAATCATGCAGACTGAATCTGTTTACTTTATGGAAAGATGGGAGACCAGTAACATGTTTCCCCCATCCCCTTCTCTCAGTTACAGATTAGAGGCAGTAACAGCTGTGAGTTTAAGAACGTTTGTGTTCTTTATTGTCTATGTGTTGCCACTGCTTCCTGGGGAGGTGTTAACATCTGAGACCCTCCTACCAAGTGTAGGCTCTTGCTTGCTCTCTTGTTTCTGCCCTACGCTCCCTCCTCCCCTGCTTGTGGGGAGAACATCCATCATCTACTAATTTATTTTGGCCCCTCATTACAGGATTGCTTAGCACCGTCAGGGTATAATTATATATTAGCACTATCTTCTTAGTTTATAGAATTCCAGGAGGGGAAGGAAGGGAACAGGTCTAATTTCTCTCTGCCACAGGTCATTTCCAAGCCTCTGCATGTTGTGGCCTCTACTCAGACTGTGTTCATGAGGTTACTTCAATGTGGGATCTGTGGTTCCGCTTCTCTGTGCATAGCCTCAGATACTATTCACTTTTCAGGACTTGCCAGCTGCCTATCCCACGTAACCCTTTCTATCACCTGCACACTACACATAGTCTTACAAATAGATTAGTACATATAATTTTGATCACCATGTTAAACATGTAACATAGTAGCCACCATTTATTGCCTGGCATAGCAAAACTGCCAGGGTCTGTGCTGAGTGTTTTGAATTCTTTATCTTGTTAACTGGATGAACAAGGAGGAATTAAAGAGTCTCCAAGATTAGGTTTAGTTAACATCATATAGTAAGTGGTAGAACTGAGTGCAATCTTCCAGAGCCATTGTTCTTAATCCCTACATGATATTACTCCTGTATATAACATGTATAAATTGACTTTAGGGATTTCTTATTTTTTTAGTATTAAGCTGATGAAAGCAGACTATTTACACCTATATGTATCTCAACTGAAATGCTTTATGAGGGTACACACAGTAGAGCAGACAAATGCAAATTAAGACTCAGAGAGTTGCACAGATAGGTCAAGGTGGGGGATAGAATGAGGAAGCAGATATGAAAGCCAAAGGAAATTTGTATCTAAACCTGAATTTGAAAAGGGAAAGATGATTAATTACTTTTTTTTTTTTTTTTTCATGTCAAGGTGCATATGCCTTCCTCTGCGACCCATTTCCTTGTAGGTTGTATTTGTGGACTTTATTTGAATTTTAGTTTGTATGAAAATGTGTTGACTTTTAGGTTTTTTGGTTCTCACATGAATACCCAGTTTGACTACAACTTTCTCTAAAATCTAGGTAAATGTGTACATTGTTCTAAATGGCTTGAGAAATAACCAATGTTTTATAAAATAACCTTTTAAAGATAGTTATTGACATTGAAAACTCAAAACATCATGTTCTATTTCGGAAATCACTTGGAAAATCACTAATCTACCTTCCAGTGGTACTGAAATTCTGTATTAGAAATTAAATGTACCGAAGTGTGCAAATATTTTTGGCAATCAAATCATTTTACTTCTTTCTAGTAGCTTATGTCACAGGTGTTGCCACATAATAGAATGTGTTGCATTTCTTGTTAGCTCTTGTGAACCAGCAGGCAGTTCTGACAAGATCTGTCTGTTAGACTACTGGTATACTTGATTGCTAATGAGTTAGTTAACACTCTGTTATTGTCAGAATGTACCTACAAACATGGTTTTATAGCTAAGGCCAAAATGAAGAGAACCTTCTTTAAGTAACAGCTTCTTTTTGTATGTATCGTTAAAAGCTACTCTTTATTCATTTACTTAGGGCATCAGATGATTATTTACCTTCTTTGATTTTTCTCAGAAGAAATGAAACACTCAGTGAAGCCTTAACCTGTATATGGCTAGGATGTTGTGTCATACTATATTTTTTAGCTCTGTTTCTCATTTGGAAAATGCAAATATGTGATTTAAGCTGGGAAACAGCCAAATTGTTAACTTTTAAAATACTCAGTCCCTTGGGAATGCCTGGTTGGCTCAGCAGTTAAGCGTCTGCCTTCTGGGCAGCCCGGGTGGCTCAGCGGTTTAGCACGGCCTTCAGCCCAGGTTGTGATCCTGGAGACCTGGGATCGAGGCCCAAGTCAGGCTCCCTGCATGGAGCCTGCTTCTCCCTCTGCCTGTGTCTCTGCCTCTCTCTATCTCTCATAAATAAATAAATAAACAAACAGACAAATAAATAATGTATTTTTTTTTAATTTTTATTTATTTATGATAGTCACAGAGAGAGAGAGAGAGGCAGAGACACAGGCAGAGGGAGAAGCAGGCTCCATGCACCGGGAACCCGATGTGGGATTCGATCCCGAGTCTCCGGGATCGCGCCCTGGGCCAAAGGCAGGCGCCAAACCGCTGCGCCACCCAGGGATCCCAATAATGTATTTTTTTAAAAAAGCGTCTGCCTTCTGCTCTGGGTGTGACCCTGGAGTTCTGGGATCGAGTCCCACATTGGGCTCCTCACAGGGAGCCTGCTTCTCCCCCTGCCTGTGTCTCTGCCTCTCTCTCTCTCTCTCTCTCTCCCTCTCTCTCTCTCTGTGTCTCTCATGAATAAATAAATAAAATCTTAAAAAAAAACAAAGCAAAAAAACCCCTCAGTCCCCCATAAAACATACTTGAAAATACATATATATATATATATATATATATATATATATATATACATATATTCTTTTTTTTTTTTTTTTTTACTAGAAAGGGAAAATAGTAATGGATAACCTAAAAATTTGGATATTAACTCATCAGTTATTTCAAAGTATAATAGAGGCAACAGTATATTTTTATGTATTTAAAGATACTGGGAGGGGCGCCTGGGTGGCTCAGTTGGTTAAACATCAGACTTTTAGTATCAGCTCAGGTCATGATCTCAGGGTCTGTGCTCAGTGTGGAGTCTGCTTAGGATTCTTTCCCTCCTCCTCTCCTCGGGCTCCCTCCCTCTCTCAAATCTTTTTTAAAAATATTGGGAAAAGAGTGTTTTATGGCACAAGAGTTGTATCATTAAGGTTTTTTAAAAATTAAAGTATAATTAACATACCATGTTATTTGTTTCAGGTGTACAATATAATGATTCAACAATTCTATACTTTACTCAGTGCTCATCAAGATAAGTGTAATCTTAATCCTCTTTATCTATTTCACCCATCCTTCTACCTACCTCCCCCTGGCAACCACCAGTTCTTTAAGAATCTGTGGTTTTTTTGTTTTTGTTTTAAAGATTTTATGTATTTGAGAGAGTGAGAGAGCACGAGAGGGAGAGGAGAAGTAGGCTGCCAAGGTGGGGCTCTATCCCAGGACCCTGGAGTCGTGACCTGAGCCAAAGACAGATGCTTAACTCACTTGAGACACCCAGATGTCCCAAGGATCTGTTTTTTTTGTCTCCTTTTTTTCTTTGTTATGTTTCATAAATTTCATATATGAGTGAAATCATATGGTATTTGTCTTTCTCTGATTTATTTCCTTTAATGTTATACTGTCTAGATCCATGTTGCATATAGCAAGATTTCATTCTTTTTAATGGTTGAGTAGTGTGTGTGTGTGTGTAAGACTTTCTCCATTCATTGATGGAGAGATACTTAGGTTGCTTCCATATCTTGGCTATTATAAATAGTGCTGCAATACACACAGGATGCATATATGTTTTTGAATTAGCATTTTTGTTTTCTTTGGGTAAATATCTAGTAGTGGAAGTTTTGGATCAGATTAATTTTTAATTTTTTGAAGAACCTCTGTACTGTTTTCCTGGTACAGGACACTGCACCAGTTTGCGTTCTGACCAATAGTGTTCCTTTTTTTCCACATTCATGCCAACACTTGTTATATCTTGTCTTTTTGATTTTAGCCATTCTGACAAGGGTAATGTGATATCTCACTGTGGTTTTAATTTGTATTTTCCTGATGAATAATGATGTTGAGCATCTTTTTGTCTGTTGGCCAGCTGTATGTTTTTGGAAAAGTGTTTGATCAAGTCCTCTGCCCATTTTTAATCACATTATTTGTTTTTTGTTTTTTTTTGTGTTTTTTTTTTTTGAGTGTTGTGTAAGGTTTTTTATTTACTAACAAAGTGCCCAAGTCAGTTTAAGTGAAAGCATGCTGTAGAATACAAACTCAGAAATCCCAATCTCAGCCTAATCATGGTTCATGTTATATCCTATGAGGGTTGACTGCAGATATGTGCCTTGTCCTATTCATCCTGGGACCCAGAAGGAACATCCTCTACCTGGGACATTTGGGTCTAAAGGCAGAAGAACCATGGTGATGGCTTTTAAGGCTTTTGCATTGAAGTCCTACATATACTTTCCATTCACATTTTATTAGCCAAAGCAAGTCATGTGGTCACGTTGGCCTCATTGGTACCCACACACAGTGAGAGAGGGGCACTGAATATTTTTACAGTGTTATTATTGCCATAGTGCCTTTCCACCATCCTTTTTTTTTTTTTCTGATGGCAAAAAGTATAACAAAATTTATCATCTTGATAATATTTGGTTAACAATATGCACATTGTTGTGTAACAGATCTCAGGAACTTATTTTTGCAAAACCAAAACTCTGTACCCATTGAACTCTCCTTTTCTCTCTCCCTGCAGTCCCTAGCAACTGCAATTCTACTTTCTGTTTCTAAGAGTTTGACTACCTTATATAAGTGGAATCATGTAGAATTAAGAATACTTAGCATAGTGTTTTGAAGGTTCATGCACATTATAATATATGGCAGGATTAATTTTTTTAAGGCTGAATAATTTTCCTTTGTATTGTATATGCTATCTTTTCTTTCTTTCTTTCTTTCTTTCTTTCTTTCTTTCTTTCTTTCTTTCTTTCTTTCTTTCTTTCTTTCTTTCTTTCTTTTTTTTTTTGATTTTATTTATTTATTCATGAGAGAGAGAGGCAGAGACACAGGCAGAGGGAGAAGCAGACTCCATGCAGGGAGCCTGACGTGGGACTTGATCCTGGGTCTCCAGGATCACACCCTGGGCTGAAGGCAGCGCTAAACTGTTGAGCCACCCGGGCTGCCCCTATGCTATCATTTCTTCATTAATCTACCAGTTGACATTTCTTTATTCATCTGTTGACTGTTATGGAAATAGATTTTAATATCTAAATTTTTTGAACATGACTTACCCTATAAAATAACCCAATCCATGTTGAGATTGGGCCTCTTTCAAAGTGAGTTAATTGAATGGATTTTTTTCCTGGAGCTTATTGTTATCAATCAAGGCTTTGACCTGATGTTTGTAAGCATATGGAATGCTTTAGGTATTTATATTGCACACAGTAAAAGCAACTTCATTTTGGATGTAGTTGTACATAATACTTTTTATTGTTTTTTTATGTAACTTGTATGTGTAAAATTTAACCTAACCTGGGAAATGAGATTATTATTATTATCATTATTATTTGCAAGTGAATGTTTGTTTTCAATTAGTTCTAGAGGGATGTAGAAAAGTGAAGGGTGTTCCCATAAATTACATACCCACCTTTCCCATTGTTAACATCTTATATTAGCATGGTATATGTGTTGCAATTAATGAACCAAATTGATATATTGTTATAAACTGACATCCCTAGTACTTTCTTTTTTTTTTTTTTTATTTTTTTTTATTTTTTTTTATTTATGATAGTCACAGAGAGAGAGAGAGAGGCAGAGACATAGGCAGAGGGAGAAGCAGGCTCCATGCACCGGGAGCCCGACGTGGGATTCGATCCCGGGTCTCCAGGATCGCGCCCTGGGCCAAAGGCAGGCGCTAAACCGCTGCGCCACCCAGGGATCCCATCCCTAGTACTTTCAAATTTCCTTAGTTTTTTTTTTTTAAGTTGAGGTGAAATTAATGTAGCATAAAATTAACCATTTTAAAGTGTGTAATTCAGTGACATTTAGTAATTCACAATGTTGTTTAATGACCACCTACATATCAAGTTTCAAAATATTTTCACTACCCTAAGGGAAAACTCTGTACTCATTAAGTACTTCGCATTCCCCAGGACATGCAGTCTCTGGAAAGGAATCTCTTCCGTTTCTATGCACTTAACTATCCTGGATATTTCATTACATGGAATTGCACAATGTGTGGCCTTTTGTGTCTGGCATTTTTTTTTTTTTTTTAAGATTTTATTTATTTATTCATGAGAGACACAGAGAGAGAGTCCAAGACACAGGCAGAGGGAGAGGAGAAGCAGGCTTCTCACAGGGAGCCTGATGTGGGACTCAATCCCAGGACTGGGATCACGCCCTGAGCCGAAGGCAGACGCTCAACCACTGAGCCACCCAGGCGCCCCTGTGTCTGGCATCTTTCACTCAGCATACTGTTTTTGAGGTTCATCTGCCCTGTAGCATGTATCATTTCTATTGTTGAATAACATTCCATTGAAATGTATATGTATATGACATTGTACCACACTCTCAAATTGTTTTTTCCATAGTGGCTGAACCAATTTACATTCTCACCAACAACTTTTGAGGGCTCCAGTTTTTCTACCTCTTTGCCAAAAACTTTTATTTCCTATTTCTTTTTTTGAGTGTAATCTAGTTGGTGTGAAGTAGTATCTAATTGTGCTTTTTTTTAAAAAAAGATGTTATTTTCTTCCTCAAGCTTTATTGAGATATAACTGACCTCATTGATTTTGATTTGCATTTCCCTAAAGATGTGGGGCATCTTTTCAGGAGCTTGCTGCGCATTTGTGTAACTACTTTGGAGAAGTTTCTATTTATGATCTTTACACTTTTTTTTTTTTAAAGATTTATTTATTTTAGTGGGTGAAGGCAGAGGGGAGAATCTGAAACAGACTTTCTGCTGAGCACAGAGCCCGACATACAGGGCTCAATCCCACAACCCCAAGATCATGACCTGAGCTGAAATCAAGAGTTGGATGCAAGTTCTTTATATATCCTGATGCTAGACCCTTATCAAATATTTAATTTGCAAATGTTAATCTCCTGTTCTGTTATGTGTCTCTTCACTCTCTTGAGAATGTCCCTTGATAAGCAAATATTTTTTAACTTTAAGGCCAGCTTATTTATTCTTTTTGATGCATATATTTTTTATGCCATTTCTAAGAATCCATTTCTACATCCAAGCTCATGAACATTTATCCCTCTTTTTTTTTTTTTTTTTTTTAGAGATTTTATTTATTTATTCACGAGAGACACAGAGAGAAGAGAGAGAGGCAGAGACACAGGCAGAGGGAGAAGCAGGCTCCGTGTAGGGATTCAACTTCATTCTTTTGTATGTAGAAATGTAATTGTCTCAGAACTGTTGGTTGAAGAGAGTTCTTTACCCATTGAATGTTCTTGGCACCCTTGTTGAAAGTAAGTTTGCTGTAGATAAGGGTTTATTTCTTGACTCTCAATTCTGCTCATTGGTTTATGTGTCTTTCCTTATGCGACTACCATAAGTTGCTGCTTTGTAGTAAGTTTTGTAATAGGGATGTGTAAGTTTGCTGTAGATAAGGGTTTATTTCTTGACTCTCAATTCTGTTCATTGGTTTATGTGTCTTTCCTTATGCGACTACCATAAGTTGCTGCTTTGTAGTAAGTTTTGTAATAGGGATGTGTGTGTCCTCTGCTTTGTTCTTTCTAAATATTGTTTTGGTTATTTGGAGCCTCATCCAGTTTTACATGAGTTGGAGGATCACTTTTTCCATTTTGGCAAAATAAAAAAGGCCTTTGGAATTTTAATAAGGATTGCACTAACTTTGTACGTCACTTTGGGTAGCATTGTTATCATGTCCTTCGATCCAAGAACTGTATCCCCCAGGTTTTGATATGTTGTGTTTTTGTTTTCATTTGTGTCAAAGTATTTGTTGATTTCCCTTGTGATTTCTTCTTTGACCCACTGGCTGTTTAAGACTGTGTTTAGGGGATCCCTGGGTGGCGCAGTGGTTTAGTGCCTGCCTTTGGCCCAGGGCGCGATCCTGGAGACCCGGGATCGAGTCCCACGTCGGGCTCCTGGTGCATGGAGCCTGCTTCTCTCTCTGCCTGTGTCTTTGCCTCTCTCTCTCTCTCTCTCTCTCTCTCTCTCTCTCTGTGACTATCATAAGTAAATAAAACTGAAAAAAAAAAAAGACTGTGTTTAATTTTCACTGTTTGTGAATTTTCCAGTTTTCTTTTGGTTTTTGATTTATAGTTTCATTCCATGTCTGTCAAAGAAGATACGGTCTTTTAACATTTATCAATACTTAGGTTTGTATCCTAACAGTCTTTTCTGGGGAATATTCCACGTGCACTTGAGAAAAATGCATATTTTGCTGTTTTTATGTGGAGTGTTCTGCATATGTCTGTTAGGTCTAGTTAGTTTAGAGTGGTGTTAAAGTCTTCTATGTCTTTGTTGACCTGTCTAGTAGTCCTGTCTTATTTAAAGTGAAAGTCTCCAGCTATTTTGAACTCCTTCCCCTTTCGATTCTGTCAATTTTTGCTTCATACTTTTTGGGAGCTCTGTTGTTAGGTGAGTGAGTCTTTATACTTGTTATTCCTTTTTCCACCCCCTCTCCCTTTTTTTTAAAGTAAGCTCTGGGCCCAAGGTGGGGCTTGAACTCACCATCCAGAGATCAAGAGTTGCATGCTCTACTGGCTGAGCCATCCAAGAGCCCCTCCATACTTTCTCCTTTAACCTATTTGTGTTTTTGGATTTATAGAAGTCTGTTATAGGCAGCATATATAGTTGGATCACTTTTTAAACACCCATTCTGCTAATCTCTGCCTTTGAATTGGCAAATTTAAGCTATTTATGTTTAAAGTGATTACTGTTAAGGAAGAACCTTTATTATTTTCTATATGTCTTATACCTGTTTTGTTTTTCAGTTCCTCTCTTACTGACTTCTTTGTGTTTATTATTTTTTTGTAGTGTATTATTTTCATTCCTTGTTTCTTTTATTGACTTTTAGATTTTTTTTTTTTTTTTTTTTAGTGATCCCTGGGAATTTCAATTCATCTCTTAGACTTAATCTATTTTGAATTCGTACCACTGTAGCTACAATGGTATACAAAAACTCTGCTCCTTTCCAGCTCTGTTGCTCCCTCTTTGTTATAGTTACAAATTACATCTTCTTATATTATGTTCCCATTAACGTGGATTTATGGATTTTAAAATACATTTGACATTTGTCTTTAAAAGTTTAATTTGTTTACTTAAGCAATCTCTACTTCCATCATGGGGCTTGAACTCATGACCCTGAGATCATGAGTTGCACACCACTGTGACCGAGCCAGCCAAGTGTGCCTGGCATTTATTTGTCTTTCACATTATATAGGTAAAAAGAGGAGTTGTAAGCAAGAAATACACTTTTGGCATTTGTATTTACTTAGGTAGTTACCTTTACTAGTGTTCTTTGTTTCTTTGTATGGCTTTGAGTTTCTATCTAGTGCCCTTTTGTTTCTGCCTGGAAAACTCTCTGTATATTTATTGCATGGCAGGTCTACCAGCCACGGACTCTAAGGTTATGTTTATCTGGGAATGTCTTAATTTATTTTTTATTTTTGAAGGATAATTTTAGTGGATGAAAGAATATTGGCTGACTTTTTTTTTTTCCTTTCATCACTTTAAACATGTCATCCTGCTTTCCATAGTTTCTCCTGAGAAATCAGCTGTGTATCTTAGAGAAGATTCCTTATACCTGATGAATTGCTTCTCCTGTTTTCAAGGTTCTCTCCGCCTTTTGTCTTTTGACAGTTTGATCTAATGTGTCTCATTCTTGAAGTTCATTGAGTTTCTTGGATGTTTAGATTTATGTTTTATCAAATTTTGGAAGTTTTCATCCATTATTTTCAAATATTCTTTTTGCCCGTCTTTCTCTTGCCTTCTGGGTCTCCAATTATGTGTATATTGGTATGCTTGATGTTACAGTCTAAGTGTTTACGTACCCCAAAATTTGTGTGGTGAGTGAGATCCTGACTCCCAAGATGATGTTGTTAGGAATTAAAGCCTTCGAGAGGTGCTTATGCTGTTAGGGTGGTGTCCTCTTGAAGGGGACTGGTTGGTGCCTTTATGGTAAAGGCTCCAGAGAGCTCTGATGTGAAGACACAGCTAGAGGGTGCCAACTATGAGCCAGGAAGAGGGCCCTCACCTGACCACACTGGTGCTGTGATCACAGGCTTTCCAGCTTCCAGAACTGTGAGAAATACATTTCTGTTGTTTCTTATCTTGTTACAGTAGCCTAAATGTACTAAGACACTTGATATCCTACAGGTGTCTTGGGCTCTGTCCATTCTTTTCTCTTTTGGTTCCTCAGACTGGATAATTCCAGTTGACCTGCTCGAAATTTGCGGGTTCTTCCTGACAGTTCAAATCTACCATTTAAATTCTTCAGTGATTTTGTTTTTCATTTATTATACTTTTTGGCTTCAGAATTTCTATTTGGTTTCTCTTTATTTTATTTTTTTTAAGATTTATGTATCTATTTTAGAAAGACAGCAAGTGAGCAGGGGCAGGGCACAGGGGAAAAAAATCTCAAGCAGACTGCCTGCTCAGTGCAGAGCCCACCTTGGGGCTTGATCTCAAGACCTTGAGATCATGACCTGAGCCAAAATTGAGTTAAATGCTCAACTAAGTCACCCAGGTGCCCCTTTATAATTTGTTTCTTTATCGGTACTTTGTTTGTTGAAAGTGTTCTCCTGTTTTTCCTTTTGTTCTTTGTCCGTGGTTTCCATGAACTCTTTCAGCATATTTTAAGACCATTTATTTAAAGTCTTTGCCTAGTAAGACCAGTGTCTATTTCCTCATGGTTTGTTTTTATTAATTTCTCCTATATATGGACCATACTTTTGTTTCTTTACATGTTTAGTTACATATTATTAAAAATGGGCTGTTTTGAATATTATAATGTGATGAGTCTGGAAATCAGATTCTTCTCTTTCCTCAGTTTGTTTTTGTTGTGTGCTGCAGGTTGTAGTTACTTGTTTTGAGAATTTTCCAAACTATTTTTTTTAAGATTTTATTTATTTATTCATTAGAGACAGAGAGTGAGAGAGAGGCAGAGACATAGGCAGAGGTGAGAAGCAGGCTCCATTCAGGGAGCCCAATGTGGGACTCGACCCGGGGACTCCAGATCACACCCCAAGCCAAAGGCAGCCAGCCGCTCAACCGCCGAGCCACCCAGGCGTCCCTCTAAACTATTTTTGTAAACTCTATTCTTTGTTGTGTTCTCTAAATTTCTGTTTCGTTCAACATTGTTAGATATTTCCTTGAATGCCTGGAGCCAAAAATTGAATGAGAAAAAAACTCTTGACTTTGCAGAAATGGCTCTGTGTTATAGTTCTTCAATTCCTGAACTGATTACGAGTCTACATTTTTATCTTTAGGATACCAGAGCACTTTTCTTTTTTTTTCTTTTTTTCTTTTCTTTTTTTTTTGTTATACCAGAGCACTTTTCAATGCCCTAATTTCCCAGAGAAACTCTCTCTCTCTAGCTTTTCCTCTCAGGCTTTTGATGTATCCTTTCGTCTCAGTTGAAATCTTTTGCCCTAGGGTGCAAGTTATTATTAGCTTTACAAGGTTTTTGAGCAATGCCTTCTGTTTAGCTGCTTTTCTGCCCTGAGAGTTCTAAGGTAAAACAAAGACATATACCTTGTGTCAGTTCTTCAGGTAGCCCCCAGACAGGTTAAGACAGACAAACACCTTTCTTTTAGAATCAGGTCTGCTTTGCTTTCTCTGTAGCCAGGGACTAAGTTCCCACATTGAGAATGAAGAAGGTTCTTCAAGACCACTATGGGTATCAGGGAGCAGCAAGGGCAAGCAGTAAAAATGCTGCAAAGCTTTCCTGCTGTTTCCAGGTGCCTCTTCCTGATTCAATGTTCACAAGTTGCTGTAAATCTCTATTTTCTGGAGTTGTGATAAAAGGTGATTTTGACAGTTTGATTTTTTTTTTCAGTGATCTGTGGTGGGATTGCCCTTTGGAACGACCATTTTCGTTGATATCACTCAAGAATATGAAAAGTGATTTATTGTGAAAGTCTATTCTAATGAGTAGATACAAGAAATTATGTTAATGTTTATACAAATTGTTAATAGGATGGAATCCGACGTGGCAGACCCAGAGCAGATACTGTCCGGGATCTAATAAATGAAGGAGAGCATTCATCCAGCAGAATCCGTTGTAACATCTGTAATAGGGTATTTCCACGAGAGAAATCGCTCCAGGCTCACAAAAGGACTCATACAGGTAAGCTGAGTAGAATACAGCTGATTTGATGTTTGGGCCCATAAGTTAATGTTTTAGTTGCCGTATATTTCATCATTGTGAAGTTTCTCAAACAGGCATTGTATAGTCCATTTCTTTTTTGGTAGGAAGGAATGGTTTTCTCAACATTGGTACCATGTGACTTGTAAAGGTATTATGGTAATTAATTTAATTGTCCTAGGAATGTTAATGCTAAATGTAGTTCTGTCATTTTACCTACCCAAATTTTACTTGATAAGCCCATTAATTGTCTGTATAATTGTTAAGACTGGTTTGTAGGCCAAATTCTAAAACATTAAGTGTCAAGTGTTTAGTAGAATTTCTAGAATCCTCAGTGTGCCATCCATATGTTTACTTAGCCATTTAATCTAAGATGAAGTAGAATTTTTCAGAATTAAATGTATTGTAGATAGCTATCCCAGGACTATCAAATATCTCTATTTGTGTAGAGAAACTATATTTACATTTTAAATACCATATAGAGAGCAAAGAAATGACACAGAGATGGCCCTTGTTCTTTCCATAGAGAAATTTAGCTCCAGAAGAAGGAGCCTTTTGGTTCTAATAATGGTATTTAATAATTTACAGATGAGGAAACTGAGGCACCAAAAAAGCAATGACCACTGCCTTACAACCTCCCACACCCTTGAGTCTAAGGTGATGCTGGCCAATATAGTAGGACATATGGCTCGTGAGCACTTGAAATCTAGCTAGTCTATATTGAGATGGGCAGCATGTATAAAATATACTTAGTATGAAAAAGAGTAAATGGTGTTCTTGATAACCTTGATATTAATTACATATTGAAATTATATTTTAGATTTATTGGGGTAAATAAATTATCAAAATTAATTTCTTCGGTTTCTTTCTGCTTTTGTAATGCGGTTACTAGAAGTGGTTCCCATTATATTTCCATTGGGGAGTACTGGTCTAGAACTTGGGCTTTAAAGCCTTAGTTCCCTTTTTTTTCCCCACTGTGTTTATGGTCATCACATGTTTTTTGTTTTTGAAAAGATACATTTTAATAAGATGCTGGAATATACATTTCTTAGCTAACTCCCTGAAAAAGGGTAAAGTTTTAATATTGAATCATTATAAACTAAGGTGGCCAAGAGGTTTTGACTTAAGGTGTACCATTCAGTAAAACCATTACTAAATGAGAAATCTGATTTTGAGAATTTTCAGATTTTTAATAATCTAATTAGTCTGAAATACCCCCAAATAACTGGTTCACAGGCCATAAAGTATGTGTTGCCAGTGTGGATAAGATTCAGGACCATGTGGCATAATGAGACCCCCGAGTCTCAGGCCTGATCTACGCCAGCCTACCACATGTCACCCAATACTTCAGGCTTTGCTGTATGCCAGAGAACTGAGCCCAAGATCTCCATGGTATGATTAAGCTCTAGTATATATATACATTGTAAGAAACTTCTGTTACTATTTTCAATAACCTCCCATATCCTGTGTTTTATTAATTTGTGTTTAATTATCACATTTATTTAGTACATTTCTAAATAATAAGAAATTTAGGGAGGAATTGTTACCGTTCTTTGAGTCATGTGGGAAGGACCAGTGCATAATTACTGATCAAAGAATGATTTTTCAAAAAATGATAAAGTTTAATTATGGTTGGTTGAACAATATTTTCCAACACCTTCTCAAGCCTCTAGCACTGTGTTGTATGTATAAATTGCAGTGGAGTACAAAGTATTGTACATTTTTGTATCAGTAGAGTACCAGGATGCATAAATAGCAGTAGATACTGAATTAGTGAAGGGATATATAGTTCAATTATTTGGAGATAGCAGGGAGTTCCACTGAGGACCTACAGGGTCGGGAAGATTTTGCATTTTCAAGGAGTAGAACGAAATGAGGAACTGCCTCCCGGAATGAATCTCAGGAGTGTGAAGTAAGATCAACCCTGCTCTCTAATGCAGTAGCTATAGTGCAGTTGTTAGGGGATCACTGAAAGTCAGCAGATCATTTCACTCATTGTTTAAGGGATGTAGTAGGGTTTGAAGTGATGTAGGTGGTAGTTTGGATGACAAAAGCAAGAGTTCAGTGTCATTCACTCCAGAAGGGCTGTGCAGGGGTAGAGAATAGAGGTCAGTTAGGCTTCCTTCTGGGTGGGAGGGGCTGCCAGTCTGACCAGGGAAAGTTGCAGGAGTGGGAGACACTTTGAAGAATCCAAGAGCTATTGGATCTAAATACTATTTTAGATTATGGGGAGAAAAATGACCTGATAAGCTGAAGATAACTTCAAGGCTTGAACCTGGGAACCTAAAAGCTCAAGGCCTAAAGACCATATTACTGTGTTTCCAAGTAGATAGCTGCTTGGTAGGCATCAAAGTGCTGTTGTTAGCATTAACACTTGCAGCTTTATAGAAGCTGTGACATGTTTTATTGTTGAGTCATGACCTACATAGAGGTTGATTCTCTTTGTCCCTTTCTCTTTTCACCTTATTGTCTCAGAAATAATAAATAATATTTGTCTACTTAGGTGAGAGACCCTATCTGTGTGATTATCCAGACTGTGGAAAAGCCTTCGTTCAAAGTGGACAGCTCAAAACACATCAGCGTCTTCACACCGGAGAGAAACCTTTTGTTTGTTCAGAAAATGGTATGGTGTTAGGAGTTAAGTTTATGTAATGAGTTTTTAGGAGGAGAGATTTTGATGTAAATTTTATAAAACATCATAAGCCCTCTTTGTAAATTGTGATCCCTGCTCATTTTCTGGGAAATGATTGATTTTTAAATAAAATATTCTTTTTAGGTGAAAATCTTAAAGGGCAATTAAAAGTAGTGTATTCAGAGGGTGCCTGACTGGCTCAATCTGTAGAGCATGTGACTCTTGATCTTGGGGTTCTAGCCCCATGATGAGCAGAGATATTACTTTAAAAAAAATAGCAGTGTGTGCGGTTAGAGGTGGTAGAAAGATCTATAAAAGTAAATATAGCCTTTATAGTAGTCTTTTATTTTGGTTTTAAGCTTCTTAAGTATTAAAGGAAACACATCATTGAACACATCATTGTCTAAATTTTTCACAGAGAGGGAGATTTTACCATTTTACTACTGCCGTTAGTAATTTCTTATCACTTTTTTTTTTTTTTTTTAAAGATTTTGTTTATTCATGAGAGACACAGAGAAAGAGAGGCAGAGACACAGGCAGAGGGAGAAGCAGGCTCCATGCAGGGAGCCTGACGAGGGATTCGATCCCGGGGCCGCAGGATCACACCCTGGGCTGAAGGCAGCGTTAAGCTGCTGAGCCACCTGGGCTGCCCTCTTATCACTTTTCTTAAGTGATTTTCTAAATCTCTTAGCACAATTTCTTGATGTTTTCCTTATGCACATTTTTACATAGTTATAGCTGAAATTCAATAGAGTTTTGTATTGTTGCTCTGTAGTTTTTTTGACTGTTGTCACTTGTTACAAATGTCTACACTTTTCTCCAGAAACCAATATTGCCCTGTAAGCTAACTCAAGTTTAAATTAAAACAAAAAACAAAACACCCAAAACAAATGTTTACACACTTTAATTTGCTTAAGCATTGCCTCAGTGTTGGATATTGAATGTTTTTAAAATGTGCTTGTTGCCTACAAAGCTGAGGGGCATGGTGTCCCCCTTAAAGCTTTGTTCGTCTTATAGGATGTTTCCTTACCCCAGAATGAAATTCTTGGTCGGTGGTTTTGAGCACTTTTGCTATGAAATCCCTTTCTGGTGGGGTTGATGCATTTATGCTGCTGTGCACAAGCAGTGAAGGAATGGCTTCCTGTTCAGGTGGTTTTTTCCCTCCTCTATGCTACAGAATGTTAAATCCCAGGGTCTTAATGTACTTTCCTTGGGTACAGGTGAAACTGAACATTTTCCATGTCTGCTGGATATCCAGATTCTGATAATTGTTTCCCTCTTATGTTTTGAAGGCTGCCTAAGCAGATTCACCCATGCAAACCGCCACTGTCCGAAGCACCCTTATGCCAGGCTCAAACGGGAGGAGCCCACAGATGCTCTCAATAAGCACCAGGCTGTGGACAACCAGGCTGCCGCTGAGTGGTTGGCAAAGTAAGGTTTCCCGATGCTCCACTGCGGGATACCACCCAGCACATGGGTGGAAGTTGGGAGCTTTGACAGTTTTCTCATTTTAAATAAGTTGCTTTTATACACAGTTTATAAAATAACTTGAAATGGTTCTTTATTTCCTTAAACCACAGAATTGTTAGCAGCACAAGGATCTTGTGTGTGGTAGAAAACAAGTATGAGATATTAATTAGTCTGAGTGCCCAGCGCAGAGTTTATTTTAAAAGCAAGATTTTCCTCATTTTCAGGATGTTTTATATGTACTGTATTCCACAGTGCAGCCTCTCCTCATTTGCTTCATATTAGATATGTTCTGATTATTACTGGGATACAAGCTAGAGGTTCTTCTAAAGTAAAGCTCTGCGGAACACCCAGTTTAATTTTCCTTTTAACAGCAATAAGGGGCCATTTGAAAAAAGTTTCTCTTAGGGTATTCTGATTTAAGGAGTCATCTGTTGTGTACAAACCAACATCAGCTGTTTGGGACACTCCCTACTTTTTCAGATTTCTCTGCATTTAGAATGAAGTCCGGAATCCCTCTGCTGTAGCTTTGCCTCCCTCTAACAACACAACTGTCTCCAGCTACCTGGGCTTCTGATTTGTTAGCACCACTCACACTGTGGCTCCCACACCTCCCTGCCCCCTCTGCCCAGAATGCTGCTTTCCTCTTCATTTAGCCACCCTCTCTTTCTTCTTTTTACCGGTCGAACATCCCTTCAGGAAGTTCTTCCCTCATCTGTTCACTAACCCCCAGAACAAACAAGGTTATACTGACTTAAGAGATGCTTTTACAACACGCTGTTTTCTCTTTCAAAACCTTCATCACACACTTATTTGTTCGATGTCTATCCTCCCTGCTGAACTGGAAGCTCCACTTGGGCAGGTGTTGTATTTGTCTTGAGTACTGCATCACTTCCTCCCTCTTTCCTTCTGGCTGGCCTCTGCTACCCCATTAGCTCTAATTTTGCCCAAGTCCGAAACTTGTTGGTCATTTGCTTTCATCCTTTCTCCCATCTACTCAGTGTAAAGTCTAAACCCTTTATTTTGGCATTCAAAGTCCTTGATTCCTGGTCCTTGCTGACCTTACTAAAAGCTTCTTTGCCCTTCTCTATTACTAGTTGTCCTTCAAGCCATGCTGAACTATTTGCATTTCTTTTTTTATATCTTTGAGCATTGCCCAGATTTTTCCTGGAATGTCTAGATTTCCTGAAATCTAGTAGTTGTATTATTTTTGTGTGTATGATTATAAAAACAGCTTTATTAAAAAAAAAAAAAGGTTTACTGAGGTATAATTGACTCACAATAGATTGTACACATTTAGAGTGTACAATTTGGGGCACCCGCATGACTCAGTTGGTTAAGTGTCTGCCTTGGAGTCAGGTCATGATCCTGGGGTCCTAAGATCAAGCCCCATCTCGACTCCCCACTCAGCGGGGAGTCGCTCCTCCCTATCCCACTATCCCTCCTCCCTGTCTGTGGTCTCTCTCTCTCAGATAAATAAATATTTAAAAAAAAGAGTGTAGAATTTTATACATTTCAACATGTGTATATCTGTGAAACCATCATCACAATCAAGATGGTGAACATATCCATCACTTGAAAAAGTTTTCTCATGCCTTTTTGTAATTCATCTATCCTTCCCTTCCCTGCTTTTTGTATCATTGGGGGTTTTTTGTTTTGTTTTGTTTTGTTTTGTTTTTTTCAGTTTATTTTTTTACTGAAAGTATAGTTGGCACATAATTTTATGTTAGTTTCAGGTGTACAACATAGTGACTAAGTCTGTACATTATGTTTGCTCACCTCAAGTATAACTACTATCTGTCACCTTACAACCCTAGGTTTATTCCTTCTTACTGTTGAGTCATAATCCATTGTATGGATACACCTCAGGTTATTTATTCACCTGTGGCCGGGCCTTTGGGCTGTTTTTGCCTATTACAAATAAAGTTGTGAGTGTTATACAGGTCTTTGTATGGGGCATTTTTATGTGGAGTGGTACTGTTTTTAAACATGACTTTTTTTTTTTTTTTAAGATTTATTTATTTATTCGTGAGAGACAGAGAAAGAGAGTGAGAGTGAGAGAGGAAGAGACACAGGCAGAGGGAGAAGCAGGCTCCATGCAGGGAGCCCGATGTGGGACTCCATCCCAGGTCTCCAGGAGCACACCCTGGGCCGAAGGTGGTGCTAAACCCCTGAGCCACCCGGGCTGTCCTAAATATGCCTTTCTTCAGTTACATAAAGGTGGAATGTTTTCTCTAGGAAATTATCAGTTGGCTATGTAACAGAAATAATGGTAGTGCCTCTTAAATTTTTGAATAAGTTCTGTGTGTTACAGATACTAATCTGTCATTTTGTGTGAGGTTTCAAATTTCTCATAGTTAACGCTGTCAGAAGTCACCATCTCTCTGTAAATAGGATAAATAGGTTTCTAATGATTTATCTTACTTTTTAAGTTTATTTCTTTTTGAGGCATAATTGACATACAGCATTTGTTCTATGACTGTATTTTACTGTAGTCCCTTTAACATATAACCTTAAAGGCAGCTGTGGTTTATTGGTGAAGACCCATGACCAGAGAATTGAATAAAAGACTCAGAACTGCCAGTGTTTGATTTTTTGGAAATCTGAGCAAGTCCCTCAATTTCTTGATCTTGAACTTTTCCCTCTATAATGGAAAATATATGTAATATATATGAAATCACTTTATAGCTTTATAAGCTAAAACACAGAAAGTAATACTGTGGTCAAGAACCTGGTTTCAAAAGAAAAAAATTGAAAAGGTCATGTTTATATATAGCTAATGCGCATGCATTTCGTATAGGTATTGGGAAACCAGAGAGCAGCGTGCCCCCACCTTGAAAGGAAAACTCGTTCAGAAGGCTGATCAGGAGCAGCAGGACCCTCTGGAATTCCTTCAATCCGATGAGGAGGATGACGAGAAGCGCGGTGCCCAGCGCCGGCTGCAGGAGCAGCGGGAGCGGCTGCACGGAGCCCTTGCTCTCATAGAGCTCGCCAACCTGACCGGAGCGCCGCTCCGCCAGTAGCCTGAACTCTGACTCTTCCACTGTACAAAAGTACTGCCCAGCGTACTTACAAAGTAGATCCTTGGGCATAAGCTAAGCACCTTATTTGCTTATCATAGGCTGCTATTCTGTAGAAATTTATGAAGAATGTCATTGCCCCATAATATGGGGTGAGAGAGAATTGCACTTTTTTTATATGGTAATGGATTTGTTGTAAAGTTTAAAATATTTTGTAAATACGGGACTTCTAGTACAGGGTAGAAAAGGACATATTGTGGGAAGCTAGATTTTGCAAGTTTAATGCATTCATTGGAAGCAGTTCTCACAGGAAGCACTTTCTGAATAAGACACTTGTATGAAAAAAACAATGGTACATGTAGCCAAAGAACGTTGAAATAGATTATTTATAAGATCATTAACAATGTATATTAGTATGTTTAACAATACTGTAAACACTGAAGCAAGCCAGAAAGTATAAGATATGTGTATAAGATACGTATTTTTAAATTGCAAAATAGTGTGCCTAATGAGAAGTGGAAAACTGACTATTTTGGAAAATGTTCTAGGTTGTGGACTTTGGAAGAAAAGAGATACTTGAGGATCTTGGTAAGATGCACAGTAGTTGAGAATTTTCAGAATTGGAGTAATATCAGTCTTATTCTATTTTCCTGAGGCTTTACAACTCACTATGATGTTTAGGTTTGAAAAGCACTTGGCATCCCTATTATGTTAACTTGGGAACTTTTGCACATTGCATATTTCTCATTTGCTGAAATTGAGTGGTTAATCTTGCAAAGTCTAGGTAACTTGGTGATTGGGTTTTTTTTTGTTTTTTGTTTTGTTTTTTAATTATGGGCCCTGTAATGAGATTTGGCACTTGGATTTTTATTGATAAAAGGGACATCTACAGGGTTGTTTAGTAGTGAACTGTTTTAGATCTTTTGTTAGCAAACACTAAATTTTAATTGTACTGCTTGTTTAGAATTATTAGCAAATGGAAGCCTCCTATTTATATTTTCAGTGCATAAAGCCACCTTCTTGCTTTTACTTCAGAGTAACATGCCAGGCTATTTTGTGTTCACTAAATTTAGTTATCAGTTAAACACTGCAGAAAATATTAGCTACTCAGATAAGCAGTTTTCTGGAATAGGTTCGACTGCAAGTGTGTTAACTTGTGTGGTGGTTTTAAGCCATTTTTCCAAATGAAGTTTTTAAATACCACTTTATGTACTGAAGCATGAACAGAAAAAACCTGAGCAGTTCACCTCCTTTATGTAGGCATAAACCTCCATCATTTAAGCTTTTGTTTTAGGCAAAAACTAAACAACATGCATAGCATGATAATTTGATAGATTGCTTAATTGGAGTAAACCTCAGTAATGAGAAGGAAATATGGGCTCTTCAGCGCCTTTTTTTCCCCCTTTTTTGAAGTAGTAGCCTACAGATGTAGTTTAAACATTATCTAAAATGTAGGCTTCTTTATCCAAAAATCCCAGTGTGTTGCAGTACACACATAGTTTAAAATACGTAGCCATGGGGAAGGGGTGGTTTGTAAATGTCTTGGAAAGAAGCAAAAGTATGAAAGATGATAGTAACAAATAATGTGTATGAATGAGGACATACTTTAAAAATGTAATTCCTCTGTACAGTAAATCACAAATCTTGAGGGATTTTTTTTGTAATAAGAATTTATATTTGTAATGGTCTAAGAATTTTGTTTGTAATCTGGTATATAGAATTTTAACTTGGAGCACTTATAAGCACAGTAAGAGATACTGTAGCATCAGAATCTTTATGGGTTAGGCTTCAGCATTTTCTCTAGAAATTTTCCTCGAATATAACTTAAATGAAATATTAAAAAGCAATACTCATCAGTCTTGGGAAATTTAAAATTTGATGAACTTACCTAAAGGAAGGAAGGACAGTAAAATTGTATTAAAAAATACAAGTACTTGCCATTTCATGGTTAATAAAATTTAAGGCCTTCAAAAATAAGGGTTTTTATTTGTTTGTTTTTCTGGTCAGCTTTCGTCAACTCTAATAGTTATATTCACAAACATTTTTTATTTGTATAATTGGAAGTTTAAGAAATTATTACAACTAACTATAGAAATATTTAAAATGTTCTTTCTTGATATAAGCTATATACTTGGACAAAATACATTAGCATCTAAAATTTGAGGTGTGTTAAGACTGCTTTTTGTTTTAAAAATGTGGTTTACATTCAAATTTTTGAAGTGTTTTATGCTTCATATGGCTAAATTGTAGGTTGGCAGAGATGACAGCATAAGAATAAACATGCTGTAATTTTAAAAGATGCTTTGAATAAAATTTTATTTTAATTTACAGTTTAAAGTACATGTCCATTTTTGAACCCTTTATACTTTTCCTCTCAAAAATATAACTATAAAATAAAAAATTGAAAAGGTAAAAATGTTGCCTCCCCTCATTGTCATTTTGGAGCGTTTTATGTTTCATTTCCAGTCTCCTCAGGCATCTGTTTAGCATTAGTAGAAAGCATAGTGTGAATTGCTTTTTCTTACTTTAAAATTATGGCCTTTTAGATTGTACAGATTAATTTAACTTCCTCATCTCATTCATCATTACAGTGTTAAAAATACACTGGCTTAGATAAGTATTACGGTTTGTATTCCAGGCCATATGGTAATGGTGATCAGGAACTGGGATTTTATTTCACTTATAATCTGGATGTATTGCATGTGGTCCCCTCCCTGAGAAGCCACTTAGGGCCTGTTAATATTTTAGTCCAGCAAGTTGGTCTAATTTTTTTCATTAGTTACTAATCTTTAAAGTATACTTGCAATAGGCAAGGTTCAGTCTATCTAGGCTTTGAGCAAAAGAATTTCATAGGGAACTCTTCGGTATGAGTTGCGATTTAAACAGAGTTGGGATGAGATTTTGACAGCCAATAAGGTCTTGAGAGTATGCATGTAGAAGCAAATTAAGTGCAAATATGATTAAGGCTGTTATTAAAAGGGAGTTTACTGTTAACTTGTAAAAGTGGGCTCCATGGGATCCCTGGGTGGCGCAGTGGTTTAGCGCCTGCCTTTGGCCCAGGGCGCGATCCTGGAGATCCGGGATCAAATCCCACGTCGGGCTCCCTATATAGAGCCTGCTTCTCCCTCTGCCTATGTCTCTGCCTCTCTCTCTCTCTGTGTGTGACTATCATGAAAAAATAAATAAAAATTAAAAAAAAAAAAAAGTGGGCTCCATGCTGGGCAGAGCTTGAACTCAAGACTCTTTAGATCAAGACATGAGCTGAGATCACCAAGTGACACAGGCACCCCATTTTCAATTTTAAAATGGTCTTAATGTGTGTCTGCTTTTTTATTTTTATTATTTTTTAAAGATTTTTATTTATTCATTCATGAGACACACAGTCAGCCAGAGGGAGAAGCAGGCTCCGTGCAAGGAGTCGATCCCAGGACCCCAGGATCATGACCTGTGCCAAAGGCAGATGCTCAACTACTGAGCCACCCAGGTGCCCCTGCTTTTTTTAAATTTTATTTTGAGTAACATGGACTCTGGTTGTTCAAAGTTCTGGTTTAATTCTTACCAGTGCTGAAAATGTTCCTGGTTGTTCAGTGCCTACAACAGAAATACAATTGAATGGCATCAATACAGTTGGCCCAAACATTTTCATTTGAAATCTTGAGCTTTTTTTCTAAAAAGCTAAAATTTCAGATTCTTAAAGTTAATAGTTGAGAATGAAAATATGGGACACTTACTTGAAAAAATGCTCCATCAGATTGGTCAGAGTAGGCAGCTCTGGGAGACTCTCCTTGGATTTGGGTGAATACAAACACTGAAGCTAGCTGCTGTTGGCTGAGGAAAGAAAGGGGCCCTGATGTTGAGAAGCAGCCACCCAGCACCCAGAGGCAAGAAGACTTGAGACGCTGCACCACCTTCACCCTTTCTACTCCTGTGTATTTACCGGAGAGAAAGGAACATGTGTTCCTACAGGAACCTGGGCATTAAGGTTCATGGAAGCGCTCTGTGTCACAACCCCACGGGGGAACAGCCACTGTGACCCCATCAGCTGGGGAGTCAACTGTGTCTCAGCAGTTTAAAGAAACAACAAGGTGGGTGGTAAAGGCCTCGAAGGGACCGTACCTCTATGAAATTCCAGAAAAGGAAACTCCAGGCCGATAACCGAAGTCAGTCGGAGACGGGCGGGACTTGAGCTGGGCACGGAGGCGCTGACGGCGGCGAGGGAACCGGGGATGTGGGTAGTGCCGGGCGCACGCGTCTCGGAACCAGCGGTGCGCTCCTAAAACCACTGCATGGCCGTCCTCACACGTCAGACACTACTGGAGAAAGGCAAACCGGGCGCTCAGACTGAAGGGGGAGCAGGAAGCCAGGTTTCTGCGGCGGGTCCGGGAGCGGGGGCGCTGAGCCCCGGGGGCTCTGCGGGCGGCTCTGCGGGCGGGGGCCCTGCGGGTCGCGCCCTCGGGGCGGCCGCAGCCCTTCCTGTCTCGGACGCCCTCCCTCGGGCCGGCGGCGGGCGGGGACGGAACTGGGGCGGGGCGGGGCGGCGGGGGCGGCCTGGGCGCGGCGGCGGCGGCGGCGGCGGGCTGCGACCGCAGGACATGACGACCGGCCGCCGGGCTGAGGGCGCGGACCCGGGCCCGGGCCCCGACCCCGACCCCGACCCCGACCCCGACCCGGCCTCCGCGCGGCTGCCCTCCCGGGTGGCCAGGCTGCTGTCGGCGCTCTTCTACGGGGCCTGCTCCTTCCTCATCGTGCTGGTCAACAAGGCGCTGCTGACCGCCTACGGGTGAGCGGGGCGCAGGGGGCCGCGCGGGGTCCCGGGTGGGGGGGCGGGGGGCCCGGGACTGCGGAGCTGGCGTGCTGGCCGTGTGCTCCGTGCGCTGAGCACGTTTCCGCCGAGGCTGGAGCCCCGACCTGCCCCCGCTGCTGAAAACCGGACCACAACCTGACAGAGTCATTTTACGACCAGCAAATGTGGACACGCCTCTGCACCGCTTACCACCGCGTAGCTGGTAGCCCTGCACCCTGAGGCTTTCAGATGCACGGGGAGCTCAAACAAGTCATCTTGATGCGAACTCTAAAGGCGAATAGTTCTTTGCACAGACCTAGACTTTCAACAATCTGATGAGTCCTAAGCGGATAAATTTATGTGCATTGTTTGATCGTTTATTTTCAAATTACCAGTGTGTTCGTGGAAAACTGGGGAAAAAAACAATTAGAAGTGCACATGATGTACTTGTTTGGATTAGCGTACAGTAAGCCAGATTTGTGGTTCTTTGAGCTTATTTAGAAGGACTAGAAATTCCTGTTTAATTCTGCTATCCATGTAGCAGCACTGAAAGCATAGTGGATTTAGATCCGGCTGTACTACCTAATAGCTGTGCGTCTTGGGCTACACCTATAGTCAGCAGTTTCCTCAGATACAAAAGCTGGATAATTACAACCCTGTTCATTACCTCCCAGAGCTTTGCAGGAGCTGACATAAGTGAGGACTCTTTGTAAACTATACTAGTGCTACAAGAATGTGAAATCATAATTGTATAAAGAGCCTAAAGAGACCTCAGAGAATATCTTTAGCTTTCTTATTTTATACTTGAGAAAGTTGAGACCCACATGAGCGTGGCTGGTTACACCTCCAACAGGTGCTTACTGAGTGCCTACTATGAGCCAAGCCCATGACAGGCACCAGGGAAGCAGCTGTGATCAACACAGAGCCCCTGCTCTGGAGATTCCATACAGAAAAGAAGTGGGTTCATAAAGAAGCAGGGTGATTTCAGGTATGTTATGACAGTGACTGGGGTGGAGTGGTTGGCACAGGAGCATTCCAAACTGAAGGGAAGGTGACAAAATGGACAGGAGTTTGGTCTGCTGGAGGAACTGAATGAGCAAATGAAGAAGAAGGTAGGAGAGATGATGAGGAGGGAGGCAGGGAAGGCAGGATCAGGTCTTTCATTCATTCAATATTTTTTAAGCACCTGTTAAGTGCCGGGCATTGTTCTAGGCACTTGGGATATAGGAGTGAATAAAGCAGATCAAAATCCCAAATGTTATGGAGCAAGCATCCATCCTCCTAGAGCTTACATGGAACTTTCTAGTGAATCAGTAAATAAGCTGATAGGATTTATATTATGTCAGATGTAGTTGTGTGGTCAGGAGTAAAAAAAATAAGGCAGGAAGGGGAGTTTAGCAGAGTCTGCCATCTCAGTGTGATCAGGGAAGCCTCACTGAGGAGGTGGCATTTGAGCCAAGAGATGAGTGAGGTGAGGGAAACAGGAAAAAACATTGCAGACATGAAAGATAAGAGTGTTTGGGTGGGAATGTTATTAGGTGAGGTCCCAGGGTAATGGATTGCTAGATCCTACAGAGCCTATGAAGCCCCGTGGGAGCTTTGAGGGAGATGGGAGCCACTAGAAGGTGTTGAGCAGAGTAACATGAACTAAATCACTCTGGCTGCTGTGCTGAAGGCAGATGTTGGGGGCCAGGGTGGAAGCAGGGAAACCATGATAAATAGTTTTAATTTTAGTCTAAATGCATTTGGCAGTCCCTTGGAAGGTTTCAGTATGATGAGTGACATGACAACTTACGTGATTAAAAAGATTTCATTGGCTGGCAGGTGGTTGGAGTACTGATGGCATTGGAATCCGGGAGAGGAGGTAGGAAGTGATTGCTGTATTCTAGATAATTCTAAGAGATGGCCTGGACTGGGGTGAAGGGTAGCAGCACATAGGCAGGAAAAGAGAGAGTTAGGATATTTTTTGGCAATCCCATAGACCTACAAGATCTCTACCAGTGCGTCGCAAGCATGTTTGCTGGTGTCCAAGGAAAACACAAACACTGTCTGAAAGAAATTAGAATGAATGTATACCTAAGCCTGTATCATTTAACACTTACTATGCAAGCTAATGAAAGAAAAAGAAAATATAAAACATCTATGATAAAAAAAAAAAAAAACAAGAGAATGGTATCAAGAGGCTTGTTTGGAAGTGATTGGCAGTTATGTTGGATGAAGTTTGAAGGTCAGTCTCTCTTTTCTGCACTTGAGTGGGCTGTGTGCTCTCTGGCCATGTCAGTCACTGCCTCCCAAAACATGTGTCATCTTGTTGGAAGCAGGGACCAGTAAGCACTGGTTAAGTGCTTCGAAGATGAAGGGCAGCAACCAACTGGGAAGAATTATTATTATATGAAACATCTCATGTTCTAGTCTTTCCACCTTTAAAATTTTGAGTTCTGTGATTGAATGAAGAAATGGCATTTTTGTCTCTGCAAGACAAAACTCTTTTATCCTTAGAAGTAAACATTTCACATTTCTGTAATATAACAAGCAATTAGAGAACGCTGTTCAAATAACACTGTTCATTCTCTCCTATCAATGTGTGCCTTAGGAACACATTTTTGAGGGGAAGGTTGGGCTGATTTGGTTACAACAATAAACCATAGAAATCTGATCCAAGCATTAGCTGTTTGAAGATAGAATAGAAGGAAGAACATTTCAGTAATTACCTAATCCACAGGGTCATAGGAATGTACCTCAAGGGATGTTTTTTCTCTTCCATTTTGAACAGATTGTTTCTTTCTGGGGACAAGACTGATGGGTGGTCTTCATTATTTGTTACGCTAGACTTGTGTGGTTCATTTGGAATCAGGCTCATGAGGGTTGTGAGTGGCCTGGTTGCCACTGTGATATACTGTTCTCTGTGACACGCAAGAATTTACTGATGGTGCTTAATAAAAATATGGAGCTTAGTTGTATTCAGTTTAGCAAGTATTTGCTCTCTACTTCTTTCTGCATCCCAGGACTTTGGGGATCACTTACCACATGGTTGGAAACCATCCAACCCTGCCTGGGAGTGTGAATTACTCGGGGAGGTTTTATAAAAGCTGTTGAATCGTCTCCAATGGTGGAAGCTGGAAATCCATATTAAAGACAGAGACAGCTTGTAGTTTTCTCCTACTCTGATAGAAACCTGCCCCCTCCGGAAGGCACCCCTCCCAGCCCCTGGATGCGGCTAGGCCTTGTCACCCGGGGCTGCCCAGGATGGGGTTGGGTCCTCGTGCCTCCCCACGGCTCACACTCACCTCTTCTGTGGTGTCTCCTGAGCTCCCGACACTCAGGTGACGATGGGCCCTGGTCTTCCTCTCCACCTGGACTGGCGGTGACCTTGGAGACTTCGGATCCACCGAGGGACCCTAGCAGTCGCTGCGGCCTCGCTGCCCACAGCCACCCCGGGTCATTCGGCCTGAGCCGCCCCGGTCTGCGCAGCCAGCCTTGCGGGTCCCACCCAGGCCCACCGCGGGGCTCCGGGCCGCTGCGGCCTCCCCACCACTTGCTCCGTCCTCCAGCCTGCACAGCACAGGCTGGAGGGGACCACGGGCACCTGGGGCTGCCCGGCTTCAGCTTAAGATGACATCCTGGAGCTCTGCTGGCTTCCGTGCTCCCCACTGATTTCGGCCGGGCCGGAGGCTTGCTGTGTTCAGCTCCACAGTGACTCCTTGACGCTTTCTCCTCCCAGAACCTTCCCTCACCCCCAACCTCCACTCCCCTCCCAGGTACTGTTGGCAAAGTGGAAGCCAGTGGGTGAGGCTGCTGTGAACACATAGGGAGCTTCTGTCCCCGGGGAAGGCCGGCCCTCTCCTCCTGCAGGTCTGTCCCCCAGCTCCTTCTGTCTTCTCTTCTCTCCACTTTAGTAGCCTCTGGCCCTTGAAGACATATTCAGATTTCTCAAGCTGAAATAACCCCTGCTTGAACCCATATGGACCCTCATTTGTTTCTTTAGAGACTGACTTCAAAAGTTATCTTCATTTCTTCACGTTCACTCCTACAAGAATTCTTTAAAAAATTGGAGATTATGTAAATACAGAAATGTATAAGGAAGGCAAAAATAATTATTTATATTCCCACTACCTAGAATAGATGTCTTGAAATATCTACTTAAAAAAAATTGGGGATGCCTGGGTGGCTCAGTGGTCGAGTGCCTCCCTTCCACCCAGGGCTTGATCCTGGAATCCGGGGATTGAGTCCCACACTGGGCTCCCTGCATGGAGCCTGCTTCTCCCTCTGCCTTTGTCTCTGCCTCTCTGTCTCTGTGGCTCTCATGAATAAATGAATAAAATCTTTTAAAAAATTAAAAATAAAAATGAAAAAATAAAAATTGTTTTAAACTAAGCTCTCTTCCCAATGTGGGGCTTGAACTCATGACCCCAAGATCAAGATTCATATCATCTCCTGACAGAGCCAGCCAGGCGCCTCTCTATTTTTTTTTTTTTTTCAAGAAAAGTCATTCTGGCATGATCATTACAAAGAATTCAAACAAAATATTAAGGTAAAATTAAAAAAAAAATACTATGGTGATGCCTGGGTGGCTCAGTGGTTGAGCATCTGCCTTTGGCTCAGGTCGTTATCCCGGGGTCCTGGGGATCGAGTCCCGCCGGCATCAGGCTCCCTGCAGGCTCCCTGAATAAAATCTTTTAAAAATAAAATAAAATATTATGAAGATGTATAGATTACTTTTTAAAAAAGATTTATTTATTTATTTTAGAGAGACAGAATGAGCAGGGGGAGGGGCAGAGGGAGAGAATCTCAAGCATAACTCCCCCCTGTGGGTGGAGGCTGAAGTGGGGCTCGATGTCACAGACCTGAGATCATGACCTGAGATGAAATCAAGAGTCAGATGCTTAACCAACTGAGCTACCAGGTGTCCCTAAATTACTTTTTTAAAGAGAGTCCATATTATAGATACCAGTTATTTACTCTTTTATTTATAAATTGTTTTCTTTAATCCAGTAAGTATTTGGAAAGAGGGGACACTTTTAAAAATTAGTTTTAGAGAGAGCATTTAGTAATTTATCAGTTGCATATAAAACCTAGTGCTGATTACATCAGGTGCCCTCCTTAATGCCCATCACCCAGTTACCCCATCTCCCTCCCCTCCTCCAGCAATCGCAGTTTGTTTCCTAGAGTTCAGCATTTCTTATGGTTTGCCTCTCTCTCAATTTTCATCTTATTTTATTTTTTTTCCTTCCCCTATGTTCATCTGTTTTGTTTCTTAAATTCGACATATGAGTGGGATCATATGTGTATTTGTCTTTCTCTGACTGACTTATTTAGTTCCAGCCATTGTATTGCAAATGGCAAGGTTTCATCCTTTTTGGTGGCTAAGAAATATTCATATATGTATCTCCCACATCTTCTTTATCTATTCATCTGTCAGTGGACATCTGAGCTCTTTCCATATTTTGGCTATTGTGGACATTGGAAAGAGGGGCTTTGGGACACCTGCACCCCGATGTTTATAGCAGCAATGGCCACGATAGCCAAACTGTGGAAGGAGCCTCGGTGTCCAACGAAAGATGAATGGATAAAGAAGATGTGGTTTATGTATACAATGGAATATTACTCAGCTATTAGAAATGACAAATACCCACCATTTGCTTCAACGTGGATGGAACTGGAGGGTATTATGCTGAGTGAAGTAAGTCAGTCGGAGAAGGACAAACATTATATGTTCTCATTCATTTGGGGAATATAAATAATAGTGAAAGGGAATATAAGGGAAGGGAGAAGAAATGTGTGGGAAATATCAGAAAGGGAGACAGAACGTAAAGACTGCTAACTCTGGGAAATGAACTAGGGGTGGTGGAAGGGGAGAAGGATGGGGGGTGGGAGTGAATGGGTGACGGGCACTGGGGGTTATTCTGTATGTTAGTAAATTGAACACCAATAAAAAATAAATTAAAAAACAAAAAAAAATAAAGCTAAATATAGATCACCAAAAAAAAAAAAAAAAAAAAAAAGGAAAGAGGGGCTTTTATTTAATTATTTTTTAAGGATCATCTATATGCCCCTCCAGGACTTTTTATTATGAAAAGTTTCAAGCATACAGAAAAATGGAAAGCAGAGTACAATGAACAACCATATACATATCACTGAGATGAAATAATGAACATTTTGTTATATTTGCTTCCCCCTCCAACTGCTGAAAGTAAGTTACAAACATCATGATATTGCACTCTAAGATTCTTTAGCATGTCTCTCCTGAAATATAGATAGTCTCCTGCATCGTATCATTTTTGCTTTTAACAAACTTTAATGATTTCCTAAAATAATATAATACCAAATATGTAATCTTCCCATTTGTCCCAAGATATTTTTATGGTTGTTTTATTTATTTATTTTTAAAGATTTTATTTATTTATTCATGAGAGACAGAGAGAGAGAGAGAGAGAGAGAGAGAGGCAGGGACACAGGCAGAGGGAGAAGCAGGCTCCATGCAGGATGTCCCATGTGGGACTTGATCCCAGGACCCCAGGATCACTCCCTGAGGCGAAGGCAGATTCTTAACTGCTGAGCCACCCAGGCATCCCTTATGGTTGTTTTAAATATTTAAATCAAGATCCAGTCAGGCTTCATGAAATGCACAGAGTTATGTCTTTATACTTTATTTTAATCTAGAAAAGCGCCTCATCCCAGTTCTTTCCCATGATACTGACTTTTTGAAAAGCCTGGACCAGGTATTTTATAAAATGTCCCATATTATGGATTGTCTGAGTTATGTTTTTGAAGTCTTGCTTACCTTATTTCCCAACTGAAATTTAGATCTAAGAGCTTGATTACATCCAGATTAAACTTTTTTGGCAGGGTTGCTTTATAGCTGACCCTGTGAATTCATATTCTATCATATCTGGGGCTGTCCCACTATTTGTCATGCTGGCTACATTTGAAGGCTTATTTTAGGTGGGGATTGCAAGGTAAAACTGATTTTCAAATACAGATTTCTTTACTACAAATGTTTGTATTTCTTAAAAGACCCCTCTAAAATGAAGAGGTCATGAAAAACATTAAGAAGTTGATCTCTTGGGGCACCTGGGTGGCTCAGTGGGTTAAGTGTCGGTCCTGGAATGGAGCCCCACGTCAGGCTCCCCGCTCACCAGGGCTTCTGCTTGTCCCTTCCCCTCTGCCCCCCCCCCCCACCTTGGGCTCTCTCTCTCTTAAATAAATAAATAAATAAAATTTTTTTTTGAAGAAGAAATTGATCTTGTCATGTTTATTTTGTAAACACATTTCAATTATAAACACGTGTCAATGGAAGACCTCTCTGCTCTGAAGGATGAAGATGTTTGCGAGTTTCTTCCTAACCCTCCCTACCTCCATATCCTGTTTTATAATGTAATGTCCTATTGTGTAATTATAATCCTACAGCTGTTTGCATCTGTTCTGTATTTAAATGGATACAGTCATCAGCAACAGCCATTTTACCACAATGTCTCCATTCCCAAATTCATTATTTTGATTTGACTCCTGATTGGTGGAACCATTGTCTGTAGTTTTCTTATGGATTTCATGGCTGCTGCTTTACTTACAGCGAACATTACTTACATTGAACATTCTTTAACAATGTGGTTTTAGATCAGAAGATTCAGTCTGTTTTCCTTGTGTCAACAAATTTGCTTTTTATCTTTGAATCATTTTCTCTGTTTATTGAGTTCCTTCTCTCCCTGTATTGTATTTTCCTCTGACTCAATCTCTTTGTCTTCTGTAAGCCTTTTGTTGTTGTTGTTTTACTGTTTGTTTATGTTGCTGTCTCGTGGCCTCCTTTGATGTGGAAGGTTATATTCTCTGGGAAGCAGACTGTGAGATGCGGGGGAAGGGTATGGGGGAGAGCTCTTAGGATCACTCCTGTGGTGGAGTGAGGGCAGCAGGACTTGGCTGTTCTGCAAGCACAACAAAGCCTGATCCCAGGGGCTCTGGAGCTGGGATGGCTCAACAGACTTCTCCTGAACTGGGGTGGGGGCCCTGGCCTTTTACACCTTTGCTTAGAGCAGAGATTGGATGCAGGATGCTCACAGGGAGGATGTTTGTGATTGGCAAGGCAGCTTTCTTCAGTTGAGGATGTTCTTGGACAACTGGAGAAGGACTGCTCAGTCCAGAGGGCTGTCTGGGTGGCACAACTGGCACACATCCCTTGCAGTTAATTTAATTCTCCTGGTGGTGCTGTCCAGACATTCATTCTGTTTTCTTTGATAAGGTAAGTCAGTTCTTTATTCTCATCTTGCCCTATCTGAAAAGGTAATATACAGATTGAGGGCTGAGTGTGTGTGTGTGTGTGTGTGTGTGTGTGTGTGTGTGTGTGTGTGTGTGTTATTTCCCTCTATTGTAGTAGCCTGAGAGAATGACTGGCAGCCAGTGGAGGTTTGGACAGTGAACAGGGTGTGTGTGCTGCCTTGTTAAAAGTATCTAAACTACCTGATGCCATTTGTGGAAAGGTCATTTTTCCCTCACAGCTCTGCACTGTCATCTTTGTCATATCTGTGTGTATCTGTCCTCATCTCTGTCTCATCCATTATGTCGATGCAAAATGAACAATCTTCAGAATCTCTAAGAGTAAGAGAGTTTTATTCGAGCCCAAGTTAGGACAGCTGCCTGGGAAACATGCTCTTCACAGGGAAGAAAGAGCTCCAGAGAATGAACAGTTTTTATAGGGTTACATATTGTTTTTACATCTTGTAAAAGCTCAAAAGATTATATATTAACATATATGCAAGAACCGCAAGTTTTAACGTCAAGGAATGCAGGGAGTAGCATTGATTGCTATCTTAAGGACAACATGGTTTTCCTTTAGGCCACTCATTTGTAAAACAGGTGTACAATATATGCTTGATGGACCATAAATCGGGCTTTTGGTATAAACAAAGTTTATGTATAGCTATGCTGACTTGGGAATCTAAAATAGCTTCTCTAAAACATAAAAAAATAAAATAAAATAAATAAAATAGCTTCTCTTCTATCTCAGGCCTTGAAAGATTTTTTTCTCTCAGCAAATATAATAAATGCATTTATTGTGATCTTTAGTCTTTTATTAGATTTGTTCCAGAGTATACTATTACTTTTTAAAGTTTTTATTTATTTGAGAGAGAGAGAATGAGCCTGAGTAGGAGAAGGTGCAGAGGGAGAGAAAGAGGGACAGGGACAAGCAGACTCCCCACTGAGCAAGGATCCCGATGCCTGACTCGATCCCAGGGTCCTGGGGTCATGATCTGTGCGGAAGTCAGACACTTAACCAACTGAGTTAACTCAAGCGCCCCAACTAGGTATATGATTTTTTAAAAAATGTTTTTATTTATTTATTCATGAGAGACACAGAGAGAGAGAGGCAGAGACACAGGTAGAGGGAGAAGCAGGCCCCATACAGGGAGCCTGATGTGGGACTCAATCCTGGGACTCCAGGATCATACCCTGAGCCAAAGGCAGGCACTTAACTGCTGAGCCACCCAGGCATCCTGGTATATGATTTTTAAAAAATAGTATAGGCATACCTCTGAGGTCTTATGGACTTGGTTCTAAACCACCACAAAAAAGTAAGTATTGCAATAAAGTGAGTCAACTGAGTTTTTTGGTTTCCCAGTTCATATAAAAGTTAGGTTTACACTATACTATAGTCTATTAAGTGTGGAATTGCATTATGTCTTAAAAATAATGTATATATTAATTAAAAAATACTTTACTGCTGAAATAATGCTAATCATCATCTGAGTTTTCAGCGGGTCATACTCACTGGTCACAGATCATCACAAGTATAATAATAATAATGAAAAAGTCTGAAATATTAGGAGCATTATCAAAATGTGACACAGATATGAAGTGAGCAAATGCCATTGGAAAAATGGTGGCAATAGACTTGCTCAAGTAGGGTTACCACCAACCTTCACTTTGTATGGTGAAGTGTGGTATCTGCAAAGCATGATAAAGTGAAGCACAATGAAATGAGATATGTCTGTATAATGATGAATTATCATAGAGCCCTCACCCAGTTTCAACAACCTTACTGCATTTGTATTCCCCCCTCCATTCAGTCCTACCATTTCCCCCCAGATGATTTTGAAGCAGATTAAAAATATATCATCACATGCATTTCAGTATGTATTTCTTTTTTCAAAAGATTTTATTTATTTATTTATTTATTTATTTATTTATTTATTTATTTATTTTAGAGAGAGACAGCTTGTGTGAGCAAGGGGAGGGGAAGGGCGTGGGAGGGGAAAGAATCTCAAGCAGACTCCGCTCTGAGCATGGAGCCTGACATGGGGCTCGATCTCACCACCCTGAGATCATGATCTGAGTCGAAATCAAGAGTTGGATGCTTAATTGACTGAGCCATCCAGGTGTCCCTCAGTATGTATTTCTAAGAGATAAGAAGGGCTCTTTTGTTTTAAAAAAATACCACCCTAATATTTTTCATACCCAAAAAAGCAAAAATAATTCCTTAATATCATAAAATGAACAGTTAAGATTATTTGATGTGTTTTTAATGCTATTATAAAATGATCTTTTTAAAATTTTCACTTGTTTCTTATTGGCATATAGATATATAAATGATTTTTTCATATTTTCATCTTGTAGCCCATGACTTTGCTAAAGTTATTTATTAATTCTAATAATTTATCCCCAGATTATTTTGGCTTTCTACATACATAGTCATGTTGTCTGTTGACAACAGGCAAGGGACATGACAGGCAAGGGACAATAGAAAATCACCAAGTTTAGCAACAATCAGTTTTAAAAAAAAGAACAAATGAAAAGTCAATGAATTTTATGTTAAGTTTTAATTGTCTAAGAATGAAAAAAAAAGTAATATCTTTTTAAATAACTCCTGCCATTATGTATTAAAGACTGCAAATTTTTATCAGTTGCTAAAGTTATTTGTTATTCTGTGTTTTTTTGTAGATTCCCATCACCAATTTTTCTTGGAATTGGACAGGTAAGTGAAAAAGAAAGATTAACTGCTTAGTTGTCATTATACATGATGAAATTTTAAGTGCTTTTGTTTAAGACTGTGGTTTACAAATTTATTCAGCTGGCAGAGGGCCAGAGGATCAGGATACTTGTGGTTAAATAGCATGAAATAATGATATACATTTTATGTCTTTCTATAATTTAGGAACAGTTGTATTTGGAGGGAAAAAAATGAACTACTTGTTTCAACTTCCTTAATTGAATTTAATTGCTGTAAAGCAAGGAGCCAGGAGAAGGAGAAGCCAGCCACCTACAAGACCTGGTGGATGACAAATGAATGGGTTGGAGACTGGGGTGGGACGGGCCACTGTACCCAGAGAGAAAGGGCTGGGGAGATGCAATCCCATTCACTATGTCCTTATTATCAAAACTCTGGAGGTGTTTCAGGAGAAGCAAGGCTTTTGAATTTTTACATCAAATTTGTAAATGCTGGCCACACATTCCAATTTTTACAAAACTCTCTATGGGCCAAACGAAACATATTTGCATTCTGCTTCTTGCGGTTTGTGATTTTTTTGTTCTCGAGTATAAAGACAAGGTTGGATAAGCTTTCAGACTATCCCCATTTGGCTACTTCTGAAGTTTCCCATTAATATTAATTTGTGACTTGTTTACTCTCTTGATCATATGCTGGTGATTTCTAATAGGCAAGTGGTAACAGGCACCCAAGGTATTTTTTTTTTTTTTTTGGTTTGGATTTGCTTTAATTTATAGGGAGAAAAATGTAAAATTATTAAAATTGTATCTGTTAGCTAAATTTTTAATTGCGAATCTTGGAAAGGATGTCATTTATATGATTAAGCATTATTCTGGTTAAATGTTTTTGATAAGGTATTCTTTGTGACAATGTTTTAGGGAGAAAAAATATTAAGAAATGAAAATAGTTCCTTGAGGTCAAAAATATATTATCTTACTCTTTCAATGTGAAACATATAGAAAAAAGTACTTTAAAAGATCAGTGAATATGTAATAATGTACCCCTAGTAATCCCCAAGGCAAATAAATTCACTGGCTTGTACTCAAGGTAAAGCCTTTCTGATATGCAATTTGTGGGGAAGAGAGCAGTAGACCTAATTTAAAAAGCCTGAGTTATAGAATATTTTAAGTAAGTGTTAATATATTTCTGTAAGAATTATAAAGTAAGTCATAAATATAAACTGTAATTATAATTCAAGATGGGCTCATGTTATATTTATCATAAGTATTACATTTGTAAGCTCATTAGGCTCAAGGTTTAGGATGATGATCATGTTGAAGGAATTCTTAAATTCTTGATCATAAAATGGAGAAAATTGAGTAAGTTCTAAAATTTGCATAGGAAGATATTAAAATTTTTTCTTTCATAATAATAATCTGGAGTATTTCTAATATACTTGATGGACTCCAGATTAATAGGGTTTGAATGAGACATTTTCATAGTACTGGCTAGATTGAAGAGAACAATAAATCTCTTTTAAAATAGTTTTTTCTCCTAATTTGTCTTCTGTATTATAGGAATATTGGACTTAACAGAAAGTGTGTTTATGTGTGGAGATTTCCCCCTTTGCCCTACCCACAGATTCACTTTATGTGGGAAGGTGACCATATGCTTGGGACACAGGAATTATGGTCCAGCATCAAGGAGTGGCCTCATGACCGTGGTCACTCTGACCAGTTTTGGGGACACCATTTCTTTATTCCTCTCTGTCACTGTTCCTTGAGCCCCTTGATATCATATGTATGTGTGTAAGTCTATTTGATCTTGTACTTTTTGCCTATAGTTCTGATGGAATTCATACATTGGCAAGAAAAACAATTTTAATATTCTAAGAAATAGTTATTATTTGGAACCTAGAGTATGGATTTTTCTGAATAATATTTTCTTTTTGATGAATGTGTTTTCTTCTGATGATGTCTTTGTACCTAAAATAGTCCTTTCAGATATTTTACTGAAGTTTCTACCTTCTACCTTTTTTTTTTTAGATGGCAGCTACCATAATGATACTATATGTGTCCAAACTCAATAAAATAATTCACTTCCCTGATTTTGACAAGAAAATTCCAGTGAAGGTATGTGATGAAGAGTAAATACAGCTTTGTTGGAAGGTGTGAAAATACTATAGAGTTATAAATTGATCTGAGAATACACGTCATGTTCCACACACACTGTGCTTCCTGCTTACACTGAGTAGAAACTTAATAAAGATATTCTGTTATTCATTCAGTTGTCCATTAATGTAATGTAGTTATAGTAATAGTGTGTGCTTAGCAAATGACATTAAATAAATACTTTATATCTTCTGAAATGGAAATTGGTAAGCTTTTTTGGTTAAAAAAAAAAACACACCAGGTAATATATATTTAGGCTTGTAGGACAGACCATTTCTGTTGGAACTATTCACTGTATCCTGATACATAAATGAATTGCTGTGATTGTGTGCTAATAAAACTTTATTTACATGGACAAAAAAATGGGTGAGATTTGGCTGGTAAGCCCTACTTTTCTGATCTTGTTAGAAGTTTTCATTTGTAGCTTGGATTGATAAGAGCTGTGAGTGGAATGAAGAATACAATTTGATATACCTAGAAATATACGAATTTTTCTGTGGAGGAACTAGAAACATAAAACCTGCCTTTCCTTCCTGGGAATGTGGAATAGAACTACCTTTTTAAAATAGTTGGTGGTTCAATAAATAGTTGCTTTAAGCCAGACATTTATTCTTAGATCGATCCTATAAACAGGTGGTATTGATTGGATTATGACTACATTTTTAGATTTAGGGAATTAAATCAGACTGTCACTTCCTTGAGGATGAGGACCTTGCATGGCTTCTTCACTACTGTGTCTCTAAGATCTGAAAGATGCTGGCATCTAAATTATTTATCACTAAATTGTTCATCAGTCTGACTAAGCACATGCATGCAGCATCAGTAATCAGGGACATCTACATAAAGAGAAAAACAAAATATTGAAGTATAATGAAAGCTATTAATCCAGCCGTAATAGGAAAAATAAGAATATTGTTGGGCTTGCTTACACTTAGTTTATGATACACTATAGTTTTTAAACATTTTAAAATTGTGAAATCCGAATCTAAATGCAGGGAAAAAAGGCATCAACATGAATGTATATTGAATGAATAATAACCTGTGCAGTCCTTGCCTAGATCATGAGATGGGATCACAAAATCTTCCTTACTCATTATTCTCTTATAATATACTTTTCTTGCTTTCTTTGTAATTATTCTAATACGCATTCCTGAATTATGTTTTGCTATTTTTGCATGTTCTGGAAAGAGAATACTGTTCTGCACATACTTAGGGTTGGATCTCAGAGCACATATATCAGTCAGCTAGGGCTCCCATAACAAAAACAACAGACTTAGGGGCTTAAACAACAAGAATGAGTTTTCTCACAGTTCTGGAAGTAAAAAGTCCAAGATCAAGGTGTCGGCAGGGTTGGTTTGAGGTATAAATTCTTTCTTTGGTGTTTTGATAGCTGCCTTCTTGCTATGCCTGACATGACCTTTTATGTTTTGTGCGTGCACTCCTGGTGTCTCCTCCTCTTCTTCTTCTTCTTTTTTTTTAAAGATTTATTTATTCATAGAGAGAGAGAGGCAGAGACACAGGCAGAGGGAGGAGCAGACTCCATGCGGGGAGCCCGACATGGGACTTGATCCCAGGTCTCCAGGATCACACCCTGGGTTGCAGGCGGCGCTAAACCACTGCACCACTAGGGCTGCCCTGGTGTCTCCTCTTCTTAGGAGGACATCGGTCCTATTGAGTTGGGCCCCATCCTTATGACCTCATTTAACCGTAACTACCTCTTAAAAACCCTATCTCCAGATAATAGTCACATGGGCATTAGGGCTTCAAATATGAATTTTAAGGGGACACAACTCGGTCTAAAATGGCACTTGTGGCATGAGTTTCTCTGGGAGGTCTATTAAGAAGTGGAATGGGGGACCCCTGGGTGGATCAGTGGTTGAGCATCTGCCTTTGGCTCAGGGCGTGATCCCAGATTCCCAGGATCGAGTCACACATCCGGCTGCCTGCATAGAGCCTTCTTCTCCCTCTGCCTGTGTCTCTGTTTCTCTCTGTGTCTCATGAATAAGTAAATAAAATCTTAAAAAAAAAAAAAAAAAAAAGAAGTGGAATGGTTGCAGTAGTTGAGTAGATAACATCAATGTGTTCTCCAAAGTGGTGGTACTAGTTCACACTCCTGACAAAAGTGCGTTTAAGTCCCTGCTGCTCTGCCTTCTTGCCAATCCTTGATAGGTCAGTCATTTTATTTATTTTTTACTTTTTTGCTATTTTAATTACTATGTGTTGATATGTCAGTCATTTTAAATTGTGCTAATCTGGTGGGATATAATGCCCTCGGCTTTAATTTGCATTTTCTTGACTATTAATGAGGTTTTTTTAATGCCCATTTTGGATATCCTTTTTTGTGAAGTATTGGTTCAAGACTTGCCCATTTTTCTGTTGGGTTGATGTCTTTTTTTCACTGATCTGTTTAGGAGTTAAAAGAAAATTTATTAATGATAATCCTCTTGTTAATTACATACAGTATTGCAAATAGATTTTCTCCCTCTGGGGTGTATCTTTTTATTTTGTTTACATGTATTTATCATGTATTTCCTATCATAAGCAGTAATCCTAATTTAAAATTAGTTAAATTTTATCAGTCTTTTCCTTTATGATTAATCACTATTCTTAAGAAATCCTTCCTCAGTTTGAGGTTATGAATATATTTTTCTAGATAAAAGATATGTAGTTTTTTAGAATTAGGTTTTTAATCTGTTTGCAGTTAATTTGTGTGGATGGTGTGGGGTAATGGTTCAATTTCATTTTTTTTCCCAAATAATGGGCATTGGTATTCACATATTTTATTTCTGTGCTCTCCATGTCTTTTCATTTGTCTGTTTGGTTTTTTGCAACATTACCACACAGTCTTCATTCCTATAGCTTTGTGAAAAGTTTTGCTATCTACTAGAGCAAATCTTTCCTTTGTTCTTGATCCTTCAAATTTCTTTCTTTTTTTTTTTAAAGATTTTATTTATTTATTCATGAGAATACTCTGAGAGGAGAGAGAGAGAGGCAGAGACACAGACAGAGGGAGAAGCAGGCTCCATGCAGGGAGCCTGATGTGGGACTCGATCCCAGGTCTCCAGGATCAGGCCCTGGGCTGAAGGCGGCGCCAAACCGCTGAGCCACCCAGGCTGCCCAATCCTTCAAATTTCTATATGGATATTGGAAGCAGCTTGTCAAGTTTCAGAAAAATAACCTTTTGGGATTTTAATTGGGATTTCATTGATGTTATAAGTCAATTTGGGACAAATTGATATTTTAAAAATATGGAATATTTCAGTCTGTCAACATAGTATACGTATACCTTCTTTAATTGCCCTCAGTAAAACTTTATAATTTTCTCTGTAGAGGTCTAACATTTCTGTTAATTTATTCCAAGGTACTTCTTCCTTTTTTTCCTTTTTTGCTCTTACATATATCTTTAAAAAATATATTATTTGGAAAATTAGAGGGATATATTTTATAGTGTATTTATATATTATTTTATATCCACAAAATTATAGAACTAATTATTGAATTAATATATCATAATTTACTTCTGGTTTCCTTTAGATTTTTTCTTTTTTCTTTTTTAATTTTTATTTATTTATGATAGTCACACAGAGAGAGAGAGAGAGAGAGAGGCAGAGACATAGGCAGAGGGAGAAGCAGGCTCCATGCACCGGGAGCCCGACGTGGGATTTGATCCCGGGTCTCGAGGATCGCGCCCTGGGCCAAAGGCAGGCGCTAAACCACTGCGCCACCCAGGGATTCCCCTTTAGATTTTTTTCTACATTCACATTTCATCTGCAAAAAATGACAGTTTTGCTTCATTTTTTCCAACATTCTAACTTTTATTTCTTTTACATGCCTTAATGTATAGTGTAGGACCCTAGGTGCAATTTTGATTGAAATGGTTATACCGACATGTTTGATTTCAAAGAGAAAGTTTTTAACATTTCACATTAAGTGTGTTGTTTGCTGTAGGGTTTTTGTAGATACTTTATATGCCTGTTCCAGTTATCTTTTTTAGAAAGATTTTTTTATTTGGGAGGGTGGGGTGCCAAGGGAGAGGGAGAGAGAACCTCAAGCAGACTCCATGCCCAGCAGAGCCTGATGTGTATCTTGATCTCACAACTCTGAGGTCACGACCTGAGCCAAAACCAAGAGTTGGATACTTAACTGACTGTAACCATCCAGGTGCCCTGTTCCAATTATCTTATGCTGCATAACTTAGTGACTCAAAACAATAATCACTGTATTATTTCTCACATGTACTGTGGTTAAGGAATTAGGGACAGTTTTCAACTGGGTAGTTCTGGCTTAGGGCATCTGTATAGTTTCAGACAGACAATAGCAGAGTGGAAACAACAATGGGGGTTCTGGTTTGTGCAGCTGGAACCTGGTCCCAAATCTTTCTCTTCTTATTATCTCAGGCCTCTCTATATGTCACTCATGTAGGCTAGTTTGGGCTTCCTCACAAAATGGCAGGTTTCACGTGGTCAAAATTCTTACATAGTACTGAATTCTACAAGGGCGAGTGTTCCAGCAAGTAGGGAAAAACTACCTTGCTTTTTGTGATCTGGCCTCAAAGATCACATAGTATCATTTCATCTGTACATTATTAGTTGAAACAGTCCCATGCAATTTTAAATGGAAGGGACCTAGATCCTACCTCTGGATGGAAGGAAGTGTCAAAGTCATGTTTTAAGAGCATATGAAATGGGGAGTCCTGTTGCAGCCTTCATCTCTGATTATGGATTTGTCTATTTCTCTTGTTTTTTTATTTGTTTTGTTTTTTCTTTTTCTTGTTTTTAAAGACTTTATTTATTTGACAGAGAATGAGCACAAGCAGGGGGAGTGGCAGGCAGTGGGAGAGGGAGAAGCAGGCTCCCCACTGAGCAGGGAGCCAGATGCTGGGCTTGATCCCAGGACCCTGGGATTATGACCTGAAACTCATGAAGGCAGATGTTTAACAGACTGAGCCACCCAGGTGCTGCTCCGAGGATTTTTTTTTTTTATAAGTATAGTACGGTATTGTAGATGTGTCTTCTTTTTCTTATAATTTTCTTAACATTTTCTGTAGCTTACTTTATTGTAAGAGTATAGCATATAATACATATAACATAGAAAATACACGTTAATTGACTCTGTTATTGCTAAGGCTGCTGGTCAAATGTAGGCTGTTAATACTTAAGTTTTTGGGAAGTAATATTGTACATGGATTTTCAACTGTGCAGGGGGTTGTCATCCCTAAGCCCTGCATTGTTCAAGGGTCAACTGTATATGAGGTGTACCCTTTCTGTTTGAGTTCTTTTACATTTCCCTGGAAATTACAGCAAGCATACCTAACTTACCAAAATCTAAAGTTGATTAATAAATGTGTCTTCCTTGTCAACATTTACCTCTCCTCCCAATTTATTTTGCTCTTGTCAGCAGGTACTTTAATCCTCTAGCTTTATGTAAATCTCACAGTATGTTTTTCTTTTCTTTTTTCTTTAAACCATCAATATTTGTTTATATTTATCCATGTATATTTACCCATGTATTTATTGCTTTCTTTGCTTTTTTTTTCTTTTTTGCATCTCACACTTTCCACTTTCCTCCTGATTAAAGTATACCTCCTTTAGGATGTACTTTATTAATGGTCTGATTAAATTCCCTTAGTTTTTGTTTGTTTGTTTGAAAAAGACTACGGTTTTCTTTGCTTTTGAAAGATATTGTCATTGGGGGGTAGCATTCTAACTTGACTTTCGAGGAGGCAGTTTTGCGGTCTTCTGGCTTCCATTGTTTCTCTCTGGGTTTCTGTTTTCACTTTAGTTTTGGCCTAGGGACTCACTATTTTCCCACATACTTTTGGAAGTTTCCCTTCATACTTTTATGAAGGCTTTGAATTATTTTATGTAACATTGTTAATTGTTTTTAGTGGGGAGATTAATACAAATAATCTAGCCCATTGTTACTAAAAACTAGAAGTCAATATCGTTTTTATTTTGAATCATATAAGGAAAGGGGGCCAACTGATTCTTTTCAATGCCTAATAACTTCTAAAGTTATAATATTCCAGGATCAGTTGTAGGCTGCTAGCCAGATTGTTGTGAATGAAGGGGAAGGTCCTGGATCTGAGGTCCTCTATGTCTTCTTTCTTGAACAAATCTCCTAATAATAACATTTTATAAATTTGGGGGGGTAGATGACACTATTTCAAAATCCTTCAAAGAGTATCTTATCTGAGTTGCATGCTTAATGTCTTTTTAGTGGAAAAAGAAGTGCTAGGCTCACCTTAATAGCTATGGATTATTGTATCAGTCAAAAACTTTTCAGTTATTGTGTGACCTAATGAAAGGATATATATATATTTTTTTCGTTTTATGGAAGACTAGGTCTTACATGTCGTGTGTTTCTTCAGTATGTTTTGAACAATATTTCTCTTGATAATCAGAAGATAATTCAGGAGCTAAGAGCTCAGTTAAACCTAACTCAAATACTATTGTTAACATTGTTTAACCTTGGTAAATAGGTAATCATTATGCACCTTGAAAACAAATAAAGTAACTCCAAAGTAATGTGGCTGGTAGACACAACTTTTTGAAAGGGTCACCAAGCTTGTTAATTCCAGTGAGATCTGAACCTTTGTTGTTATCCAGAAAAGTGCATAATGCATAGGTAGCAAGTTTGTCCACCTTCTCAGGGGACCTTCTGAATCTTATGCATATACTATAAATACCCATTATTAGCTGAAACAGTCCCGTGCAATTTTGTTATCTGAAACCCAGGGGTTTCCACTTGAGAGAGATGCTTATTCAGAGCCTTCCTGTAGAGAAATAGTCTGCTAACGTTGTCAGGGTCAACATTTCTCTTTCAATGCAGCTCTACCCCACCCTGCCATGGTTATAGCTATCACTGCTCACCTAACTAATTTGGGCACATGGAGAAACTCATGATGTGTTTTAGGTTGTGAAAAATTCACAGCTGCTACAGGGAAATGGACTAGAATGATTTGCTTACTGACAGGGAGTGTCACCATTCATACATGTGAAGGAAAATCATTTTTGGAGTCCTAATCAAATATTCTCTCTTTTTTTTCATGGAAGCTGTTTCCTTTGCCTCTTCTCTACATTGGAAATCACATAAGTGGATTATCAAGCACAAGTAAATTAAGGTAGAGTGCAGGAGAATGGTTGATGGGAGGTTCTTGACTCATTTGTTTCCAATGGTACAAAGACCGAGTTTGACCTTGAAGGTACTGCATGGGCTACATACAGAAGACAATAATATTTAATAATTTAAGGAAATTAAATGGAGTTTTGAGTTTGATTTGCTAATATTTTTAGGAAAGTTAAAAAGTTGATTTTTTTTTTTTTTTATGATCAAGTCTGAACATAGAACATGAGATCTGTGGGCATCAAGACAGAGGTCTGATTTATCCAGGAGGATTTATTTATATTATATATCCAATATCCAATTCATTTCTCTGAATGGTTCTGTGCAACTGATTTCATCATGGTTTTGTAAAAGCAGGAACATTCTGTCAGATTTGGTATAGGTCAGGTTTGGTACAGAGGAAGAAAAGTGATAGATGTTATTTTTAAGTGCATTGTATACTTCTGAAATTTGCATTTGCATGTATTGCAGGGTCCTTTGATTAACTACTTTTGTTAAAAGTCACTGTAAAAAATGGAAATGAAAGTATAGAAAGACCAAGCCAACCATCAGAATACATGGTGCAAGATGTGTAGCCTAATTAACACAAATGAATAATGAGAAAATGAAGTTTGTGCAAAGAGTGACAGAGATGGAGGAAAACCCTGTGAGTTTGGTGAGAGTAAAAGGGGGCAGGTATGAGGTTGAGTAGAAGGAGAAGATCGTATAAAACTGAGAACTAAAATTAGACCTGTTGTCTTTCCTCTTATTTGGAAAGAACAGGTTGTGGTTGTAGAAAACAAAATGTGAAATATTGGTTTTAGTTATACATTTTAGTTGATTTTTGATAGTTTGCAGTTTATATTTAAGATCCTCTTATATAGTAAGAGGATCTATTTTGAGTTTCTTTATGAAAGATGTAGGCTCTATCTAGATTCTGTTTTTTGCATGTAGCTGTCCAATTGTTTGAGCATCATTTGTTGAAAAGATCATCCTTTCTCCATTGAATTATGTTTGCTCCTTTGTCAAAGATCAGTTGACTATATTTGTGTATATTTATTTCTGGGTTCTCTAATCTGTTTTGTTGCTCTATTTCATTTATTTGATGTTTCAATTCATCATATAAAGAATTCTTTTGATACTCACATTATCCCATCTCAGGCCAATGGAAGCCCCTTTGAGTTGTCTCTTATCTTCTAGAGCCCCAGTAGTTTCATTATTTCCTTGCTGTATACCACATGATGTCCCAGGCTTATTTTGGACTTTTCCTGCCATTTCTCCAAGGATCCCCTGGTTATTTTTAATGTTAGAGATTATGTGGAGGCCACAATCTGGGTACTGGATATTTTGTGAAGGACCAGCCAACACAATTTCTTGATGATTAACATGTGAGGTGAAACAAAGAAAGGAGACAAAGATGACTTCATGGTTTTGGAAGAATGGGATTGCCATTGATTGGATCTATGCCTGGGAGTAGGATTGTTGGTCATATGACAGTTCTCTATTTAAAATTTTGAAGAATTGTTGAACTGTTTCCCAAAGTGGCTACACTAATTTACACCAGCAATGTAAGAGGGCTACAACTTCTCTACATTCTTGCCAAATTTGTTGTTGTCTATCTTTTGGATTATGGCTGTTCTAGTAGTTGTGAAGTAGTACCTCATTATGATTTTGATTACATTTCTCCATTGTATTGTGGAGAAATTTGGCATGCTCTTGAAAAGAGCTCTTGAATTGATTATAATTGTATGGATTTATTTCTTGATTCTAAATCCTATTCCTTTGATTATATGTCCATAATCAATAACTAGATAATACTGCTCCTTCTAGACTCTGAAGGACTTGTTAAATTGATACGTTAGTGTTGAGAGCAAATATTATGGTCGTCTTACTGATCTTAGGGGGGAAACATTCAGCTTTTCATCATTAAATATACCTTTGCTTGCTTTTATTTTTTTTAATTTTTTTAAAAAGATTTTGTTTATTCATAGTGACAGAGAGAGAGAGAGAGAGAGAGGCAGAGACACAGGCAGAGGGAGAAGCAGGCATCATACAGAGAGCCCGACGTGGGACTTGATCCAGGGTCTCCAGGATCACACCCTGGGCTGCAGGCGGCGCTAAACCGCTGCACCACCAGGGCTGCTCCTTACTTGCTTTTAACAGACATCATCTAAAAATACTTTTTGGAATTAATTGACTTTTGGCTTGCTTTGAAAAAGGCACTTCTAACCATTCTCATAAGACATCTTTAAGTTGTGGATATAAAGTTCCTGAAAATTCATTCCTACCTGCTCTCTGGATGTGGTGTCATCGATGACATGAAACCCCTCCTCAAGTCTGGTTATGAGGAGCTGGCCACTACCCTCCTGGGTCTGGTTCTCACTTTCTTTCTTCAGGTCACCATCTACTCAGGGTCATACCTGGAAGCAGATGGAAGTGGGCTGTTCCAGCCCAGGCAGTTCGTTGACTGTGCATTGAACTATGTCTTGGAGTCTCTGGCTTTTGAGAGCCACTGAAAGGTTTTTAAGGATTTTTAAAAGACAGTGAATATAGCTTTATTACATAAAATTTTGGGGAAAAATAATCCATAATTTTATCCTTTAACATACTATTTTAAATGTTGATTTCAGTCTTTTCCCATATGTAAACTGTCTTGTTTCAGTTGTAGACTACATGGTTCTGTGTCCTCCTTGTTTTATTTAATATTCATTTTTTAAAGATTTTGTTTATTTATTCATGAGAAACAGAGAGAGAGAGAGGCAGAGACACAGGCAGAGGGAGAAGCAGGCTCCATGCAGGGAGCTCAACATGGGACTCAATCCAGATCCCGGGATCACACCCTGAGCCAAAGGCAGATGCTCAACCACTGAGCCACCCAGGTGTCCCAGTATAAAGTTTTATATTATATAGGTAACATACCATGTTCCCTCAAGTAGATGTGTCATATTTATTTTATCATTATTTTATGTGACTTTTAAGTTATTTTTGATGTTTTCCCCAAGACACAATTGCAGTGAACATATTTGTGCACATGATTTTTTTCTTTTGTATTATTACCTTTGGTTAAGTTTCCCAAAAGAAATAATTAGGTCCAAGTTTAGCACCACTGAATGACTGTTCATACATAGTTTCAACTTGATTTGACAAAGGGTGTGTTTGTTGGTTTACATTGCATACACTCTTTTAGAATGGGCTTTGTAATTTTAGCACAATCTTTGCAGTAGTTGAATAGCATGGTTTTTAAAAATTATTAATAAGTGAAAAAAATTGCTAATAAGTGAAAGTGGCCTGAAACTATTTTTTTTAAAGATTTTATTTATTTATTCATGAGAGACACAGAGAGAAAGAGAGGCAGAGACACAGGCAGAGGGAGAAGCAGGCTCCATGCAGGGAGCCTGACATGGGACTCTATCCTGAGTTTCCAGGATCATGCTCTGGGCTGAAGGCGGCACTAAATCGCTGAGCCACCCAGGCTGCCCGGCATGAAACTATTAAATCTCCATTTCTTTTTATTATTTAATGTGATTTGCTAATAGCATATGTGAGAATTAAGGTTAATTTCTTATATTTAATTTGGAAAGTTAGTGGGCTTAGTTAAAAATGTAAAATATGTTTAAAAAAATACTTGGTGTCTGATGTTATTATACATGAATCTTTTCCCAACAGCTTGCCGATGTTCACCGTGCTCAGGAAATTTACCATTCCACTCACTTTACTCCTGGAAACCATCATACTTGGGTGATTTTTGTTTTTCCTCTATTCCTCTAGTGTCTTTCCCTTCACCCCACATTATTTTTGCATAGCAAATTCTCAACATCTATTTTTCCAAATAGTTAACTTGAACTGCTAGTTGCAGTAACTTAGGGCCCCTTGGTTTACTCACTTAAAAGTATCTCCTGTTTCCATGATTTCTTAAGAACATAATGAGTGACTTTTTTTACTTTTTTTGCTTGTAACTTTATATTTAAATGTTTATAATAGAAAATTATTTTAAAAACGCAACAATGCACCAACAAATGTAAATATGTTTCCTAGATGGAATATACACTGATTTTGGAATACAGAGGAAAAATTGTCCATGTATACATACCAGATCGGAATGCAGGAAATCACAGAAATCCATTCTGCTGCAGTGATTATGATGTAACATAGGAATAAATTAATAAAATTTAATTTAATTTTTATAAAAATCTTTCATAAAGATACTCAAGCTGATTTCAAAAAGATGATTCTTAATTTTGCTGTGAAGATTATTTAGCGATGAAATTTGGATGATGGCTCAGTGTTCAAAGTCCTGCTTTTGAATTTTACCTTAATCTTTGGGTGCTTGATATAAGACTGAGTAGAACTGCTAGCAGGGCCTCTTCTCCATTTTGTCATACATCTGTCCAATGAGAACGGAAATACATTTATATTAGATGAGACAGCTGATTAAGAAATAGATTTGGTGTGATTTATTAACCCACTTATAGATACTTACAGTGCTTTCTTTATGTAAATTGATATCTGTTTGATGTTAGCTATAAAACTGTGAACAATGTCTATATTCAGTTGAAGAATTATAATCCATGTGTTTTTCCTCTCCTCCTCCTTTCTTTTTCTGTCCATCCATCCATCTATTTATTTATTACAGGAAACAGTATTCCTTGAACATCATTGCCAGTGTTTTTACCATCATACTTGGTGCTTTCATAGCAGCTGGGTAAGACTTTGGACTGTTTCTGGTCAATAAGCTCTTTGTGCCTCTGACAATAGGCCCCACCCCGCCCTCATTTTCCATTTTCCATCTGGCTGCAGTTCAATTGAGCAGCCAAGAGACAAGTCTGTTGATGTTAGTGGATTCCCCATGTGTTCCTGTGAAAGTCAGATGGGGTTCCAACTTGGCCAGAACATTTCTGAGAACGTATAATGGGAACGTTAGAAGCTATGAATATAGCTTTTCTTCATAAAAAGGAATAAGCTATATGCTTTTATTACTGAGTGATTGTCTTCAATACAAAAAATTTACTTGAAAAGTTCTTGGGCATTTGGTCAAGAACAACAGCTTTATAAAGCCCTTGTATGCTGATTTGTTTTATCACCTGGGATGTCTTAGCAGTCTGTTTCCAAGGGTGGGATACTCTCATTAAATGTATTTGTATATTTGGGACATGAGCCAGTGCATGACCAAATTGACCCTTGAGCAACACAGGGATGAAGGGCTCAACAACCCTCCCCCACAACTCTCCGCACCCACATAGTGGAAAATCCAAGTGTAACTTTCGACTCCTTAAAAATTTCACTACTAATAGCCTATTGTTGACAGGAAGCTTAACTGATAACATAAATAATTGATTAACATGTATTTTGTATGCTATGTGTACTATATAGTGTATTCCTAAAATAAAGCAAGCTAGGAAAAGTGTTAAGAAAAACCTAAGGAAGAGATAATACATTATGCTACTGTACTGAATTTATTGAAAAAAAATCTATGGATAAATGGACCAGCACAGTTCAAACCTGGGTTGTTTGGGGTCAACTATGGTATCTTATTCGGTAATATGCAAGAGCAGGAATGAGGACTCCCAGGTTTGCATTTGAAAGCAGACCCTCAGACTCCTGGCTTTTATATCCTAGTGGTTAATAAAGTATGTTTGGGTCCAAGACTTAGCCTGGCCCCTTGCCAGCTCAACCTCTCTGTGCCTCAGTTATACTCATCTGTAAAGTAAAGAATGCAATGGAAAAGAAAAACCTACCTGAATGAAGGGAAGAATGCCAAGATTGGATGAATTTCAGTTAACTAGTTTCCTTAACTGATTTAGAAATCAGAGTTCTGGGGGTGCCTGGGTGGGCTCAATTGGTTAAGCGTCCAGTTCTTCATTTCAGCTCAGGTCATGATCTCGGGGGTCCCTAGGTTGGGCCCTGCGTCTGGCTCCATGCTTAGTGCAGAGCCTGCTTCTCCCTGCCCCTCTCTCTGCTCCCTCTCTCTTTTAAATAAATAAAATCTTTTTTTTTTTTTTTTTTTAATAAGGGTTCTGGATCACCAGTTGCAAAATAAATAAGGATATGGGTATTATCCTAGTCTCCTGGCTTACTAGCTATATAATCAGGACAGGCTATTTAACCTCCTTGCACCCCAGTTAGTTCAACTAGAAAATGAAGATTAGAATAGACCCACCTAGTAGGGTCTTTGTGTGAATTAGACGAGATAACAATAAACTGAGGTTTACACGAGTGCGTGGCCAAATTCAACAGAAACATGTGGAGTGTTAAGTCGTGGGCTGCCTGGCGCCCTTCCAGGTGCTGGGGAACCCAGCAGGAAACAGAATGGACACGGAGCTTCCTTTTTACTTGGCGGAGACAATGATCAAAACAGAAGATATAGCAGGCCAGATGGTGACATACTAGCAATCTATTTTTTACTATAAATGTGTTTAGCCCTTTGTCTGGACCAAGGTTTGTTATTTCTGGTTTCGTGTGTGATGTCCTCGGCCACGGCCGACTTGAGCTCCTGCAAGCACTGGTGGAGCCCACAGGCCCAGCAACATTGATAGCCTGTGTCTTCATGAAGATTCTGTTTCAAAGAAGTCAGAGGAGCAAAGTGGCTGAAAGAGGGAGGCCCTGTGTGAAGAGTACACCCATCCCACAGGGCCTTGGGGTGTCCGCTGGGCAGCCTCTCTTTTCTAAGCTTCTTAGAGCTCAGTTTGGAAACTCCTGACAGAGCCAGTCATGCACTTTTACAAGGTAACGGGTCTGTGGAGCCCTGGTGAGGAGTGGCACTTCAGACGCTGTGTCTTTCCAGGCCTGGTGAATAGAAATTCAGCTCATCGTTACCACATGTGACATTCTCATGAGCCGAAGGGGTAAATAGGGTTTTGAGAGCATCTAACTTGCCCCCAAGAGCTGGCTTGGAAGAGCACTTCTGGACTCTTCCCTTCCTCAGCACCCAGAGAATGGGCACTGTGCGTGGGGGACAAGCAGCCTTCGTAGCTGCAGGCCTGCCATGACCCCACTGTGCTGTCCTCCTGTGGATCTCCTCATCCAAATGCAACTGTAGAACTGGTTCAGTCAGAGGGGCCGGGTTGCACTGCTGCAACCAACAGCTCCCATGTCCACACCCCAAATGTGTTCTGATCCTGCCGCCCACTCAGACCAGCCGAGCTGGGCTTAAGGCCACGGTGGGGCCATGGCGGCCACGTCGGGGCTCATCGTAGCTACTCAGGGGTGAGGCTGATGGAAGCCCTGCCTTAGAAGGGACGTCCTTACTTATCCAGGAGAGAAGAGGGCCTGTGGGCAAGCCTGCTTTGGCTTTTCAACCTTTTGCCTGGAAATGCCATGTGTTGTCTTCTCTTACATTTTATTTGCCAATGCAAGTCACGTGGCCAGAAAAAGTTGAGATACTATGTCTGTAAACAGCCCTAAATGGCAACTACAAGAGTTAAGTAACCGTGAATTGGCTTTCATTTATTGAAGCAAGTAAATTCTTTTCAAGCTTCTGTGCTTTTACCAGTGGCCTAAACAACTGGTGCTGGGGACAGTGGCCCCTGGAGCAGGAGGCCTGAACTCTGGGAATTGCCCTCAGGCTCTCTGAGGGAGTGAGTGACTCCCTTCCCCTCCCCTAGAACCCTGGCTTTTTTATCCATTCAGCTTTGCCATTTTATGGAACAGCAGACTCTTGTTAACATGGAGCCAAATGTGTGTAGACATGAGATTTGGGAGATTCTATTTCTTGTGATTGAGCCCAGAGATTTTGATTTATGATGATCTAAAGTGAATTTGCATTCTTACAAATATATCATACCAGCAGGAGCCTCAGGCAAATTGGCCTAATTTGCATTCAGATTTTGATTAATTTTTTGCCTCTTTATTTCCTTCTCCTCAGTTAGAAATAGCCTTTAAAAAATTCATTTGTTAAATATTGCAGGGGATCAGGATATGCCACTCCAAAATTTGCCGCTTTGGCATAAACATTATTTTGAACTGGTGGCATTAATTGAGAATCAACAGATGTAGGAAGAGTTCTATCTTCCCCTTTCCTGCCTAAAAGCAGACCATAAATATCCCTTTGTAGAGGTGGTCTCACCTGCACCCCCCACCCCCCCTTCTCCAGTAATAGGAAAGCAGTTCTTATCACTGGTGATAGAGAATCGGTAGCAAGATGAGTCTGCATAAATACAGCTCCTACAATAACCCTTATCTTCAAGTAGTTTCATCCATGAATTTCCTAGCCCTTTTCCCATAATTTATTTGTTCCTTGGAATCCAAACTTCTTCTTTTTTAAAATGGTATATAAGCCTTAGAGTCTAATTACTTATTTGAAATTTTTTGTGAACTCCCGTATATGTAAAATATTTACTTAAAGTCATATTCCTTTTCTCTTGTTAACCTGTCAGTCAAACTTGAAGGCTCCAGTCACTGAACCTAAGAGGGTAGAGGAAACCTTGATGCTGGGTATTTATGAATTATGACATGGGTCTGGTACTGTCTGTAAGATCAAGTGTAGTAGGTGAGTCATATCATGGCTCAGCCGCTCTCTCCTTCCTGTGCCATATCCCCCTGAACATTTTTATACTAGTATTATTTGTGTAAAGTGGAAATTGAAGAGAAGAGGTTTCAAAAGAATGGGGCGAAAGGAACCTTAGAGAAGTTGCAGAGAAGGAACGGATCTCTGCCTTGCCATTCTGCTGGACAGGGGTGGAGGGTGCTGGTGGATGATGGGACCGGCTGGGCACCAGATGGGGGGTGTCAGTTCCTCATTGGACCCTCTTTGCCCCAGTAACTGCTCAGCTGTCCCCAAAGGACTGTACCCTGGAGATGGCCCTGTTGATTACAATAAGCAAAGCCACTGGGTGGGTTGGACAAACCATTCCCCTTAAAAAAAGCAGGGCTCACCAATTATTATGCCGGCGGATCTTTAGCCAAAGAAAGGGCTTTGCAGTAAAGGAAGATGGCTAATGTCCCTCTGGTTTTAAGCCATTCATGATTAAATTGAAGCCACCTGATGGCCTGGTTTTGTTTTGTCTGAAGGCAAAGCAGAGGAATTAACCACAGAAGGGGAAAAATCTGCCAGAGGAAGAAAAGGTAGTTACCAGCATCACAAGTGGATTTGATTAGGGAAAGATAAAACAGGCAGGCAGGCTTTGAAGGCCAAGTTGTGTTGTGAGTTTCTGAATAATCGTCCTCCTTTTTGTGTTCTCCCTCCCAGTTCTGACCTTGCCTTTAACTTGGAAGGCTATATTTTTGTATTCCTGAATGATATCTTCACAGCAGCAAATGGAGTTTATACCAAACAGAAAATGGACCCAAAGGTACCAGATCTTCACTCCTAGGGTTTTTGGGCTTTTGTCATCTGGACCCTGAAATTGCATGTGAAAAAAAAAAAAAAAAAAAAAAGATTGTAAAGTTGTCATATAATTTAATTTACATGGTACGCTTTATAAATCACTAATTTCTTTTCAGTTATCTTTTTCAGTCTGTATGGAGTCTTGTGACCCCTGAACTTGCAAAGTTTTGGGGTGAAAATCAGGGAGGGAAAAGGTACCACTATTTTGGATGCAAAATCAGAATATAGAAAGAGATTATTTTGAAAGGCCAACTAGAAGAAGTTTTTTCGCCATCCTCCTCAGTGACCAGGGCAAAGTCAGGGGTATTCTAAAGCAACTGAGTTTGAGTCTGAAGGTGTGGGTTACAGAGAGGAGTTGTGCTGCTGACGGGTCACTGTGACTCGGACCGACTTCTCCAAGGGTCAGATTCCTCTGTGGAGTGGCCCAGGTTGCAGGGCCGACCCAGCAGGAAGTTCCCTTCCTGGCAGTGACTGAGCAGGCCCCCCATGGCGACCAGATGAGTGCGTCTCGATGGGGCTCCCCCCGAGTCCAAGTCCAGGCCCCTGCCCACCCTCCCCACTCCCCCAGCTGTTTCAGAAGCTTGGGAGGATGAGCCAGGCATATGTTGCTTTGTTCCAAGTTCTTTGTGTTGAGTGAGGGAGTTTGCTCTGATGGACAGATTTATTTCTATGAGCTGTTTTTTTTCTGTGCGGACTCCTTTGTTTTTTACTGGTGGCAGTTTTACAAAAACAGGTTTGTTGCCCTTTGAGGGTCACAATATGTCACCATTCATGAAAAATGGTGAAGTGCTGTAGTCACATTAATGCAAGATTAGAAAGCAAGAAACCTGATGTTTTAACCCTGCTGCTCCTTAACAGAAAGAGCAGATGTTTTTAAGGAGTTCTGTTTATATTAACATTTTAAATGTTCTTTATTTTGTTCCAGATTTCCTATTTTGAATACAATACTTTAAAAAAATACCCAATTAGAATGTTAGAGATGGGTGGGACCTCAGAGGTCCTCCATGTTCATTTGTTTTATTTCCCATTTTTGTGTAAAACAAATGTTTATTTTGCTATCATGATGTACTTGAAGGGAAGCCTTTTACATGAGGAATTTGATTAAAAAAAAGGAATTTGCTGAATATATTCCAATATAAAGTTGGTCAGAATAATTTTTTTCAGAATAATTTTTAACTCAATAAATACATAGTTGTATAATTGGCCCTTGGAAATCTGATGCTTTATATTTCAAAAATTCAATGTTTTCTTTGTTTTTATAGGAGTTAGGGAAATATGGAGTGCTTTTCTACAATGCCTGCTTCATGATTATACCAACTCTTATCATCAGTGTCTCTACTGGAGACCTTCGACAGGTGAGATGGTGACAGTCATGACATTCCTGCTGAGCAGTCTTTTAAAGCCTTAATAGGTAACTTCTGGTGGTAACTGCAGTAACCAGGAGTACCAGGAGGGCCCAGGAAAGTAAGGTCTGTGATATCCAGAGTAACACCTTTTGGCACAATCCTTTCTGTGCTGTTTATTTTTAGACATGTGGGAAGCAGCAAGAAGTAGTCAAAAGAACTCTGGACTTGAAGCTTTTTTTGAAAACAATCACAGCAAAAATCTGAGTTTGAGTTTTAATATCCCTATTTGCTGATGTTGGATCCTGGGAAAACTAACTTAGAAGGGGATTTTAACAGTTTTAAAATGGGTTTATCTGCTACCTTTATAATGGACATTTTGAATCCTATGCAAAGCAGAATCATTTAATGGATCTCACATACCCACCACCCAGTGTCAACACTTTTTGGCATTTTGCCATTCTTATTTCATCTATTCATTTTTCATTTATTCATCTGCTTTCATTTTTTTTCCTCCTGGAATATTTTAAAGCAAATTCCAGACATCATGGCATTTTGCACCAAAATATTCCAGGACATATATTTGAATTTTGAGAATGTGTTGTGCATTTGGCATTTGCCCTGCTCATGTGTCTGCTGCACACAGATGAGAGACAAGTAAAATGGGCAATTAGTAGAAATAGAGGCGGCCCAGTTGGAGGGAGTGAAGGCCAGTCTCTCAGTCTACAGGGTTAATATTCACGCCGTAGCACCCACAGTGATGGTCTTGAAGTGTGTCAGCCCCTGCCAAACTCTACTTTCTCATAAAGTTGCTAGCCACACCACTTCTAAGAATTTTGCCTGTATCTCAAGGGAGATGTTTAAGTTCATGTGAGAAAATTTGCTAGGCAAAAATGATGGTTCGGCCTGGCCTCTGCCCACAGAACTAGCCCTCAGACATTAACTCTCCTGTTGCTCCATCTGGTGTGCGGTTCAGAGGGGCCCTGTGCAAATAGCATGCCCCCTCCATGTGCCAGTGTTTATGAGTTTACTAATCATCATGCTTCTGTGGTGCACACAGGTTGAGTAGATCCCATTTGTTGGAATACTTTGAGAAGGCTGCAGGCTCCTGTGGGTTCCTTGGGTGGATGTCAGGGCTCTTGTTCTCTCTCAAAGCTATACTTTCTCATTTGTACAATTTCTTTCCAAAAGAGGGGACAGCAGAAGGCTTAGCAGCAGGGTTATGAATGGCATGGTGAGCAGAAACTGAATTTTAGGTTACCTTATGAATTAAATCCGCTAGATGTATCATCTTAATAATTTATAACATTGTTTCAGTAGGAATGTATGTTCCCACATCTAAACCATTGCTTTATCAACTTGTGGCATGTGCTCTCAGAAGTTTCACCTGCTTGTGGGATGCCCAGGTGGGGCACCTGTGTGGCTTGTGGGGCGCCTGGGTAGCTCAGTTGGTTGAGTGTCTGACTCTTGGTTTCAGCTCAGGTCATGATCTCAGGGTCATGGGAAGGCCCCCCCCCCCCCCCCATAGGCCCTGCGCTCAGCAGGGAGTCTGCTTCAGAGTTCTCCCCCTCTGCCCGTCCTCCCTCTTGTGCATGCGCACATACTCTCTCTCTCTAATAAATCTTAAAAAAAAAAGAAAAAAGTTTCACCTGCTTGTAATACTTAGGATTGCAGAATTATTATACTTTCTCAATTAATACTAAAGATAATATCTAATATTTACTGAGAACTTATTCTGTCATTGTTGAAAGCATTATACGTTAACTGTTTTACTGCTTTCCACAACAGTGCTCTGAGGAGAGGGTACTGCTAATTAGCTTTTAGACAAGGAATCTAGAGCACAGTGTTTAAATAGCTTCCAGGTACAGGTGGTACATCCAGGCAGCCTGGCTCTGGAGCACTTCCTCCACTGTAATCCTAGTTACTTTATTGTATCTGAAAAGTGTTTGTTTCTTTCCTTCATGCATGAAAAACCATAACCCATCACTTATGTCTTAGAAAGTACAAGTGGCCAAACATATACTTTAACTTATTAAATAGTGGTGTTCTAGGAGAATATTATGCTCCTATTCTGGATTTGTACTGAACTATCTCAGTATTTACCCTGTGTAGCCTCTTCTGTTTGACCAGGTTCCTAGGATTTCAAACAGAAGATCCTCTAGGTATCTTAGAGCCCCCCGGTTGTGGTTACTATTCACTGTAATTCCAGATGGATCAGAGCTAAATATATAGATTTATTTAAAAATCTGTAAGAAAATTATAATTTAGATAAAAATAGAATGTGTTTATAACTGGAAGAAAGGCCTTCTATAAAAATGACAAAATACAAAGTCATAAAATTAAAACTTTGACTCTTTTAGAGATAGGAGATGCCAAAAGATATGGGATACTTATTGTAATCATTTTTAAAACCCTGTAGAAAAAATAATGACACTTTTTACTAGTAAGATCGTTCTGCTGTGTTCCATTGAACCATGACAAGCTTCTTCCAATTGGTTACTTTTAATCATGTTTGAATCCATTTTAGTTGTGAACCAAATGATACAATAAAGAAGAGAACTTACGTAATTAGGTATGTTAGTCTCTAAAATTGCATTTTAGGGATCCCTGGGTGGCGCAGCGGTTTGGCGCCTGTCTTTGGCACAGGGCACGATCCTGGAGACCTGGGATCGAATCCCACATCGGGCTCCCGGTGCATGGAGCCTGCTTCTCCCTCTGCTTGTGTCTCTGCCTCTCTTTCTCTCTCTCTGTGTGACTATCATAAATAAATAATAAAATAAAATAAAATAAAATAAAATAAAATTGCATTTTATTTGCCCAGTTTGGTGTGATTGTACAAAAATGGATGAATTAGGGTGAAATGTTAACTTGTTAATAGAAGAAGTACTTTGATGAGTCATTTTTTCCTGTTGACTGGAGAGTATCAGAGGTTGTGGTAAGACTGGTGCATCTGACTCACTGCCCTAGAGTTCATACCTGGACCTTGGACTTATGTGGTCAACAAATCTGGTAACAGCACCTTGATTCTCTCTGATTAGCATAGTCAGCGATACCAGCAACTCTTGTCAACAGATTAGGCCCCTGGAAAATACTGATTGAGTGACCTTTCTTTAGTCAGTCGAATTGCTGCAGTCGGTTCAGAGTACATTGTTTATTACAGCTGATGAATAGGGATAAATAGGACTTATTTTTCTGATTAAAAAACCACATATATGCAAAACAGATTCACACTCTACCATAATTTTATAACAATAGCAAGTCATAAGGAAGCAGTACGTTATTGTTATTCATCTTTTTTTTGCTTTGTTTTTTTTTTTTTCAAAGATTTTATTTATTTACTTGAGAGAGAGCATGAGCAGAGGGCAGAGGGAGAGGGAGAAGCAGATTCCCCGCTGGGCAGGAAGCCTGACACTGGGCTCAATCCCAGGAATCCAAAATCATGACCTGAGCCAAAGGCAGATGCTTAACCAACTGAGCCACCCAGAGGCCGCTGTGTTTTAAAATAAATGTCATACTATATTATTTTTTACAATGCCACCTGTATAGCCTCATCATTATTAAAGGAACAAAATCAAATCAAAATCTGTTAAAATTTAGGTTGGCAAAGAATCCAAATATTTTTATGAAAAGTACTGTGTATCCCTTAGTGGTTTATATAGTATCAGGAATACATAGTTTTTTACTGTTTGCAGAAATACTTCCAGCTTGTTGAATCAGTGTTTTCCTACTCTTGGTTTGAAGTTTAGAGCATATGGTTTTCGCTTATTGCCAGTATTATTTTAATTTTAGATATAGAGTGTTTTCTATAGTTTTTGTTTGGTTTTGATCTTTGCCTTGGATTTTTTTTCTGCTCCTTTGATTGGCTTGTGCTTGCCAGTAAGACAGATTTATATTTATTATTACTTTTCTTTCACCAGTAAGCTTTAAAGAAAATAATTTGATGATGGAAACCTTCAAACCTATACAGAAGGAGAACAAGTAGTATAACAACTAGGTTCAACAATTATTAACATTTAATGTGTCTCTTTTTGTTGAGAGAGATGAGTGAAGTCTTACCAATGAAACAATGACAAGTATGGCAAGGATGTATTAATTAGAGGAAGAGAATTCCATTCTAATTGGCTTAAAATTTTTGAATTATAAACTTAACAAAGATTTAAATAGTAGTTTTCAATCTATAAAGTTACTAAGACATGGCTAACAAGTTTTATCTAGTAGAAAGTAAATAGAACTTATACTGAATTATGTTGTTCAGCACATACTTAATGTATAATCTTGAGTCACTTTATAATCATTTTTGGATGCAAAGGACAAATTATGAATAACATGCTCCTTTTTATTGTGACCTATCATTTAAAGAAGGTTAATTTCATTTTCTCAGCTAAGGACTAGTTCTTGGAGAGCTGAAACTGTCTCATAAGCTTCTTTGTCCCAGCTCTTCCACCCTGATTACTTGCTTGCTTTGTAAATAGCAAATAATAGTTTATTTGTTTATAATACTTACTAAACATTTAGAAATTCTTCTTTTTTAAAGACTTTATTTAATTAATTTATGTATTTATGTATTTATTTATTTATTTTAGAGAGCATGAGTAAACAGGGAGAAGCAGAAGGCAAGGGTGAGGGCGAGAATTTCAAGCCAACTCTCTGCTGCATATAGAGCCCAACATGGGGCTCAGTCCCTTGACTCTGAGATCATAACCTGAGCCAAAACCAAGGGTTGATGCTTAACAGACTAAGCTACCCATGCGCCCCAAGCATTTGTAAATTCTTGAAAACAGTTCATGGACTTAAAATTTTCTTAACCTGCTAACATCACTAATTTTATAATAAGATTTCTTCTAAGATTATTTATAAAAAGTAAACCCAACCATAATTTTGTGAGTATGGATTAGTAAGGAGACAGTCACAACAGCATAGCTATGTTGTATACATGACACCTGCTGAGTTCTAAACAATTTCATTAAATCCTCACCTTGACCTTTTGAGGAAGTTTTAAAAAAAGATCCCTGTTTTGTCTCTGAGATTCAGGGAGTAAAAGCAATCTGCCCAACATCAAACAATTGGTGTTGTCTGGGATTTTTTAAGCTGTATTTCTTGTTTGGGAAAGTGGTTCCTGTATTAAAACACACAATTTGGTAAAAGCCATAGATTTGAACTGCAATATTATTAGTCTAATCATTGGTTTTCTTTCTTTCTTATAATAGGCTACTGAATTCAATGAATGGAAGAATGTTTTATTTATCATACAGTTTCTTCTTTCCTGTTTTTTGGGGTAAGAAACCATGCATAATTAGAAGCTTGATCTATGATATCTATTGACAAATCGAATCAAAATATACATTCCATCTGCTCTGTCAGAATCCCTCTGTCTGTGCTTCTCCAGATTTCTCTGGAAAGGACCCTTGCAGCAGAGGAATAGGACTCAGGGTCCCTGGGAACATCACCTAAAAGACTAGTAGCAAGCAGGAATCAGTTTTATTTTTGACAGTCATGCTAATGTCACATTCTACTCCAAAATATGATGTTGCCTATTGATTTCTGAAAGTTAGTCTGAATGACATCGGTTGATGTATCAAATTTAGTACTGTTCGTCATCTTGGGCATGATGTCCCAAGTTTTTCAAGATTTTCTACCTCACCTAAATATGTAGAAATGATGACCATTTACTCTAGTGCTGTACCTGCTATATTCAGGGAAATTTCTGAGGTGAGATGTCCAGGCCATTATATTGTCCAATAATTTTAGGCTTTTGTTCTTAAAATTTTCCTTATTTCTGTCTTCCTTTTGAAAAGCCATGTAGCTTGTTTTTGTTTTTTTTTTTCCAAAAGCTTGAAAATTCCTTTTCATGAACAGATAATACACACACCTAGTAAATAATCCAAGAATTGCAACAGAATGCCCGGGCAACATAAGCCCCCCTTCTTCCCTGCCCTCTAGCACTGTGGTTCGCCTCTCCAGAGGTCACCACTGCTCAGTCTTTGGAGTATCGTCCCTGAGCTGGGCTTCCTGCATATACAATACCTGTGTCTTATCCCATATGGAAAGGTGCTTTGAATGACTGTCTCAGGAAATTACTCATCAAAATATTTTTCCTGTGAAGAAAGATGAGTTTCCCCCCTTTTTTTTTTACTTCCAATACTATAATTTTCATTACATTTATTTATTTGTTTGTTTATTTATTTATTTTTAAGATTTTATTTATTTACTCGTGAGAGACACACAGAGAGAGAGGCAGAGACAAAGGCAGAGTGGGAAACAGGCTCCATGCAGGGGGCCTGACATGGGACTTGATCCCGGGTCTCCAGGATCACGCCCTGGGCTGAAGGCAGTGCTAAACCAGGCAGTGCTAAACCGTTGAGCCACCCACGCTGCCCTTTTCATTACATTTAAATGAACTAAGAGCAACTCACAATCTCTTTGATCAACGCTTAAAAATTCTCAAACTTAATTTTAATTGCAGTGATTAGTCACATAAAATAAAAACATTTATGTATATCTTCCATTTCACTAATTCTTTCCTTAGCTGTGTCTGATTTAATGTTTAGCCTGGTGATGGAGTCTTTAAAAAAATTTTTTTTTAAAGATTTTATTTATTTATTTATTAATGAGAGACACACAGAGAGAGAAGCAGAGACAAAGGCAGAGGGAGAAGCAGGCTTTATGCAGCAAGCCCGAGGTGGGACTCAATCCCAGGACTCCAGAATCCTGCCCTGAGCCAAAGGCAGATGCTAAACCACTGAACCACCCAGGCATCCCTGATTTTTTTTTTTTTTTAAAGAGAGAGTACATGAGTGGTGGGTGGGGGGGTGGGCACAGAAGCAGAGGGAGAGAGAGAATCTTAAGCTCAGCATGGAGCCTGATGTGGGACTTGATCTCACTAACACGAGATCATGACCTGAACCAAAATCAAGAGTCAGTCAACTGACTGACCCACTCAGGACTTTTTGATTTCAATAAGTTTATATTTTGTTTGTGAAAGTTTCACAGTTGTTGTTTTTTTTTTCCTCCAAACTTACTGTTCATTCCTAGTATTCTCTCATTGGTGATCTTTGTGATTGTTTTAACTTTCATTTATTTAAATGTTATACACATAGCTATTCTGTATCTAATGATTTCAATATATGCAGTGTTTAAGAGTCTAAATATATATGTAGAATGTGACTGCCAAACTGTGTGTGGTTGGTGACTTGTGATTGTGAGCATATTGCTTCAGTCTTAATATTGTGGGCTGATTACCAATTTTCAAATTGAAAATTTGAGAAACTTTCCTGTAGAGAAAAATTGCTTTTGCTCCAGCTGGTATCCAGGTATTGCCCCTGACCTGCACCACTCCAGGCATTTTCGAGGGTCTGGGCTCAGTGGGCTAAAGTGTAACTCCCAACTTGGAATTTGGCTCAAGGTTCCCTCCCTCCCTCCCTCCCTCCCTCCCTCCCTCCCTCCCTCCCTCCCTCCCTTCCTTCCTTCCTTCCTTCCTTCCTTCCTTCTTTCTTTTCTTTCTTTTCTTTCTTTCTTCTTCAGTGCTGCTCTGCTAAGGTCTCTGCCCTGAGGCCCCACTCTTGTTCCATTCTAACTGCTGCTCTGACTCCTGCCTGGTCCTAATTCTTTATCACTGCATCCAGTTACTCCTTTTTTAAAGAAGGAGAGTTTGGGTGCCCTCTTGTGACCTCTTCCTTCTATTACATACATAGTTCACCCTTGAACAACACATGTTTGAACTGTGTGGGTCCATTTATGTACAGAGTTTTTTCAAAAAATATATATAGTACTGTAAGTGCATTTCCTCTTCCTTATGATTTTCTTAATAACATTTTCTTTCCTCTAGCTTTCTATAGTATAAGAATGCAGTGTATAACACACATAATATACAAAATATGTGTTAATTGACCATGTTATCAATCAGGCTTCTGGTCTACAGCAGGCTATTAGCAGGTAAGTTTTGGGGAAGTCAAAAGTAATACCTTGGATTTTTTTACTGTGCAGGGGGCCGGCACCCAAACTCCTGCAGTGGGTCAACTGTACTTTACCTTCAGTGGTCAAATTTTAATTCTGAAACGGCTCTGGAAGGAAGCTTCAATTTTGGCATGTTGGATTTTTCAGAATCCTTTATCAAAGTTTCTCATTCAAAGGATTGAGTCATTTATTTCTTCACTGTAAAAGAAGCCATTCTAAGCTGCTGAGCACATTTTCGGTTTTCAGAACAACTGGTACTAGGCTCATCTGTCTCTTTTCTTAGTCCCTGCTCAAGGAATGACTCGAGGCTCATATATATGCATCCCACCCCTTGATTTCAGAGGGCTCTGATGCTCAGCTTCTCACTTTTTTCACTCTTTCAAGTTTGCATTTCAAACTTGCTTTTTCTAACCACTAAACCTCTATCCCATGTTGAAAACATAATTATAAAATTTTAATGCTTTAAAAATGCATGTTAAAAAATTAAAAAAATAAAAATGCATGTTAAGTGAATGGAATGGTGAAAAAAAGCAGACTTTTAATTTTCTTTTGAGTTATGATGGAAAGACTGTTTTCAGAAATGCTATTTGTAATCAGGAGTTTGTAAAGCATATGATGGAGTTTAATTATGTCAGGAAGGTAAACTGGATTGTGGGTACTAAGATAGTTTAATGCAGGCAGAAATAAAATATAGACAAACCTGAATTGACTAACTCGATTTTATAAAGCTAGCTCTGGGGTACCTGGGTGGCTCAGTCAGGTAAGTGTCTGCCTCTTGATTTTGGCTCAGGTCAGGGTCTCAAGGTTGGGAGATCTATACCCACAGGCACAGTGCTCAGTGAGGAGTCTGCTTGAAGATTCTCTCCCTCTCCCTCTCCCTTTGCCCCTCCCTCTGCTTGCACACACATACTCTCTCTAAAATAAATAAATCTTTTAATAAAATAAAATAAAAATCTAGCTCTGCAAGTCTTTTCAATCTTGCTGAAAAATTACAGGTTCTGGTTCATTCATACCAGCTGCTGGCAGTAGCCCTCAGGCCTTGGTGGTGATTAGTCCAATCTGTTTCTGCTCCAGTAGCAGACCTTTTGTTCTCAGTGATGAAGCAGTAATATATTCCTTAATAAAAACACAAAAGTACCAAATATTTTCTAATCCCAGGATAAAAAATATTCTCTTCCTTAAAACTTCCCTGATATAGGATTCTGTGGATAGCACAGGGCAACAGAACTTCAGAGAGTGCAGATATTCCCACATTCCCAATAAACCAATCTTCATGTAAAATCAGTGCCCTGGGAAGATGGACCACATATATCCCATGACTTTGACATCCCTGGCACACCACAGAGGCCTTGGGTAGGAGTGTGTTCTTACTAGAGATGAGTGAGATGAGATTACTTGAAATTCTTTGAAATCTGGAATTGGAGTCATGTGCTCGGGTATCACTGTGGTTGAGAGAAGGGAGATAAATGTGGCCTTTTATTATCTGAACATTTGTGTTAATTTATATAAATGCTCCTTCATGGAATGATAACTGTTGCAAGTTGTAAATGAGGTCATTTGAATTCTATTTGTGACTGCCATGAGTGTGCCATACAGCCTTGGGTAGATAAGTTATTTTTCGTGTCATTTTCAGAAATAGTAAGAACCTTGGAGCAGGAATTCTGCTCCAGGGGTTTCTATGTGAGCACATCCATCTCTTGGGGACCTGTAAACCCAAACATACGGCTGGTATATGTTGTCTGAATGTATATCACATACATGTGCTATTATTTTTCAAGTGTACATAGAAGATATATGATTTAAAAGTTCAGAATGGCAAGGAGCTACTGATAATTCAGCAATACTTTTAAATATCTTTGCATTTTTTTAATCCATAGATGCTAAAACCAAAACTACTGTCATGTGGAGGTGGATATTTTTAGTGTTAAAAGTGGTATGTTTTCCTTTGTACTGAATTAGCAGAGGTTCTTTTAATTTAGAAACTTAGTGTTCTTAGCCAAAGGATTATATAGGAACATACTCTCATGTAGAAATTTTTTCTTAGAAAATTGTAATACAGATTGTCCTACACTGACTACTTTGCGCCTTGTGGTTTTCCCCTTATCTTCTCTGGGGACACCTAGTGGACACGCTGATAAGTGCAGCCTCTTTGTCTGCAGGCCCCTTAGGGACAGTGGCTCTTTCAGGCACCCCCAGGCCTCAGAGAGGGGTTCCTCCTGTGCCCAGCCCAGCTGGTGAGTTTGTGTCCTAGCTGTCCACACTCATGGTGGATAGATACTGGAATCTTATATTCAAGGTATCAGCCAATTCTGATGCAGGTGGAGGTGATTTCACTAAAAGGTAGGATGGAGAAAACATTGCATATTTGGAACCCTGGAGTTGGAATTTTTAAACAAAAATAAAAATAACATCCATGATTGCCTTGGGTTGAAGTCTGCAGGACTTCATTTAGGAGGCCTGCAGGAAACTTTTCTGTTTTCCCTAAGTTGGGGTAGACCCCCTCCCTGTGCTCTTATCTCTAGTATTTTATTAGACTTACCTCCTCCAGGGTGGTTGCTGTGTTATGTACTCTCACTATCTGGGCAAACACAGTAGGTACTCAGTAACATTACATTGAGGTTTTTTGTTTGTTTGTTTGTTTGTTTTGAGATTTTAAAAAATTTATTCATGAGAGACACAGGGAGAGAGGCAGAGACGCAGGCAGACGGAGAAGCAGGCTCCATGCAGGGAGCCGGACGTGGGACTTGACCTCAGGTCTCCAGGATCATGCCCTGGGCTGAAGGCAGACGCTCAACCGCTGGGCCACCTGGGCGCCCCACATTGAGTTTTTTTTTTTAGTCTTTTAATTTTATGCATGAATAGGATTATTTATGGTTCCTGGGGCTCTGAATTAATGTTGAATTTATTAAAATTATAAACATTTAAAAAACTTAGATTTTGGGGCACCTGGGTGGCTCAGCAGTTGAGTGTCTGCCTTCGGCTTAGGGCATGATCCTGGGGTCCTGGGATCAAGTCCCACATCAGGTTCCCCAGAGGGAGCCTGCTTCTCCCTCTGTCTGTGTCTCTGCCTCTCTCTCCGTGTCTCTCATGAATAAATGAAATCTTAAAAAAAAAAAAAAAACAACTTAAATTTTTTTAAGTTCAATTTATAAATACTGTTGCTCTATAAAGCTAGTAATTTTTGTATTACCATAGAACATTTACTTTCATTATTTGATTAATGGCTTCTTAACTCAAGTTTAGTTGATTAAAATCTCCTGAACAATTTACTATAAGTTGGTCTTGTTTACTACTCAGTGAATTAAAAAAAAATTAAACATTTTAAACACCACTTACAAATACGATTCACCTGATATTTCTCCAGCTAGTCCAAGCCCTAATGTGGCCCTGCAAAGTTTATGAGCCAGGTTGCTTTACATACCTAAGCAACTCTTTGAAATCTAGTAAACCAAACTTAGAAATGTGATGTCACCTTCTTTTTAAACATCAACTACTGTGTTCGGACTGACTCAGATTATTTTACTTCTTGCAACTGAAAATTGCAAATCTAATCCCAATTGCACATTTCAGTTTCAAACCACAGAGGTCAAGACGTTGGGTCCTCGAACTTGTCAAATTGCTGTAATTACCTTAATAACAGAGACACATGTTATTCTGAAGATTACAGAATTTCAGTTTGTAATTGAGTTTATTCCCTAACATACAAGCTTGGTGTACTTTATCTCTAAGATTTTTTTCTTTACCATCCCTGGTAAGAAACATACTCAGGCCAAAAGCGTTTATTGATTTGTGATCCAGATTCTGTTACTAGTAGGGATTCTGACCTGGACCAGGGGCACTAGGTTTCTGCAGGAAGAGGCTACCTAACACACAGGGGCTGAGCCCATTCCTTAGAGTCTGATTCCCTCTGTTCTGCCAATGGGGGATCCAGCCTTATGCTTCCTAACGGGAATGTAGCTTTAAAATCCAACACACCTAGGATCTCTCTGTATCCTTTGGGCAGATGGAATTTTGTACCCCACTTAGGTTATTTTCTTCAGTTCTTGATTGGAATGAACATATTTCTTCTGATTAGATTCTGTGTTCTTCCCTGTACATATGTATTCTTTGGCTGGTGCTTGGTCCCAATTCTATAGTCATTTTCTTGACATAAGCATCAATATAGTGCTCAGTGTTGAATGCCTGGTGAACTAACTTTGGTCCAAGGGCACAGGAGTATTATTGGCATGTGGAATCCATTAGTTTATTTCTTTCCTTTCCTTTCCTTTTGTGTACTCTTTAACAACCCTGTTTCACCCATTCCCACCCACCTTCCTTCTGATACCCATCAGTTTTTTTCTCTATTGTTAAGAGGCTGTTTCTTGGTTTGTTTCTCCTTTTTTTTCCCCTTTGCTCACCTTTTTAAAAAATTTCACAGATGAGTGAAATCATATGGTGTTTGTCTTTCTCTGACTGACTTACTTCACTTAGCATGATACACTCTAGTTCCATCCATGTTGTTGCAAATAGATTTCATTATTTTTGATGACTTTGTAATATTCCATTGTGTGTAAAGACCACTACTTCTTTATCCATTTATCAGTGGATGAACACTTCGGCTGCTTCCATAATTTGGCTGTTGTAGATAATGCTGCTATAAACATCAGGGTGCATGTATCCCTCTGAATTAGTGTTTTTTTGTATTTGGTGGGTAAATACCCAGTAGTGTGATTACTGGATCATAGAGGTGGTCCTGTGTTTAACTTTGAGTGACCTCCACACTGTTTTCCACAGTGGCTGCACTAGTTTGCATTGCCACCAACAGTGCACAAGTATTTCTTTTTCTCCACACCCTTGCCAACACTTGTATCTTATGTTTTGAATTTTAGCCACTTTGACATCTCACTGTAGTTTTGATTTGCATTTCCCTGATGATCAGTAATGTTGAACATCTTTTCATGTGTCTCTTGGCCATCTGTGTGTCTTCTTCAGAGAAATGTCTGTTCATGTCTTCTGCTCATTTGTTAAATGGCTTAATTGTGTTTTGGGTGTTGAGTTTTGTAAGTTCTTTATGTATTTTGGATACCAGCCCTTTGTCAGATATATCACTTGCATATGCCTTCTCCCATTCTGTATGTTGCCTTTTAGTTTTGTTGATTGTTTCCTTTGCTCTGAAGAAGCTTTTTATTTTGATGTAGGCCCCATAGTTTACTTTTGCTTTTATTTCCTTTGTCTCAGGAGAGCTATCTAGAAAGATGTTGCTATGACCAATGTCAAAGAAATTACTGCCTGTGTTCTCTTAGGATTTTTATGGTTTCAGGTTTCACATTTAGGTCCTTAATCCATCTTGAGTTTATTTTTGTATATGGTATAAGAAAGTGGTCCAGTTTCATTCTTTTGCACATTGTTGTCTAGTTTTCCCAGCACCATTTGTTGAAGAGCCTGTCTTTCCCATTGTATATTCTTGCCTCCTTTGTCTACAATTGACCATAAAATTGTGGGTTTGTTTCTAGGTTTTCTATTCTGTTTTATTGATCTATGTGTCTGTTTTTGTGCCAGTACCATACTGTTTTGATCACTACATTAATGTAACTCGAAGTCTGGAATTGTGATACCTTTGGCTTTATAGGATTGCTTTGGCTCTTCTGGGTCTTCTGTGGTTCTATACAAACTTTAAGGTTGGTTGTTCTAGTTCTGTGAAAAATGCTGTGAAAAATGAAATTGTTACAGAGATTGCATTAAATGTATAGATCACTTTGTTTGGACATTTTAACAATATTCTTCCAATCCATGAGCATGAAGATGTTTTTCCATTTCTTTGTGTCATCTTCAATTTCTTTAATCAATGTTTTATAGTTTTCCGAGTAGAGGTCTTTTACTTCTTTGGTTAAGTTTATTCCTAGGTATCTTATTATTTTCAGTGCAATTGTAAATGGGATTGTTGTTGTAATTTCTCTTTCTGCTGCTTCATTTTTAGTGTATAGGAGTGCAACAGATTTCCGTACATTGATTTTGTATTCTGTAGCTTTCCTGAATTCATTTATCAGTTCTAGCAGTTTTTTTTTTTTTGTGGAATCTTGCTATATACAGTATAGAATAAGTAGTATAAACCTGCAAATAGTGAACGTTTGACTTCTTCCTTATCAATTTGGATGACCTTTCTTTTTGTTGTCTGATTGCTAGGGAATCCTTTAACTCTCTTCCATCCAAAGCAATGCTTTGCTGATTTTCCCTTCTAAACACCAGTGGTTCTCAGCTGGTAGCATGTGAGAATGACCTGTAGAGCTTTGCTACTGCACGCAGCCAAGGACCCCACCTCAAACCCACTGAGGGAAAACTGTCACACATCATTGTGTGTTAAAAGTGTGCCGGGTGATTCTAATATACACAGAGGATTAAAGACCACCGTTGTGACATAGCTGTTAAAAGATTTCAGACAATTAAAAAAAAAATCTCCGTGTTCTTACCCTCTTTACATGGAAACATAATGGGAAATGCACAGACAGAATGAAAAGGATACCGAAGGTAGAAACTTTCACTAATGCCCAGCTGGACCACTTTACTGTACAAAGATGGAATTATAAAGGAGATGTTTTAAGGTGTAGGTTATAAAATCTTTTCTTTTTTACTTGTTTAAAGTACTTGTGGGTGGCTCACGTGCAGATTCTTCTTCATCTGTTATACCTGGCACAGTAAGGCATGCATCTGGCGCTTCCTTCCTTGATCCAGGTTTCTGCTGATGTATTCCACGGTTCTGTGCAGCTATTACAATTCAGCCCTCACTACAGCAGTGGTTGGAGCCATCAAGGTAAGTGGGTGAAGACTTGGGTGTTGGGGAACTAGCTGTGAATCCAGTTATCACGAAAGAAGCGGAGTTCGATTTTATTGTGGTAACGGAGATAATGCAAGCATGGAGGCTGGTGACATTTTCAGCTGTAGCTGGGTGATCTCTTCTTAGATCTTCTTATCCCCTAATCCATAAACAGAGGGCTCACTAATTTAAAAAGGAGAGACAAATTTTAATGTTTACTTTGGGGTTGATAGGAGGGGATGGTCTAGGCAAATGTAGTAAAAAAAGCAAAGCAGAAAAAGTCCCAAATTTCTGCACTCACCGACATATCTTATTCTATACCTTGCTTGTACAACTTGGTTTTCTGGGAGAACCTGTTGACTAAGAAAGGGAAGCCTTGTGAAGAACTGCTTTTAATCTAGATATATGCTCATTTGTAAGGTACTAAACTCATGGATTGCATGTAGGTATGTTTTGTGTCTGTGCACCTGATACACAGGAATGAAGAGGGGGGTGTCCTGTGTTCTATGCTACAGTTGCTTTGTTTTCCTATTCACGTGGATAGAGTGAGAAAGACCACCTGCTTTAACAGTAGACTCCTCCGTTGGCCACCTAGGTCCTTCTGGAATGCTCAATGCAGGGCACTGCTTGGAATTCGCTGGATGTCTAATCTGTGCAAGTTTAGGGTCCGTATGATTAAAATTCACCACCCAGTGATGGTAAAGAGATGGGATCTGGAAAGCTGATGACAACTCAACTCATATCTCTTTTCCTATGTATTAATTGTAAGGGGCATGAATGATGCAGGGTTCTGTAATTATCATGCCATGGTTCACATTCTTTATAAAGCCATATGTAATGGTTTTTTATTCATTTATTCAACATTCTGTGAACAGCTCTGTGTACAAGTCTCTGGGCAAAGTAAAATATTTAGTTTCAGATTTTACCATATGTATTTTATGTATGGTAAAAATATATATTTACTATATGTATTTTCCCCCTAAACCCTTCACTTTGAAAATGACTAATCCTCTCTCTTTTTCTGCAGAATGTATCCATTGCCTACATTGGGATGTTAGTTGGTGGAGACTACATTTTCTCTGTGTTAAACTTTGTAGGGTTAAATATTTGGTAAGTGGGATTTCTAAATGAACATCATTTTAGTAAAATCTGAATTTTAAAAAGTCTGATTCATCTATTATAAGTGAAAGAATGGGAGGTGTTTTGACATTTCTGTTTTTGAGATAATTTTACTTAAATCCCTCAATTCATCTGTTTTTATGACATGTTCCTTCATATGGATTGTGGGGACATGTATGATGAAAATTCAAGGGGCTGAGATCTGAATTTAATCCGTGTGTCTTTCTCACAAAAAAGTCTCCTAAGTTATCTGTCTTCCTTTTGTGAAGTGGGCCTTACTTATGTCCTGCTCTGTCAAAGCACCATACACTGATATTGGGAGGGGTGGCTGAGATACCTTTGAAAGGCATTTTGGGATCCTAGATGTGGGATACTGTCTTGGATAATAGTATAGTTTATTCAGCAATAAACAAATGTTTATTTTCTCTTCAAAGTTTTTTTTTAAAGATTTTATTTATTTACTCATGAGAGACAGAGAGAGAGAAGCAGAGACACAGGCAGAGGGAGAAGCAGGCTCCATGCAAGGAGCCCGACGCGGGACTCGATCCCGGGACTCCAGGATTACACCCTGGGCTGAAGGTGGCGCTAAACTGCTGAGCCACCCAGGGATCCCCTCTCCAAAGTTTTGTATTAGATATGATCTATTCTTTTTCTGCCTCTACAGATTTCTAAATAAGAGGGGGTAATTCTCATCAAGTAATCTACAAACTAGGAGAAAAACAGAGATCTCAATAAGCTGGCTATATCTATAAAGATGTATATTTTATGAAGATCTGGTGGTACTACCTGTGAGATTTATTTATTTTCACTTCCCCCCCTCCTTTCAGCATGGCAGGGGGCTTGAGATATTCCTTCTTAACTCTGAGTGGTCACTTAAAACCTAAACAACCTGTGGATGAAGAAAACATTCCTCTGGATTTGAAGAGTTAATGTGAGGCAGAATTGCAGACTGGCTTACAGACTGGGGACATGGGGAGGCATTCCCCCCATGTAGGAATGTGAATCCAGATGTTCTGGTCATGGACAGCACTCACCTCCCCACCCCCACCCCCGGTTAAAGAACAACAGGAACATCTGCAAAATGTGAAGAGAATCTACCTCACATGCCACTGCACAGTGAGCCATCATCGGCCCTGAGAAACTCATCCTGGCAAAGCCTTACCATCTGAAAGCAGATCTTTCAGAGTAAACCGTTGATTAAAGGGATTGTAACCCAGGGTCTTGTTTGGGCAGAGCACTGACTGTTTGCTCACTCATGCACAGCTCTGAGCTGCTGTTTGCCAGTACCACATGTGCTTCAGAGGACGAACAAGGCCGATGGTGTGAGAGTGATTATTATCAGCACGTTGGCCTTAACTTCAAGGATCCCAGCCAAAGCAAAGTGCCAGTGAGAACATTTTTCTTCTCAGTTTAAACAGACATGTCTTTATTTTAATAAAATTAGCCAAATTAACTGCAAGTTATTTGTTAGCTCTGATTTGATCATATATACTGGTATCTTTTCCCAATCATCAAAGCAAAATAAAAAATAATTTATATGCAGCCTCATACTGTGATATTACCGTAGATAGACAGGAAGACTCTGCCTGGAGGAAGATATTCCTTTTAAGGCTCATGCTGGAAAATATTACAAAATAACTCAGTGGGGGAGAAAAACCCTCTATGTGTCCTGTTCACATTTCAGTAGCTTATATTTCTTTCCCCACCTTCCCAGGTTTGTTCAGTGGGCTTTGAAATTCAGATCACTTGGATTTTAACCAAATGTATATTCCTTCATGGACTCGTCTGGCCTCCCAGTGGTGTATGGGCAGGAGCCCTGAATGGAGGAGCGTTATTATTTTTATTAACATCAAAAAATGAGCTGGGGTGCCTGGCTGGCTCAGTCGGAGGAGCATGCAACTCTCAATCTAGGGTCATGAGTTCAAGCCCTGCGTTGGGCATGGAGCCTGCTTAAAAGAAACAAAGCAATGGGCTGTCCCTGTTGGGGTTCAGGTGTCAGGTAAGGCCCCAGTCTGGGAGCCTCGAGCCCTTCTAATCCCACCTCTACCACTAACCATCCAACATCCTCACAGCTTACCTCGCCATTGGGGTCTGCATTGCTTTATTCTGTAAAAATTGAGCAGGATCTCCAAATCCCTTCTAGGTCTCACTTTCTCAGTTTCTAGAAGCTGAGTCAAATGTGTGGCAGAGAGCAAGTGAAGGAATGATTATATTGATGTGTTGTTTCAAAGTACCTTTTAAGGAAATTTAGTTTTAATTGTAAAACACATGGAACATAACATTTACTATCAGAGCCATTTCTAAGTGTGTTCAGTAGTGTTAAGTACATTCTGATTGTTGTGCACGCAATCTCTACAACATTTTCATCTTGCAAAACTGAAACTCTGCACCCTTGAAATGGTAGCTCACCACAGCCCCTGGCAACTGCCATTCTACTTTCTGTCTCTGTAAACATGACTGTTCTAGATATATAAGGGGAATTGCGTAGTGTTTGTCTTTTTGTGCCTGGCTTACATTGCTTAGGGTAATGCCTTCAGGGTTCATCCTTCTTATAGCAGCTGTCAGAATTTTCTTCCTTTTGAAAAGGCTGAATAATATTCCATCATATGGATGGATATACCACATTTTGCTTATCCATTCATCGCAATGGACACTTGGCTATTTATGAATAATTCTGCTATGAGCAAGAGTGTGCAGATGTGTCTTTGAGACCCTGTTTTCAATTCCTTTGGATATTAAAATTAATTTCCTCTCTGTATAGACACTTCTGACATCAAATGTGTGGAGTTTTTACTCCTATCAAGGAATTCTCCTGTTCTCTGGACACCAACTAGGTGTCCTGCAAATTCTGTTCAATTCTAACTGCCTGGCATGAGTGCAGATCCCACAGGTGAAGGGCCCAGTCCCACAAGGATGCCCCCACTTCTGATGCCAATCCCAAGTTCCAGGTTGTGACCTGTTCTGCTGACCAACTGGCCATGAATCAGGGGTTTGCACATACCCTCCCTTGGGTTGGATAATTTGCTGGAATGACTCACAGAACTCAAAGAGAAGTGCTTGAATTCTATTACTGGTTTCTTATAAAGAATACAGCTTGGGAACAGAAAGAAGAGATGCATAGGAAGAGGTGTGTGGAAAGGATTGTGGAGCTTCTGTGCCCTCTCTGGGTGCACCCCAACCTCCCACACACTGATGTATTCCCCAGCCCAGAGCTCTCCTAACCCGGGGGTGTAGGTATCCTTACTGTTTCCTATAGCAGCTGCACCATTTTACATTTGCACAAGGGATTCAATTTCTCCATATCTTGTCTGACTTGTTATTTTCTGCATTGTGTTTTGTTTTTATAGTAGCCATTCTGACGGGTGTGAGGTGATTTATCATTGGTGTTTTGGTTTGTATTTCCCTAATTTTTAGTGGGGTTGGACATTGGACATTATTTATGTGCTTCTTGGCCACTCGTATGTCTTTGGAGACATGGCTATCTAATTCCTTTGCCCAGCTTTGAATTGGGTAGTGTGTTTTGTTGTTGAGTTCAAGAGTTCTTCATTGGGGAATCCCTGGATGGCTCAGCGGTTTAGTGCCTGCCTTCGGCCCAGGGTGTGGTCCTGGAGACCTGGGATGGAGTCCCATATCGGGCTCCCTGCTTGGAGCCTGCTTCTCTCTGCCTATGTCTCTGCTTCTCTCTCTCTGTGTCTCTTCTGAATAAATAAATAAAATCTTAAAAAAAAAAAAAAGTTCTTTATTATTTTACCTTACTTTGAAGAGGCTTTGGAGCTGCTGTAACCACCTTCTCCTGCATCATGAACATCAGTCCTGAAACCCAGAGACCAAAAGTGCTAAGATTTAAAAGATGTGAACATCCATTCCTCATTTTTTTAGTGACAAAACAAAATGGTAGCACATTTTTGCTTTCTTCCAACAATTTTTTTTCTGGTTTTCATTCTCTGAATTCTTAAAGGAAGATGATTTTGTACTTTTCTACTCTTAGTATGGTCAATCCTTTGTTTCATAGTCAACACGCCTCTTTGGGGGTTCCTATTTAAGTTTTTTCTTCTGCAATCACCCTGAATGCTTTTTGGCCTTTTCTCACATGACCCTTTCTTTTTACCTGTGGAGACTTGTCCTGCTTCCATGTGTGGCCAGCAGAGGGCAGCGAAGAGCAGCCCAGCGGCATCTGCAGTTTCTTTTTGTGTATTTTTTTTTTATTGGAGTTCGATTTGCCAACATGTAGCATAACACCCAGTGCTCATCCCGTCAAGTGCCCCCCTCAGTGCCCATCTCCCAGTCACCCCATCCCACCGCCCACCTCCTCTTCCACTACCCCTTGTTCATTTCCCAGAGTTAGGAGTCTCTCATGTTCTGTCACCCACAGTTTCTAGAATCTCTAGAGACCCAGTTCCCGCGGTGTCGCTGGTGGCATTGTGGTGGGAGCTCCAATCTGATTTTTGAATTAATATTGGTTGAAGCTAGGAGTCCAGAGTTGGTACGAAAGGGATTTGTGAGCCTCAAGGAGGCTAAAGGGTAAATGTAGCCTCATGCTTCAGGTCTCCAGATTTCTTTTTTCCTTACTAAAAGGAGTTGTAAAAGCCAGTCTGGATGGGACAATGAAAATTAAAATCCTCAATATTTTGCTTACTTCTGGCTATTGCACTGCAATAACGGTGACACCACCTGTTAACTTGGACTTTTTCCTGCTGTTTTAATATTTTTCCTGCATATTAAATGTATCTCAAGTATGGGGACACTGGAGGTTTGGACAGCTGAGTTTGCTTAAAGAATAGAACCTAGGTTAGAGAAAAGTTATAATATTATGTATATGTACCTATACACACATTTATATTTATATTTGTATATATTATCTGTGCCTTTGGGAAAATGATGAAGTTGCCTATGTCAATAATTTCAGAGTTTTAGTCACTTTTTTTTTGCACAATCATTTGAACTTAGTTTTCTCCTTTCTTTTCAACTTCATTGTCTTTAGCTACAAAATCAGCTTAAAACCACAGGTTTGGGGGTACCTGCTGTGAGAGTACATGTTTGCCTCCGCCCCCTCCCCCCAGTTGGTTCTGGGATAACCTCCTATCATAAACCACACTCTGATGCTGGAGACCCAGGACAGCATACTGTTTGTCAGGGATCAAGGGTGGGGGCAGCACCCGGCACAGAGCTTGCTTACAGCCATCCTGCGGATAGGGAGGAGCAAGGAGGAGGATCACATCACCGGGAGGAAGAACTCCAGCTCCAAGCATGCTTCTTCCTGGCTCTCTTCATCCCCCTCCATAGCTGCATTCCCTCTCCAGCTAATCGGTGAATGCCATCAATCTTGGCTTCTTGCTGTAAAAGCTCTGTGACTATCTGTGAATCTGGAAATTCCAACCACTTTTCCTTTGATTTGCCCTGCTTCCTCCAACAGGCCATTCACTCAACCACTTAGGCTCTCATTGTTCCAACATTTGTGTTTTTTTCTGAGGATGGTCTGTCTTCCCCTTTGCCGTCTCCCCAGATGCCCAGGTCAGGTTGTGCTCTGCATGGAGTCTTGTTTGGATATTCCTTATTGATGGGTTTTTCATCAGAATCTTTTGAGGGTTTCTGTGAAATTTTCTCAGAAGACATGAATTCTCTTGTGTTTGTATTTGGATCTGGTTCCAACTTACATCATCTTTTCTCACCACTACTTGTTGGACTCCGGTGGCTCTTTGTTCTGAGTCAAGTTTGTATACTCTTCAAATAAGCTGCCCTAAAATCCGAAACAGCACTCCTGTGCTCCTTGAGGGCTTGTGTTCTTAGCTGCTGGATGGCTTCTGAGCAGATCCTCAAGACTGTCTGAATGTCCTGGTCTATCTGATCTTCTGTGCCTATCATCCTTCCACACTCGGGCATGATATGGTGGTAACCATTCATATAATCTGTCCTGTGTTCCAGAAGATAACTTCTCAATTTGTCAGCATGCAAAATCTTGTGCAGGACAGAAGCACAAGGATGGTGAGCCCTGGGGGTGTGCAGTAAGTGCTAGGACAGAGCAGGTATGCAAGGCACAGAGATAGAGGCCACAGGCATTTTTCTCCCCCAGCCTACAACCATCCAATCCATCAAATGGAGACAGCACCTTCCTCTAAGTGTTATAAGAATTACATGAGATAACACATGGAGAGTGTTTTGCCACTGCTTGCCCCTAGCGACTGATAAAAGTTAATTACTGTTGTTAATAATAATATTATTATTGTTATCATTCTTGTTTCTAATTACAGTGGGGAGGAACTGCAAAGAGAGCTTCGCTCTACAGAGAAGGTGTATTTGGAAGAATGACTAGGAATTTATCACTTGGGGATGAGGGCAGAAGACCACTTCAACTCTAAAGTCTTGGTTACTTGGCCTTATTAATCATTGCTGTTTTCTGTGAATGGATGTGTGTACTTGGGCTTACGTTTTGGGTGCTGGGACTTGGCAAGGGTCAGCACCCTAGTTGACCAGCAGGTGCTGCTCTGTGGCAGCTTTCAGGAAACCGAGGGTCCCAGCAGCTCAGAATCTCTGTTTCCTCTCTGTCATCAGACACTGAAACGTGGAAAAAGAAAACATGCCCCTAGGATGAAGTCAGAAAATCCCAATCCTATTCCTGGGGATGCTCAGGGTCAGGAAACACTTTCTGTGTGCCTTCAACTCTTACCTCCACACCTACCATGATGAGCTCAGGGCCTTTTCTCCATGCTGTGTGTCCGCAGCCTGGACCAGAACACCAGCATGTTAGGGGATGTGTTAGAAAGAGACCCCCTGCAGGATGTTGGGGTGCACACGAACAGAAGCTGCATTTTTACCCAGGTGATTTGAGAAGCACCACTGCAGATGATTGGTCCAGACCACACTTTGAGTACCAGTTCTTAGCCAGGGGTTCACAGGATTTAGGGGGCTGGTGACTGGGGATAGGGAAAGAATACATCTTAATTTTCCCTGACCAAAATTTAGCATTTTTCATTTGAAAATGTAGACAAAACTGTGTAGTAGTAGCTTTATTTCTGATTTTGTTATCAGGAGAGGTTGAGATATTTTCATATCATGTACAGTTTCTGCAGAAAAATCATTTATGTCCTGCTGGGGACTCTGAGTTACTAGACCTTCCACCAGTTCTTGATGTTAGCATTAGTTCACAAAGAAGCTTATGTGTCATACGTCATATTTAGAAAATACTGTGATAGCTTTTTTGGGGGGAATCTGTTTATCTTTTTATGTATTTTATTTTAGGGATTTAAAACCATTATTTCAGGAAGGAGGCAGTAGCTGCCCCTGAACGACTGCTGTGGTCCATGGCACTGAAAAAAAGGGAACGATCCCTGTCTTAGAGGGAAAGAGAAATTTCCAGATTAATATGTTTTCTCTGGAAATTGTTCCATTGCTGGCCTTTCTACCAGTGGAGATCTGTGGCCTGAATGGGTGTGGATGTGCCCAGGAGCATTTTTTTTTGCGTCTGCCGCCTGGTGGGAGGGGGTCATCCTTCAGCCCAGGGCCGGCTGTCTGCAGCTGCACAGCCAGAAAGAGTGGAGCAAGAGAGGGACAGACAAGGGCAGCCAGGCTCCCTGCTGCAGCCACCGCTTTTGAAGATCAGAACAGACACAGGGATCCTCAGTCGTGTCACAGTACAGAACCTTATTCTTCCAATTCTGTGACCGCTTGCCTGGGGTGTAATGTTAAAGGTCTATCGATGAGAGGGTGGGACGGCAGCGTGAGGAGCTTTGCGGAAACTCTCTCCGGTGAAACACGCAAAACTGGAGAAAACGATCAAAAACAACCATTTAAGTAAGATCTCTAGAAGTTATCCTAGGGGCAGGTAGCAAAGGAAGAAACATGGATTTGAGAAAACGTAATAAACTTGGTAATGAGAGTGTGGCACTGGAGCCTTGACCCACCTCCTTATCAATGCCCTGAGCTCAGCCTGGGGAAGCTGCATCCCAGGAGGCTGAGGCCAGACCCAGGGGCTCCTGCTCCTGGCACCCAGTGGGGTTTGTGCCTGACCAGGGGGACAGGTTGCCCAGGTTTCCCATCTTCTCCCCATTGGAGAGGCCTGGCTCCCACAGAGTGTGGCAGATGGACAGGGCCTCCCTGTCTAACCCCCACCCATTGGATGGAGGCTTTCCCCAGGTGTGCTAAACCAAGAATCCTGAGTTCCCCATCACCCTCACCCCAACTTGGTTGTAGGGCGGAGCTTTGATCCCTGAAGCTGACAAGACCAGAGACTACTGCCTGGCTGGCATTCATAGCTGAGACTCAGAGAGCGTGCCCGAAAGAGCCAATCTGTGCAGGAAAGAATTTGGCCTTACAAAAACAGATGTCTGGCCTTTGCCCTTGGCTTCTAGATAGTTCTACGCCCTTGGAATATTATGCCTGATAGAAACGTTATTATTTGCCTGGTGTCTTCAGGTCATACTGGATAGTCTTGACAGTGTGATTTAGGATGATTTAGGATGGGAAAGCCAATAATGTGGCTTAGGATGGGGACTCTGTGAGGTCCAAGGAGGCTGGAGACTGAGATCAGCTATCTGGGCCATCAATCATGTTATGTAATAGAGCCCCAATAAGACTCTGAACCCTGAGGCTTGGTTTGGCAATACTCCATGCATATTATCACACACCGATACTGGGAAAGTTAGTGTCCTGACTCCACAGAGAGAGAACAATGGAAATCCCACATTTGGTAAATTCCACTCTATGCTCTCTCTTAGAGCTTGTGGCTTTGGGATGGAATGCTATTGTGTAATTTGGGTTTTTAGGGATACTGAAAATTACTTAAGGGTGGCAATATCTTTTTTCAGAAACTACAGGGGATTGGGGACTTCTGTTTTGGGCAACTCTTCTAGACTGAGTTTTTCAAGCATTCCAGTCTCAAACTTGTGGTATTGGCTTGAGGAGCAGGGGGCGGATAGTGTTACCATGTGCACGGTTTTGAACCGAATGGTCATGCATATTTTATCTTGGAAACCAAATGAGGAAATTGCTGACATCTAGATGACTTGCATTTTCCAACTGTGATATTATTCTCCTGTTGGTGATTGTACAGGAAGGCAACAGTTGTGTGAGGGCAGCTTCCAGCATCAGATGGCATGGGTTTACATCCTAGCTCTGTCAATTAAAAAAAAAATTACCGGGACACCCCGGAGGCTGAGTCGGTTAAGCATCTGCCTTTGGCTCAGGTCATGATCCTGGGGTCCTGGGATGTCCTGGGATTGAGCCCTGGTCATGCCCCCTGCTCAGTGGGGAGTCTACTTTTCCTTCTCCCTCTGCCTCTCCCTTCTGCTCATGCTCTCACTCTCACTTTCTCTCTCTTAAATAAATAAATAAAATCTTTTCGAAAAACAGATTTATTGAGATATTATTTAAGTGCCACAAAATTCACCAATTGCAAGTATATAATTTAATATTTTTGGTAAATGTATAGAGTTGTGCAACCATCACCAAATTCAGTTTGAGAATGTATCCATCACCTCAAAAAGAGCCTTCATCCCATTTCTAGACAATTTCCAATCCACCCCCAGCCCTAGGGAACCAGTAGACTGTTTTGTTCATAATGCATGTCAAGAAAATTTTCCAGTTATTTGAGGGTAGTACTAGAGCATGAAGGACGAATATGAGGTTTACTGCACCCTCATGAGTGCTGAGTAACAGCCTCAAATTCTGCTTGCTAATTTAATTTACATGTATGTAGCATTTTATTCACTTAATTTGCTTTTCTAATGATACAGGGAGTTAAATATTATTCCACACATCTGCATATTCATTATATTTCTGTATTTAATTCTTTGTTTATGTCTTTTACCTCAAAATTTTCTTTGACCGTTGGCCTCAACATTATGTCCTGAATCTGGAGACCCCCCTTGGGCCCATAATCTGGCCCAGGCCTTAAGCATTTGCATATTTGATCCCAGTTCCTTCCAGAGGCCAGTTCTTAAACTATTTGTCTCCATACTATGTAGAGTTGCTAGATATGTATGGCGGGGAAATTTTTTCGTTACTATTTATTGAGCTTTAATAATATTGTATTTATAGAGAACAGATTGGTGGTTGCCAGAGGGGTGGAGGGAATGGGTGAAATGGGCAAAGGGGGTCGAAAGGTACAAACTTACAGCTATAAAATAAATAAGTCCTGGGATGTAACATACAGCAAGGTGTCTATAGTTAGCAATAATGTATTGCGTATTTGAAAGTTGCTGAGGGTGTAGGTCTTAAAACTCCTCATCATAAGAAAAAAAGTTGTTACTATGTATGGTGATGAATTAACTAAATTAATTGTAGCGATCATTTTGGGATGTATACAAATATCAAATCATGCTGTATACCTACAACTACATAATGTTATATGTCAATTATATCTCAATAAAAAATAAAATAAACATTTTAAAATTTTGCTGATTTAAGTACACTTATGATAGCTTTCCAGATTATACAGTTTTTAAAAAGATTTATTTATTTATTTATTTATTTATTTATTTATTTATTTATTTGAGAGACAGACTGGGAGAGAGACAGCATGGTGGGGAGGAACGGAGGGAGAGGGTGAATGAGAATCCCAAGCAGACTCTCCATTGAGGGCAGAGCCCAACATGGCATTTGATCGATCTCATGACCCATGAAATCATGACCTGAGCCAAAATCATGAGTTGCAACCTTAACCAACTGAGCCACCCAGGCGCCCCCATACAGTTGTTTTTAAAATAAAAAGTATATGATAAATTTTTTTAAAAGACTAAAAAATGTATTTAAAAGTTTTTTTTTAAAGATTTTATTTATTTATTCATGAGAGAGAGAGAGAGGGAGGGAGAGAGGGAGAGAGGGGCAGGACACAAGCAGAAGGAGAAGCAGGGAGCTGGACATAGGACTCGATCCCAGGTCCCCAGGATCACACCGTGGCCTGCAGGTGGCGCTAAACCGCTGCGCCAGCGGGGCTGCCCATATTTAAAAGTTTTATGCTATTTTTAATGTTGCTATAATAGTATCACTCATTTAGTTGTATTTCTTTTTTTTAAAAGATTTTATTTACTCATGAGACACACACACACACAGAGGGAGGCAGAGATACAGGCAGAGGGAGAAACAGGCTCCATGCAGGGAGCCTAACATGGGACTTGACCCCGGGTCCCCAGGATCACGCCCTGGACTGAAGGTGGCACTAAACCGCTAAGCCACCCGGGGTGCCCCATTTAGTCGTATTTTTTGAGTAGGGGAGATAACAGCTGATATAGACTAGAAAAAACATTTCTGCTTTGAAAACCTTGATTTTCAAATGCACGGAGTTACTCTTGTAAGTAGTAAAAGACAAATTTATTTAAACGTTTTTCTAAATCCATAGTCAGACATTGGCATGTAGTTTCTTAACTTATTAAAGGTGTTGAATATATAAATACGTATGTATATTAAAATTTTATTTATTTATTAGAAAGAGAAAGCACAATCAAGGACAGGGAGGGGCAAAAGGCAAGGGAGAGAGAGAAGGAATTTTTTTTTTTAAAGATTTTATTTATTTATTTATTCATGAGAGACACACAGAGAGAGGCAGAGACACAGGCAGAGGGAGAAGCAAGCTCCGCCACAAGGAGCCGGATGGGGAACTTGATCTGGGGTACCAGGATCAGGACCTGAGCTGAAGGCAGATGCTCAACCGCTGAGACACCCAGGTGTCCAAAAAGAAGGAATTCTATTTATTTATTTATTTATTTATTTATTTATTTATTTATTTATTTATTTCCAGAGAAAGGAATTCTTAAGTAGACTCCCCACAGAGCACAGAGCCCAGTGCAGGCTCCATCCCAGAACCCTGAGATCATGACAACCAAAATCAAGAGCTGGCCGCTTAACCTGCTGAGCCACCCAGGTGACTCTGAATGTATTTTCCATATTGAGAAGTAAAAGTGGGAACTTTGATCTAAAATCAAGCATACAGGGATCCCTGGGTGGCTCAGCGGTTTAGCACCTGCCTTCGGCCCAGGGCGTGATCCTGGAATCCCGAGATCGAGTCCCACATCGGGCTCCCTGCATGGAGCCTGCTTCTCTCTCTGCCTGTGTCTCTGCCTCTCTTTCTCTCTCTCTGTGTGTCTCTCATGAATAAATAAATAACATCTTTAAAAAAATAAATAAAATCAAGCATACAAGTGATCTGCCATTTCCATTTCTGGTAATTATGTAAGGCTTAGTTATCTACACCATTAATTGTAGGATAAAACTTGTTTGAAATTGAAGTATAATAATTTATATTCAGTAAATCACAGACTTCAAGTGTGTAGTACAAGCAGTTCTAAAAAATGGCATACTCCCAAGAAACACACACATTTATAAAAATATAGAACATCTTCATCAGCGTAGAAAAGTTCATTATGACCCTAACCAATCCTGTACTTCTACCAAGAAACCAATATTCTTATTTATTTTACTAAAGAATAGATTTGCCTGTTCTTGAACTTCTTGAACTTTGCCTGTGAAAGATCTTGAACAAGAGACACCCAGCCGATCCATGCTTGCATTCCTAGCCTTCAGGAGTCATGAGATAATAAGAAGTGTTGTAAATGGGATGCCTATGTGGCTCAGTGGTTGAGCCTCTGCCTTTGGCTGAGGGCATGGCCCAGAGTCCCGGGATCCAGCCCCACATCAGGCCCTGCTTCTGCTTCTGCTGAAAACCTGCTTCTCTCTCTGCCTGTGTGTCTCTCATGAATAAATAAATAAAATCTTCAAAAAAAAAAAAATGAAAGAAAGCTCTCATCCCACACGGGGAAGAAGGAGGACTCTTAAAAAAAAAAAAGTGTAAGGCCTGAAGTTTTGGCTTAATTTTCCTACCAAATAGAAAAATAATGCAGTACTTTTCTATGTCTTCTTTTGCTCAACAAAATGTCTGATTTTCACTCATGTGTTTTGTAGGTAGAGGAAGATGTATTCTTAAAAATCTTTTAAAAGCATGAAAAGCTATCAAGACAGCAAGATATTGCAGTGTAGGAGTAAACTCCAGTCTAGAGCATTAAAACCACATTAGCCCTACATTTGCTAAATGGGGTGACTTTGAGCATCAGTTTTATGAGGACAAAAGTGGACTTAGGAAGAGTCTAGTATAATAACATCTTCCATGAAGCTGGGATCCCAAATGGCTTTTACATACTCAGGATATACGTGATATGGAAGAGTAAAGAACATAGTTAATAATATTATAATAACTTTGTGTGGCAACAGATGGTAACTACACTTATCGTGGTAAGAACTGAGAAATGTGTAGAGTTCTTGAATCACTATATTGTATATCCGAAACTAATATGACATTATGTGTAAACTATACTTCAATTTAAAAAAGAGGATGGGGCACCTGGGTGGTTCAGTTGTTTAAGAATCCAACTCTTGCTTTTGACTCAGGGTCTTGAGATAGTGCTCTGTGTCAGTCTCCTTGCTCAGTGTGGAGTCTGCTTGATATTCACTTGCTCTCTCCCCCTTTGCCCCTCCCCTAACTCTCTCTTTCTCAAATAAATAAAGGATAGACTCAAGACTTTCCTGAATGAATTTTCTATTGTAAATTTGACTTTGAAGTCAAATTTATACATTTATAAAACAAGTTTATACATTTATAAAACAAAGTTAAACCACAGAGAATTTTTAAAAATGCAATCTCTGAAAAAAAATGAAAGCAAAAGGAGTAAATATATTTACACCCCAGAGGACAAAGCCAATGTGTTAAAAATGAAGATTTTCAGTGTCAGAGAAAAATAATCCACACATAAAAGATACTAAGTAAAACTCTCATATTTCTAACTTTGACTCATGAAGTACATTGACTTAAAAGAGTTTCCCAGTATTGCCCTATAAAGGGTTAGAACTAATGACAAATTTGGCAACAAAGAGTACTCTCGGTGTCCAGTTTATAGTCTCTAGATGTCATTTTCCACTAAAAGGACTCAGGCTCCTCTGAGAAAAGGCACATTCCATGTCTGAACACAAACTAGACAAAATGTCATTCTGGAAAAACAGACACTAGCAAAGACTGCTGGGGTCTCGTCAATCTTGTCCGAAGAATCCAGGAGTGAACTGGAAGAGGTCCCACTGACTGAAGGTGAGATGCTCTGAGCACTGGTAAGAATAATAACTGCAGGGCAGCCCGGGTGGGTCAGTGGTTTAGCGCCACCTTCGGTCCAGGGCATGATCCTGGAGACCCGGGATCGAGTCCCACATCAGCCTCCCTGCATGGAGCCTGCTTCTCCCTCTGCCTATGTCTCTGCCTCTCTCTCTCTCTCTCTCTCTGTCTCTCTGTCTCTCATGAATAAATAAATACAAATCTTAAAAAAAAAGAATAATAACTGCAAAGGATTGAAACAAATAAAAAAATGTTAATATCTATGTTTCATAATGATTCTCTCACCAAAAACCCTGCAAAAACAAAAACCAGACAAACCACAGAAAACAACCAATCAGGTCTTTGGTCCACCTTTTAGGACACGAGGAAACCAACTCATTACTTTGAAATTGGTAAATAAAAGAGAAAGAGTCAAGCACTTGCTTTACCTTTTCTGTATTAACTATACTTCAGTGTTCTGTGCAATCCTGTAGTTCAGGTGTTTTGTTGTTGTTGTTGTGGTTGTGGTTGTTTAGAATACTGCAAGAAAAATGATAGAATTAGAAAGTCACCATTTTGCAACTCATAATTAAAGACTGGATCTAGGCACTGATCATGAGTCATGCTACTTTCAGAAAAAGAGACAACCAGACATCAGTTACCTCCTCTAGAAACACACAGCACAGCCTGTGAAGACGGCTTGCTAGGAAATTGTACCTCGAATCTAACCAAGTGTTTAGGGCAGGAGTTGGCAAACTATGGCTGGTAGTCTAAATCTGGCCCATTGACTTTCTGTAAATTAAGTTTTATCAGAACACAGCCATTCACATAGTTATAGTTTTTTGTTTTTTTTTTGGTTTTTTTTGCTTGTTTCTGGTATTCAGAAAAAGAAAACTGCACTTATCAAGTACTTCTATAGCCCAGGATTTGAAATATACATACATATTTATTTCAATATATGTAGAGAATATTATATATAGAAAAATATATAATATATGATGCATAAAATATATATTTATAACACATTATATATATAATACTGTATATATATTTTTCATTTAAAGGTTTAGTCCTCATTCTATTTTATTAAGATTTTACTTATTTATTTAGAGAGCTTGAATGGGGGGAGGAGCAGAGGGATAGGGAGAAAGAATCTCAAGCAGACTCTGCCCTGAGCATGGAGCCTGAGGTGTGGGGCTCCACTTCACGACCTCGAGCTCAAGACCCAAACTGAACTCAAGAGTCTGATGCCCAGCTGAGTGAGCCACCCAGGCGCACGAGTCCTCACTTTATAGGCAAGCAATTTAGGTCTCAGAGTGATTCCATAACTTGCTCAGAGAAGGATCTCTGGCAATGGAAAGAGCTGAGAAGTTTTAACAAAAGTTTTAACAAAAGTTTTAACAAAAGAAGTTTTATCAGGGATCCCTGGGTGGCGCAGCGGTTTGGCGCCTGCCTTTGGCTCAGGGCGCGATCCTGGAGACCCGGGATTGAATCCCACGACGGGCTCCCGGTGCATGGAGCCTGCTTCTCTCTCTGCCTGTGTCTTTGCCCCTCTCTCTCTCTCTCTCTCTCTCTCTGTGACTATCGTAAATAAATAAATAAATAAATAAATAAATAAAAAAAAGAAGTTTTATCAACTCAGCTGGTTTAATGGTTTGGTGGAATTTTAATTCAAATTCATGATTTTTAATTATAAAAATAATACACCTTCATTGTGGAAATTTAAGAAGTATAAAAAAGCACAAAGATGCAATTGAAAAAACAAGCCCTTAAATCTACTATCTCAATATAAAAACATTGTTAACATTTTGGTGAATATATCTATATTTCTTTTCTGCTAATTATCACATCTAAATGTATAATTGGGACCACACTGTTTAATCACCTGCACTTCTATTGATGTCATTTCATTTAAACTTCACAGTAGCTCTGCAAAACAAGGAGTATCAATCCTGTTTTATAAGAATGCCTTGAGGAGTAGAAAGTTTAGCTTGTCCAAGTCACATGACAAAGCCAAAATGCACATCTGGAATGTCCTTCTCAGAGTCCATGCCTTCCTCCCGGCTGCCTCTCAGATCATGAGCTGTGCTGTGGAGGTGCTGTGCTCAATGTTAAATGAGCTGTGCTGTGGAGGTGGCAGGGCATGGAAAGGAAAGAATCACTGGGAGGGATTGGTTCTAATGTTGGATTTGGTGACTGCTTCTATCTACAAAGGAAAGAGATTCAGGAAGCTCATAGCTTCTTTTTCTTTTTTAAGATTTTATTCACTTATTCGTGAGAGACACACAGAGAGAGGCAGAGACACAGGCAGAGGGAGAAACAGGCTCCCCCGTGGTGACAAAAGTCCAACAGTGCTATAAAAATATTAGAAAGAATACTTTATTTCAAAGCCCGTGAATCAGAAGATTGTGTAAAGAAGTTACTCTAATCTAAATGTCTCTGCACAGTGGAATGCAGCTGGTGACTCCAAAGGGTGACCAACTTGCCTCTGGAGCAGCCACATCCTCAGAGGTCTGTGGAGGGGCCAGGCCACATCTGAAACTGGTCCAGTGCAGTCATGGGGGTGGCTCTGGAACAGTTCTTCATTTTTGTAGGGCTGCTGGTGTGCCTGGTGTGCCTGGTGAAGAGTGTGAGATTCTCCAGGTATATTTTCCGACACTTCTGGAAAGTTTTGCCAAAGTCGTTCTTGAAGTCAATGGGACAGTGGGCAGGTAAAGACAGCTTTCCATTTCCTGTTTCTTGTTTATGTCTTATTGTTATGTATATCTCAAAAGATAAATTGCATCCTTTCCTTTTGAGAGCAAAGATGTAATTCCTTTGGGTGACTGGAAAGCATGAGTGAAATTGGAATTATCTAAAAGACAAGAGGTGGGGCATGAGGAGAATTAACCAGAAGGATGCCACCCAATTCTTGCCTCTGTTTGTCCTCTCATCCTTATTAGCTGGATTTTCTCCTTTTTGGAGTTTCTGGTGACACAAATAATAGTACTGCAGAAACTTCTGCATCCTTTTCTCCAGATTTTTGAAGGCTCAGGGTACTGCCATTTTATGAAGAGTGTTTCAAAACTCGGAAATACAAATAATTTCACTTCACTTTATCTAAAAGAATTTTGCTGAGCCCTTTCGTGAAGTGAGGGTATTTACAAAATCAAGGTAACAAAGGTCCCTACAGGAACACATGTTAGAGATGATTAGACATAGAATCTCGTTCTGGTTTACATCCCAAGTAGACTGATCACCAACCAATGGGATTTATCTTCTGGAACAGTCTCACAGAATTTCAGCCTGATGACTGGGTTTAAGGTGAAAAACATGAGGCTATGGTTTCAGCATCTCTTTGAATGAAGTGCTAACGTTACATGAAGAAATCTAGTGACTTAAAAAACAGCAACAAAGAATTCAAACAGCTTCAAAAGTACCATGCCAGGCTAAATAGGCGAGATTATAAACAACCTTATAGGGCTGCCAGATAAAATATAAGGTACTGAGTTATATTTGAATTTTGAATAAATAGGAATAATTTTTTAGTATATGACATCCCAAATATTATGTGGGACATACTTCTACTAAAAAATTATTTATGATTTACTTGAAATTCAAATTTAGCTGGGCATGCTGCATCTTTACTTGCTAAAGCTGGCAGCTGCAACCCTACTAGCAGAAATAAGAAAAATTGACACATGAAAGTCATTTGGAATGAAAAATGGATTTTTAACTGTTGCATGTTACATCTGAACTGTGTGTTTGTGTGTGGTTTGTGAACATTCCTTCACTCTTGGGGCAATATCTTCAGAAAACGTGCTCAGTAGCTTGAACTTAACCGTTCTGGATCTAAATATCTTGCTCTACACAGATCCAGATGCCCATGCACTTTGCAGGGGTGGGGTGGTGCCTAGAGCTCTGCACAGTGCTGCTCATCAGTGTAAGGCGAAGCCCTTCTGAAAACACATACTCTAAAAGAAGTTCACGTGGGGCCAGAGACAAGTGTATTTTGTTGCCTCACATTGAATAAACATAATCTTAACCTGTCCTTTGAATCAATATTGAATAGAGTCATCACTAGCGAGATTAAAATGTCTTTGAGCATAGGCAGATCTCTGGGAGAGTATATATTCCTGGTGGGGAGCCAGAAGAAAATCCAATCACTAAAGACGAAAGTGTTCAACTCCTCAGAACTCTGTGGTCGATTAGGCAATTATGTCACTGGTGTATCTTTATAGATTTGTGGCCCCAAAGTCAGGTAGCCGGGTTTCAAACCCTCTTGTCATCATTTTTAGCAATGTGACCTTGATTGAGTTACTTTCTCTCCCTCAGCCTCCTCCTCTATAAACTAAGGAAAACAATGGTCTGGGCATTAGGAGCTTGTTTTGAATGTTAAAACACTTGAAACAGTACACGGCAGAAAGTAAGCACTCCACTGAAACCAGTCATTTATTGATGTTATTATTTTAACTATTTTGAAGATTCCCATAAAAGGGGGGGGGCAGTAGATAACCCTGAGCAAAGCACCTGTTTCAAGGGATCTGGTGATATGCATGGATGCACCTAAAGGGACCCCAGTGGAGAGATAAAACCATTAGCAGTTCTGCAATGAGAGTGGCCTGGGGCACCTGGCTGGCCCCATTGGTTAAGCATTGGGCTGTTGATTTCAGCTCAGGTCTTGATCTCAGGGTCGTGAGATGGAGCCTTGAGTCAGGATCCACACTCAACGCAGAGTCTGCTTGTCCCTCTGCCCTCGCTTACACTCTCTCCTTCTCTCTCTTTCTCTCTCTCAAATAAATCAATAAAAAAAAACAAATAAAATCTAAAAAAAAATGAGCGCGCTCTGCCAGTGTGTTTCTGGAAGCTTGTACAGCTTGGCTCTTACTCTCCAATAAGCTAAATGTATGTTTTATTCACACTTGTGGACAGTACAGCCTCCCATTGATGTGCAAAGGCAAACACAGACACATAAATACTGAACTGTAGCACTGTTTCAAATCACAACATTCACGAGAATGAGGCTTACCTAGAACTCGCTCATAAAATATGGGTCTAATGTTTGGATACAAAGGGTCTAGGCCCATCTGGTTGTTACATGTTAATAGATAAGCTGAGTGCAGATTCTTCAGGTCCCTTTATGTCACTATATCCTCTTTTGGCATTTCTGTGTTTTCCTCTTTGTTATGTTCCTCATCTCCCTGGGCTTTGGGCACTGCTGACCTGTGGGGGGGAAGGGAAGAGGAAAACACTCTGAAATGTCCTTCCTTAGAGTGATAGTTGGATGTGTTGGTAGAGAGATAACAGGACACACTCTTTGGGCTCTGAATGAAATGTTCCCTGGCTGAGGTTCTTTGTTTTGTTTTGGAGGGTATCTTCCACAGCTTCCCCTACTAAAAAAAAAAAAAGAAAGAAAGAAAGAAAGAAAGAAAGAAAGAAAGAAAGAAAGAAAGAAAGAAAGAAAGAAAGAAAGAAAGAAAGAAAGAAAGAAAGCTTCATTTGGAACATTTCATAAGGGAAATGAGGGCTGGTCGCTCCGGAGTCGAGTGGAATAGGGCTGTGTAGCTGAAGGATGCTGTTTTGAAACTCTGTGTCCTAGGCAGTAAGCCTGCAAAAAAATGTAACTGGTGAGAAAGAGCACTTTAAAGATTAATTCTGTCTTTTAAAACCTTTTCTGCTTTTTTGCAGTGATCACTGGAGCAGGAGATGGGATTGGGAAAGCTTATTCATTTGAGGTAAGTTGTGTTCTTGGAGAGTTTCCCCTCCCTTGTATTAGACTCACCACGATCATGTGACAGCCACCCCCAACACTAGTTTTCTGGTTATAAAAGTCACAGACATGAATTTATGAAAACAAATATTTTCTATAAAAAAGAAAATTTAAAAATTATAATCTCACTCTCTAGATACCTTTAAAAAAACCCACAGTGATATTCAGAGGTTCCAGTATCATCCCTTAGGAGTTGTTTTAGGGATTTATGGGGACATTGTTATTGTCTATGAATTCCTTTTATTTATCCTTACTTTATAGCTAGGGTATGTTGATTAAAAAAATTTGTGTGTGTGTGTGTGTGTGTGTGTGTGTGTGTGTGTGTAGGCAGGACATACTACCTACAACTGTCATTTCAAGAATAATGGACATTATAAAGTATTATACAAAGAGAGGATCTGATAGGGCTGAGAGTCACTGGAGTATGATTAGTATCTCTGAGTATTTCCTTCCAGGCTTCTTATTTACCTGCAGATATCTGGGTAATTATCATTTTTAAAAATGTACTTATAGCATATGTAGCTTTGTATATTGCCATTATTGTTATGATTGCTATTCTTACAAATTCCACATTTTCATTCATGAAATATTGTTTCCTGGAGTTCCTCTTATTTTATTTCTTCATCATGCCTATTACTGACCTCTAGAACCATGTAAAATACAGCAGAAGAAACAATCTTTGAAATTATAAAAGGATGAAAAAATCAATAACGCTTTAAAAATATAATGAAAAGTACTTCAGTTACAAAAACCACATTCAATGACAGTGCTGTACCCATGCATCCTCTCATCCCCAAAGCCCACATCGCGATAGACGCCAAATCATCGTGTGTGAAATGGACAGTGCAAGGTGCATCGGAAGCACTTGCCAGAAACATTTTTTAAAATTTTATTTATTTATTCATGGGAGACACGGAAAGAGAGGCAGAGACACAGGCAGAAGAGGAAGCAGGGGGCAGCCCCGGTGGCTCAGCGGTTTAGCGCCGCCTGCAGCCCAGGGTGTGATCCTGGAGAACCAAGATCGAGTCCCATGTTGGGCTCCCTGCATGGAGCCTGCTTCTCCCTCTGCCTGTGTCTCTGCCTCTCTCTATCTCTGTGTCTCTCATGAATAAATAGATAAAACCTTAAAAAAAAAAAAGGAGAAGCAGGCTCCTTGTGGGGAGCCTGATGTGGGACTTGATCCCAGCATTCTGGGATCATGACCTGAGCTGAAGGCAGATGCTCAACCACTGAGCCACCAGGGGTCCTGGGTTCTTTATCTTAATTTGTATATAGCAACTTTCGGATGAATTGTGGTGCCCACTCCGGACATTGCATTTGGAAACAGTGAAGAAATGAATGGCTAAGTTTTCACATGATTTCCTCTAAGTAGAAAAAAAGGGCCAAGTCTTAAGCCATCAAGGGGACAATTAGTAGGTCAGGTCAGTATGAATTTGAGGAAAGAATCTGGAAAATCATGAAGAAAATCATGGATTTCAAGGCAACCCAAAGAACTAAGAGGTAAGGCCATGGATCTTTTGTATGAGAGATCTCAGATCCCTCTCCAGAAACTATTTTCTACCTCCCTTGCCTCAGATAGAAAATAGTTATATAAACGGTGATATAATTCTAATGCAAACCGCTGGAAAAGCTTTCCTTCTGATTTTTGGGTAAAGAAGACACAAGGTATGGAAAAGGTTGCTGAGCGGTCTCCCCAACCTCCACACTCAAATATGACCCAGGTGCCCCATTCATTCTTCTTTGAATACTTTCTCTGCCCAGCCCTCTTCTCTTTTTCTGAGTCTCCAATCACATGGATATTAGATCTTTCTTATAGCCCAGTGGATTTCCGAGATCCTATTCATTTTCTTCATTGTATTTTTTCCCCTGTTGTTTAGAGTGGGTAATTTCTATTGTTTTCTCTCTAAATTCACTGATACTTTTCTTGGTCCTTTGTATTCTGGTACTGAGCCCATCAGTTGAGTTTTTTATTTCATTTATTTTATTTTTCAGCCCTTAAAGTTTCCATTTGGTTCTTTTTAAATCATCTATTTCCTTACTTAAACTTTCTCTTTTTGCATTTGTCTAAAAAATGTTTGTAATTGCTTTTCAAGGCTTTCTTATGATGGCTGCTTTAAAACCCTAGTTTGAGGGATGCCTGGGTGGCTCAGTCTTAAAGAAAAAATCCTAGTCCGAGAACCCTCACATCTGTGTCATCTTGATGTGGGCATGTCGATTGTTTTGTTTTTGTTTATTTTTTAAAGATTTTATTTATTTATTAATGAGAGACACACAGAGAGAGGCAGAGACATAGGCAGAGGGAGAAGCAGGGTCCCCACAAGAAGCCCGATGTGGGACTCTATCCCAGGACTCCAGGATCACACCCTGAGCCAAAGGCAGAGGCTCAACCGCTGAGCCACCCAGGCAGCTCGATTGTCTTGATCTCATCCAAATTGAGATCTTTCTCAATTTTTTTGGTTTTTGGTATGATGAGTGACCTTTGAATTGTGGTCATATTTAGTTTTCTGTTATGAGACTCTGGATCTTATTTCAATCTGGTTTGGGTTGTACCAACACTGCATCAGCAGAGGGAGGAGGGGGTGCCAGCTTGTTCTTACCAGGTAAGGAGCCTAGGCTTTCCACTTGGTCTCCATTAGGGGACAGCACTGCCTCCCTATCTCTGATGGGTAAGGGTGGGACTGCTGGCTCCCTGCTGGGGGAAGAGTGGCCTCACCACCCCTGGGGTAATAGTGAAAGTAGTGAGAGTCCTGACTCTCCACTAGCTTCCTCCTTTACTGTTCCAGGGAAGGGGGAGAGGAGGGAAGGGACAGATTGCCTTGGCACTGCCGGGTGCAAGTAGAAGTTAAGGTCTGCTGACATGGGAGGAGGTGGCTGGGATGAATGTCCTGCCTCCCCACTCAACCTTCCCTGATGCCAGCCTGGCCATGGCTGGGGACCCTTGTTCCAGTGGTCTCCAGGGTGGAAGACTCAGCTCCTGACTCTGCCTCTGTGGGTGGGTGTGGGGTGTGATCATAAAAATTTTGTTTTTGAGCTGTTTGCCTGGAGTAAAGCAGTTCTTTTCTATAGTTTTCTGCCTTGCAAGGCTTCCTCTTCTTTGGTTCTTTGGTCAGAGAAAGCAGGCTTTTGCTGTGACTTTCTATGTCTGTACCTGCAGTGTTTCTAAATTGCCAGCTTTTCCACCAATAAGTCTGGGATATGTGAGGCAAATAGAAAACCCTTGAACTCATCACTGTGCTGTGTCTCAGGTCTTGAGGCCCTTTGCTCATCTTCTCCCTATCATTTGGAGTCATTTTCTGTTCATTACGTGTAGGTCGCACACTTTAGTTACATATCATAGTAAGAATGGGGAAAAGTACTTTTCCATCTTTCTGGGAGTCTATTCTATATTGCATTTTAGCCTAAATCTGTATTTATACTTAGTGGAGCAAAAGAGGCTTTGCCTCCTGCTAAAGGAATTTCATGTGGTACTGGAAGGAGGTGGAAAACAATTGTGGTGAGGGATGGGGGGGAAGCATGAGGGGATTTCCTATTACCCCCTCTGAGGCCACTGCTTCACCCTGTCTTCACACCAGTTGTGCTCCTTTACACCTGAATTTCTTTTATTCAGAACCATCCAGAGGAGGCCTTGTCATGCACCTGTTACAGACTAGCAGCAGCAAACACATTTCCTGGGGCAGGCCCTCCCAGCCGCAGGGCACCTTCATCTCTGCTGCGGCCCTTCTGGAGGATGGGGCCACAGTGCATTCTGGGAGACGGGGTGCTTCTGAGCTCAACCTCTTGAAGGAAAAGAGGAAACACCTGTGTATGGAGCCCGTCAGCCTGGACATTCTAGAAATAAAATTGAACACTGCTCAAGTGGATAAAGGGAACAAATGCTAGCTGGACAAATAAGTGTTTTCTGTGCCCCCCCCCCCATCCTGGCCCAGACCACTTCACATAGAACCTTTAAAATGTCTGTGGCTCTTGAGAGAAATGGCACAACAGGAGAGGCTGGACACCCACCAGGAAGCAAGCATCCTTTGTGCTGAAAATGCAAATTGTTTTTCATTTAATGGGCAATCTTCTCTTCAGTAAGCTGATGAGAAGTGAATTGTGAGACAAAGGTGCTTAATTCTTTAGCCTCAATTTTGGTGGATTCCAACGCTCAAAATGAGGCTTTGGAGGTGCATGTGGGAGGTATTTCCACAGGGAGAGAGAGAGAGAGGAAAAAAAAAAAACTCTGGGATATCACTGGAAGTATCAGCCTTGAAATGGGACAGTCTTTTGTTTTTTATTTTTTTTAATCCTTTTATTTTCCATTTAATTTTTTAAAATTTAAATAGACTTAATTTTTATTTATTTTTATTTATGTTTTTAAAGATTTTATTTATTTATTCATGAGAGACACAGAGAGAAAGAGAGGCAGAGACACAGGCAGAGGGAGAAACAGGCTCCATGCAAGGAGCCTGACGTGGGACTCGATCCAAGGACTCCAGGATCACGCCCTGGGCTGAAGGCAGGCGCTAAACCACTGAGCCACCCCGGGATCCCTTAATAGACTTAATTTTTAAAGAAATTTAAGGTTGACCACGGACTTGAGTGGAAGGTACAGAAAGTTCCATATCCCCTCTACCCTAAGCATGTGTAGCCACATACTATTGACATCCCCTACTGCAGCGGCATGTCTGTTACAATGGATGAACCTACATTCACGCTTATCACCCAGAACCCATAGATTACCTCAGGGTTTACTCTTCTTGGCTCGATTCTTCTGTAGTACTTGATTTTTTAGAGGAAAGCATGACACGTGCACAGCAGAAGATGTTTTTGTTTTAGAGAACCTTCTTCCCACATTCCCTTCCTTTGCTCACTCTGGCCAGAATGGAGCTTCATCTAGAATCAGTCAAAATCGACATCAAAATCTTTGAGAGACCAGGATTTGGTCTCATCACTATTTTTTTAATTATAGCCATTCTGATAGCTGGGTAGTGATGTCTCATTGTGGTTTTAATTTGCATTTCTCTGATGCCTAATGATGTTTATATATATTTTTTTAATTTGAAGAGATATAAAGAAGAAAACAGCAAAAAGGCCATCATCTAGGCCATTGCCTAGATAATTCCTATTAAAGATAAAAGTAATGCAGGCATAAAATTGAAAACTCAAGCAGTACAGAAAGGCACAAAAAAGAGAAATAAAGTCCTCTCCACACCACTGCCATTAGCTGCTCTGTGAAGGCCACCAGTGTTAAAAATGTCTTGAGATTCCTTTCAGAAAATATAAGGAAAAATTATAGCCGTTCCCATACTTCCACGCTGATACTACAGTAAAGATTGGCTATAGAACAGAGACCCAACAGTAATGCAGAGACTTAAAAAAAAAAATGTGAGCTTTCCTGGCTGGCAGGCGCTTCGGCAATGTTCCTTCTATCTTCAAGGTTGGAGCTGAGTCACCAGCATGTCTGTCCCGTGAGCCCACCTGCACAAGGAAGGCCAGTAGCATGGTCTAGTCACATGGCCAGGAAGGGGAGGAGGAAGGCCTTAGTGGCCACTGGCAGTCTCCAACAGAATTTACACTTGTATGTTTAGTTTCTGCCCATGTGGGCACAAGTGGGATCTTACAACCATGACTCTTATTCTAAACTTCGCTTTATTCATTTAATAACACAGCGTGGAGATCTTCTATAGGTGGCTTGCATTCTTTTGAATGATTTCAGGGTTATCTTATCCCAGGGATGTACCATATCTCTTTTGTCAGCCTCTTAGAGATAGGCACTCAGGTTGATTTTCACAAATAATGTTCCAAGATACACTTTCGCATATAGACTTAACGCACATCCAAGTAACACCCCTCTCAATAAGCTTGCTGGCTCCATGAGTATGTGCACTTATATGTTGGATACCCTTCACACTTGACACTAACATAACACTGTATGTTAACAATACTGGAATTAAAACAAAAATGTGATAAAATTATTTTAAAATGTTGGACACCCTTGCTAAATAGTTCTCTATATGAGACTGAACAAATTTTAACCCATCTCCTATTATTATAAGGCTTAATATTTATATAGAGTACATATGTAATATAATATACAATATATATTTAAATATTATAAATTTTACTTTTTGTTTCTCTGATGCATGTATTCTTTACTGTTAACACCCAGAGAACACTAGAAACAAATTGCATGACCAGAGATACTTTGCTTTCATTCGTTCCCCTCTGGCAGTTCCAGTGGCCTTCCCCAACATCTGGGATGGTGCAGATGCAGCACTATCCCCAACCCCAATGTGGTGGATCAGGGCATGGTGCTTCTCAAGTCAGCGCTCCTGGCAGCTGCAGGTAATGGCACAGATTTGGCCCTTGGATTACAATCACTTGGCCAGCTCTGCCTCAGACCAGCCCAAGAAAAATAACTGCTTTGCCCTATTTTTGAATATCATCACACATTTACTTGGCAATTTATGGTGGTGTTTTGTCATTTCAGCAAGGAAATTCCTCTTCCTAGTGTCAAAATTCCTCTCCTCTAAAGTAGTCCTGTTGCACTCTCAGCTTATTCTCTTTCATCTTGCCTGAAGTGAAAATAGCAACTTTTCATTAGCTTTATGTTCCCCTGGACTCTTTGCTCTGTTGCTGTGTGGCTTGACTTCAACCCTCTCATTTCTGATCTAGGCTTTGATGACCTTAGGTTCACGGTAGTGTGCCATTGCTGTGCAAGCGTGTGTTTGTGTGTGTGAGACGGAGAGACAGAGACAGAGATGTATCAAACAGGAGTGTATGTCATCCATAGGTGTGACTCAAAAAATAAAATGAGTAAAATTAACACATCACTCATTTTATTAGTAAAAATAAATTTTTGTCACTCAGCTTAAGAATTAGAACCTCACCAGTGTCCTTGAAGCCTGCCATCTGGTCGCGTATGTCACGTGTTTCCCTTCTCTTGGTGTGTCCCCTCTCTTACTCCCACAGATAGAATGATCATGAACATTGTGTTAACAGATTTCTGAAAAAAGTTCCATTACACATGCATGTATCCTTACACAATATATTGATTGCAGTGTTTGTTTTGAACCTAATGCAAATCAATTCATAGGCCTTCTGTAATCTGTTTCTTATTGGTCAATATTATGCTTTTTAAATTCACCCATGCTGATATGTGTATAGAACACGGTTCATTCATTTTCAGTATTGCATAATATTCTGTGACATACATATATCCCAGTTTAGTTATCCTTTCCTTGGTTGACAGACGTTTTGGTAGTCTACTTTTATGAACACTTTGTCCATGTCTTCTGAAGGTCTTGTTCCGCAGTTGAGAACATGATCAGGGCAGAATTGCTGGCTAATAGGTTATGCATTGTCAACATTACTAGAGAATGCCAACTAGCTTCCAAAGTTTTGGTGTCAAAATTATATTAACCTCATAAACATGAAGGGAAATTTTACCTTTTTTTAATATTTGAAAAAGATTGTGCAATTTAGACATTTTTTTATATTTGATAGAACTTATCCATAAAACCATCTGTCATTGGAGTTTTCTTTGTGGGACAATTTAAACTACTCATTTATACCATTATCAGCATCACTTTACTGTTATTATTGTTCTTTTTTTAGTGGTTATTTGGATTTTTAATTTTTTTCTTGAATAAGTTTTGGAAATTTATATTTTTCTCAAAATATATCCATTTCATCTAAGTTTTAAATTTATTGGCATATTTTTTTGTAACATTACCTTCCTATTTTCAAAAAACAAAGGCAGAAAATGAACTTAGTCCAAGGCTGTCATCTAGTTCGAAAAATAACGGAGACTGTTCAGAAGGTGAGCAGAAATATCGAGAGGTTAGGCAGTGGGGACACAGCTAGGTCACCCCATAAAATAAGTCACACCAGGGTGTTCACTCTCCTCACTTTCTTCTTTCTGGAATTCCAATTACTCAGATGCTGTTTGTAATTTTTTCTCGAACTCCTTTTATTCAGGATCCTAAAATCATTCTCTATTTGTCTCCTTTTTCTCATAATTTCCATTTTGTCTCTGCTTTCCTTTCTGCAAAAGGATTTCATTAATTTTATCCTCCAACTGTTTTATTGAATATAAATATACTTTTCACTATTTGTTCTTAAAATTTCAAATTTCTAAAAAATTAAGAATGAAAAATTTTTAAAGAAATTAAAAACTGTGGGACACCTGGGTGGCTCAGTGGTTGAGCGTCTGCCTTTGGCTCAGGGTGTGATCCCGGGGTTCTGGGATCGAGTTCCGCATCAGGCTCTGTAGGATGCCTGCTTCACCCTCTGCCTGTGTCTCTGACTCACTCTCTGTGTCTCTCATGAATAAATAAATAAGTCTTTAGAAAAAATTAAGAATTGTTTCCATTCCTGAGAGCTCTTTTGTGTTTTGTTTGCACCTTTGTAGAGCAGCCTGTTTTTGTTTTTTTGTTTTGTTTTTGTTTTTGTTTTGAGCAGCCTGTTTTTTGTATAGAGTAACAGCTTCTATTATCCCTCTGGGACAGATAGATTTTTTTTTCTGCTTTCAAAAAACTGTCTTCTCCTTCCAAGTTGCTTTTCTTCCTGTTGGCTCTCTGTCTTTCATGTTAGCAGCTTTCCACAGATAATCCTTCGTCTGTCTAGGTTTGAGAGCTGGGCGAAGGGGATGAGGACTCTGCCTGGACTGTCTGAGTGTGGGGTGATGGCTTATGCTGGGGAGCCCCCAGGCCCGTGGCTTGATGTGGGTAAAGTTCCCCAGAGAGAGCTAGCCTCCTGCCTGAATAGCAAAGGCCTGGCTGCCATCTTCCTGGAGTCAGGACTGGCAGGGGCATAATTTGTGCCTCTCCTTGCTCTCAGAGAGGAGCCCTGTCTTCAACATGTGGGATGGAGGTGGACATCTAGGGCTTCTCCAACAGTTCTTACCCAATCTCCCCTCGTTTAGCTCCCCTCTACCCCAGGTTTGGTGCTGGCAGTGCCTGAGACTTTTGAGGATTTTAGTGCATACATTTTGTCAGTTATCAGCTTACCCCATTGCTGGTGTGAGACGTGGGATCCTACCCATCTATTTTCTAAGAACCAAAAATTTGGGGTTGCTCTGTTTCTTATTACTCTTTGTGGATTCATCTTTTTCTTGAAAAAAGTTGCTTCCCATTTAATGGGATTTCGGGAGGTAGCAAAATTAACTCTGTGTGTTCAGTTTCCTCTCTTAACCCCTCTTCTGTATTCTAAATCTCATCTGGATCTCGAATTCTGCCTCATCCCTAGTATTGCTTATGGTTTATTTGTGCCTTTTCTCTTTTTTCTTGATTAATTTTGCTGGAGATTTGCTAGTTTCATCAGTTTTTTTTCGAAGACTCAGCTTTCAAAAGAATGTTGCCTGCAATTGTTTACTATATGTATATATCCCTTAGATCAAATATAGATTCAATAGTCTGTATCTTTACCAAATGTTTGTGTGTGTCATCCAACAATTACCAAAAAGGGAAATTAAAATCTCCTATTCTTATGCTGTATTTTTCAAATCTCCTTGCAGCTTTATGTAAAGCTGTTTTATTAGGGAATCCAGGATTAGAATTGCTTTATCTTTTTGATGACTTGAGCTTTTTACTGGTCTTTGTTTCTAGTAATACGTGCTTTAGTGTCTGTCTTGATTGACATTAATAAAGCTATGCCTTTTTTCTTTTGGTTGGTATTCACTTTATGTATAAAATTGTTTTCTTCTTTTAGTTTCAACCTTTCTGTGACCTTATGTTTTAGGTGTATTTCTTGAAAATATCATAAAGTGAGATTGAAAAACTCCTCTCTTATATTCTTTGCCTTTACTAGAACATGGTAGTATACTCCTGAAATCTTGTGGATATTAGGATTATAGTCTAACTGTTAGCCAAATAACTCAAAGGATAGACTAACATTTTATCTTCAGTGTTGTAAAAACACAATTCTCAGACTAACGTACATGGTAGCACTTGTTAAAGTTTTATTCAACTTAGTAAGGAAGGATCCAGTAGGAGGCCAAATTGCTGACTGCAGAGTGTTAGAAGAATAAAGATTTATATAGTCAGTTGGAAAGGAATGTGCAATAGTACTGCCAAGTGAGGTACCAGATAGGCTAACTTTCTACAGGGTAATAACCATGTCACCTCTGGGTTAGCTTCTCAGTCAGACTATGAAGTCCTGATGACTCCCCAGTCCCTAATTTTGCTGGCTGTGAGCTATCTGTACCTTAATTGGCTGATGACTTAAAAATTCTCTAACAGTAAAGTGCCCCAAAATGTCAGATGAGGTCAAGCAGGCTTCTTAGAAAACATCCTTGGGTGATTTAAAAACAACAACAACAACAACAACAACAAAACACCAAGCAATCATCATTTTGCCTGTATTTAAGCTTGGGATGAAGTTTTCTTTCACAATTTAACATGGAAATATAAAATTCTTTGTCAGAAAGTGCAAATGGGCTTATTCATTGATAAGGTTAGGAGTAACCTTAGCTAAAAAATTAGCTAGAATGGCCAAAGGCAACTGTAAAATAAGCTTTTATAAACACGAAAATTAACTTTGGTAGTATGGCTATTGTAAAACTTAGAATTGGTGTAATTAATAAGTAATAGATGGCAGGGAGATGACACAGCTACACTTATGCCCATGAAAATATAGGTCTACCAGACAGGTGTGCTCTAGTGTTTTCTGTTTTCCTTCTCTTCCCTATCCCCCACCACAATTTCTTTTTATTCTTTTTTCTTCTCTTCTTTTTTTTTACAGTAGAACTTAATATACGTATATTTTAATTTACATGTAGTTGACATACAACATTATGTTAGTTTCAGGTGTACGACACAATGATCATACAACTCTATACGTTACTCAGTGCTCACCACAATGAGTGTAGTTGCTCTCTGCCACCATAAGTTATTACAAATTATTGACTATATTCCCTATGCTGTACTTCCGATCCTTGTGGCTTATTTTATAACTGGAAGTTTGTACCTCTTAATCTCTTTCACCTATTTGGCCCATCTCCTATATTTATTGCAGCATTATTTACAGTAGCCAAGTTATGGAAACATTGTAATGTCCATTGAAGGATGAATGGATAAAGAAGATAGGATATGTATACACAATGGAAGGTTAGTCATAAAAAACAATGAAATCTTACCGTTCTCAACAATATGGATAGACCTAGAGGGTTTTATGCTAAGTGAAATAAGCCAGACAGAAAAACAGATACCATATGATTTTACATACACGTGGACTTTAATAACAAAACAAATGAACAAACAAAAATCAGAAATAGACTCTCATTTGCCAGAGACACAGAAGATTAAATTGTTATCAGTGATCCATCTGAGGTCCCTCTCTCAATTTCTTTTCTTTCATTCCCATCCCTCATTTCTCTTCATCCCACATGCAGCCTTGCTAATATGTTTTGTATCCTTTTGTTTGTATGTATATTTATGAAATGTGTACTGTTTGTGAACATATTTTCATTTATGGAAATATTTTAGTAGTCCAGATACGGAACTGGTCTTTCTGTATTTAGTTTGAGGAAAATGGCTGTTTTTGTTTTTGTAATTTATTTTTCAGTAAGATAGAATTTGTCTTTGCTATAGTATAATCAAGTTCAGTTCTCAATTGCCCAATATTAGGGGAAGCTGCAGAGGCCTTCTGTTGAGATAGTGGAGTCTGGATAGAAAAAGTAGGGCTGAGACTGGGGTGAGGCATGTGTGGTGACTGTGAACCTGAGAGTGAGACCCTTTTCAAATTTTGCACCTGGGTCCTTTGCTTGTCTTATCTCAGTTTGAGCCCTGGGGAAAAACCTAGATCCCTGAGTCATTGCATGGAGGAGTGTGGCCTGAACTGTTGGGTTCTCTGCAGAAGACATAGTGTTAGGAAAATCAAACCTCTCTTTATCATGCCGCTGATTTGGGGTTATTTTGTCACTCCAGCTTTGCCTGTCCTGTCTTGCTTACTACAAAGTGAGAACAATAACAAAGAAAACACAGTGAATAGAAAAACTAAAACAAGATAGCTAGAGTCAGTGTGGTAAATTTGCAATCTCAATAAATGCGACTTGGTTATATTTCCTGATAAATAACAGATATTCAGAAAGAGCTAAAAATGAAATCCAATGGATTCCAACAGGAAGGTCGAAGGGTGAAGGTTGAAGGGATGGAAAAACATATCCTAGGAAAATGCAAAAAGAAAGGAATGGAGTGGAAGCAATATCAGTATTAAACAAAATAAAATTCAATATAATAAAAGAGAAATGTTCATACTGATAAGCTTCGTAAGATTCATGTTGAGCCTGTTCTATTTCTGACAATATAACTTTGAAATACTGAGAGTAGAAACTGATTGAAATAGAAACATTTGATGAATTTGTAACCACCGTTGGAGATTTCCATGACTCTTTCAGAAACAGAAGTATACAGTCTTTTAGATAAGTGGGCTTCGTTGGACTCCCAGGGCATAATCATGATCACAGGTTCTCTTTGTCTCTTTGAACCTGTTCTACAGCTCTGGTTCTTTCTCTGCCTCTGCTCCTGGTACTTCACTGATCCTTCTTAGGTGAAACAAAGTCCTCTGGTTACTTCCAGATTCGGGCAGATTGCAATTCCACAGTCCCAGTGTCCAATTACCTGCAATAATCAAAATGCTGAACGTGAACTAAAGTTGAATCTTCTCCCTTCCTGCAGCTGAGACCACGCTCATGGGACGTGACATAGTGCCTTGGTCTGTTTCTCTTTCTTGGTTGCCAGCTGAGGTGTCCGAGCCTGCCAGGTCGGGGAGCAGGAGTTAGGAGACGGTGGGCAGAGAGAAGGAAGACTACGCCTCCTACCATGAGAAGGAGCCAGGCCATCTGGGCCTGGTAACTGTTTGATGTTCACTCCCGGAGGGGTACTTTCCTGGGTTCTCCACCACAGCGAGCTTCTGTCACATGGCTCTAGTGAGTGGGCTCTCATCTTGCACCCTGACCTCCTGGGTCCTGAATTCCTCCCCCAGCCCTGCTTCTGCTGAGGGTTGTTTGCCTTGGGGTGGACATTTGGCATAGAATCTCACCTCACGCAGCTTCTTTCCTATAGTGGGTCCAGGAAAAAAATTCAAACCAGTCTGAATGGTGGCCTAGCCCATAGCAGTGGAAAGCTCCAATGTCAGACACAGCACCGAGAAGCCACGATTCTTGCTCTTTAGATTTTGGGGAGCACTGGTCAGATGGGTCTATAGTTTGAGCACAATGAGTAAGAGATAAACCTTTGTTATGGTAAACTGCTGAGATTTCAAGGTTAACTTGTGACCTAGCTGATTCAGGCAAAACTGAGGTGGGGAGTGATAAACAGGAAAGCACGAGGCAAATAAAACATGAAATGAGATAGGATGGCAACCCTCTCCCTTGACCTAAGGCGTGAGGTGCATCGTGCTCCTCCCTCACCCTGCCCTTGGGGATAGGAGTCACAGCTTGGCAGCAGACAGACCTAAGAAATCCTCTTGATGAAAACTCTGATTTGCTACACTCTTTATCTTGTCATATTTTTTTTTTTTATATGAGTGAGAGGTGCCCTGGGGATGGGCTCGAGAATCACATTATTGGTTCTTAGATTTATTTTGAAACTTTTTTTCTTGGTTCTCTCCCTAAAAGCACTTTGTGGTCTGATTTCTATTAGGTCTATGCACTTCTGTTGAAACCTATAATTTAACATCTTATTATATAAATAAAAATAATTAAGGTTATAAGGAATTTGAATACCCTCTCAATACCGGTTTAACTAGAACTTGGTAAGTCATTTGGTAAAACTCTAATTTAAGAGACAAAAATACATAAAACCTAGCCAACAAAGAGCAAATACGTATTCTGTAAGGACACACAAGGAATATCCATAAAAGTTCACTTATTGGGCAACAAAGAAAATCGTGATAAGTTACAAATAGCAAAAAAATACCATTATGTTCACTACTATGCAATGAAATGAAAAGTGATCTTAGAGAATGGTATCCAGGGGCACTGGTGGCTCAGTGGTTAAGCATCTACCTTTGGCTTAGGTTGTGATCCGGGGGTCTTGGGATCCAGTCCCACATCGGGCTCCCCTCAGGAAGCCTGCTTCTCCCTCTGCCTGTGTCTCTGCCTTTCTCTCTGTGTCTCTCATAAATGAATAAACAAACAAACAAACAAACAAACAAACAAATAAAGCTTTAAAAAAAAGAAGGAATGGAAAAATAGAAAAATGTTGTCAAGAAAATTGCCACTCATCTTGAGAAAAATAATGCCGAGTAGTTTCACACTCACATTATTCTCAACAATAAACAAGAAAGATAAAAACACTGTAAAAGGTTATAGGAAAATATATTTATAATCTTGGAGTAAGGAAGTTCATAAAGGAAATTTTTAGGAAGCCATAACAAATATTCAGAAAGTTGATAACATGAAAATTAACATATAATGTATGGTCAAGGTGCCATAAATAAAGGAGAAAATACTTGTTAAATATTTAGTAGGCAAATAATAAATATTCAGAATATGTTAAAAAACACAAGACACCTACAAATTTATAAGAAAATGACAACCCAGTAAAAGAATGGGCAAAGTGTATATACTGGTAATTCATAGAAACATACAAAAAACCGGCCAGCCCCACTGATAACTGGAAAAACACAAATTAAAAAAATATAGGGATATAATTTCTTGACCATTAGATTGGGAAATGTTGAAATGATTGCTAATAAAAAGTACTGGCAGAATATGAAGAAATATCTATGGTTGTATATTTGGTGGGATCGTTTTAAGGGACAACGTTTTGGCAAACCGTTAAGATATATAAAGCATGCACCCTTTGATACAACAATTCCACTTCTTTGCCTGTGTATTCGAGGAATCAATTCACTTGTATACACAAAGAGTTATAGAGAAGGGGGTTTATTATAGCAATATTGGTAATTGGTAAACTTGAAAGTAACTTAAGTGCTCACCCAAAAGTGAACTATGGAAAACTATGAAGCAATAGAAAAGGATCAAGTGGCTCAGACTGGACTGATGTGGAGATAGATGTTGGATTCATGGAGATAAGACACACCATGAAGGTAAAAATACAATATTTACAATGCCATTTATAGTGTGTGAATGGAAAGAAACCCCACAAAATGAATATTTCTGTATGTACTTATATATGCACGTAGGTGCAGAGAAAAAGGCAAGAGGGTCAAGAGCAGACTAAAGGTGGCCAGAGGCTAGGGGTGGGTAGGGAAGTGGGACTGGGGGGCTTTGGGGACATTGTCTACAATGGGCTTCTCCTCATGTATTTCATAGTATAATTTAATACATTAAAACAGAAAAGTTGTAAATACTGATGCTTCAACCCTAGACTTTTTTATTTGGATGGTTTAGATGGGAATTGGTTTTTCTTTGACATCTGCCTGGGTGATTTGGAAACCACTGGCTTGAAGATTGAGTTGTTGGCTATTGGAGATCACATATTATAGTGTTTAAATCAGCTTCTTACGTGTTTTCTGTAATATATAATTCCATATTAAAATAATGGTACAGCGCTTGCTTTGGCAGCACATATACGGAATCTGGAATGTTGCAGAGAAGATGAGCACAGCCCTGCACAAGGATGACATGCACATTCGTGAAACATTCCATATATTTGTTAAGATGTCAAATTTTTTTAATAATAGATTTTTTATTGGTGTTCAATTTACCAACATACAGAATAACACCCAGTGCTCATCCCGTCAAGTGCCCCCTCAGTACCCGTCACCCATTCACCCCCACCCCCTGCCCTCCTCCCCTTCCACCACCCCTAGTTCATTTCTCAGAGTTAGGAGTCTTTATGTTCTGTCTCCCTTTCAGATATTTCCCGCACATTTCTTCTCCTTTTTATACTATGTGCATTTTATCACAATTAAAAAAATAAAAGTATGAATCACTTCATTAAAACCACAGAGAAAGATTTCAGTAAAGGGCCTCTTTGCCACTAACTCAAATGTCATCAGTCTCTATTTAAATGAATGCTGGTTGTTCATGTTGTCTTCAGGGAAAGCTCTAGCTTTTCTCACCATGGCAGTTCCAGGTGTGAGGCGTCCCGTCCTGGGCCCTGGGCCTCTTCTGCGCTGCCGCTTGGCCCCCTGGTCGGGGCACCCTGAAGAGAAGCTCCTCCCTGATCTTGGGGAAGCTGCTGCTTACCCTTGGGTCCTTATTCTGTTTGTTGTCCTGCTGGGGGCCAGAGAACAAGGAGAGAGGAGAAGTCTCCGGCTTCTGATCAGGACGTGGCAGAGTGACCACGAGTTGAAGGCCCTTGTGGATAGCAAGCAGCTGAAACGTTCCTGCAGAAATACCACTTTTTCACAGGGGGTGCTGCCCTTGGCTCGTGATTATAGTATAAAATCTTCCAAATGATGAGTTCCAACTTACAGTTGACCCAGACGTTTCTGATGAGAGGGGATTCAGATTGCCGGCCTGTATACAAAAAACACTCAGCCAAGTTCTTGGCACATAATGAACACAAAAGTAAACTACTATTGTTTTGTCACATGTAGCTTGGCCCATAGCTGTGCTCATAATCCAGAAGCCTTTGCCACATTTAAACCCAGGAGAAGCAGGCACTGGATGCTGAGTGATGGGTGATGCTCCAACTCAGCTTTAAAACAAGCCTTCGGGGGTACCTGGGCGGCTCAGTGGTGGAGCACTTTTGGCCCAGGGCGTGATCCTGGGGTCCTGGGATCAAGTCCCACATCGGGATCCTGCATGGAGCCTGCTTCTCCCTCTGTCTGTGTCTCTGCCTCTCTTTCTGTGCCTCTCATGAATAAATAGATAAATTCTTGAAAGAAAGAAAGAAAGAAGAAAGAAAGAAAGAAAGAAAGAAAGAAAGAAAGAAAGAAAGAAGGAGAGAGAGAGAGAGAGAAAGAAAGAAAGAAAGAAAGAAAGAAAGAAAGAAAGAAAGAAAGAAAGAAAGAAAGAAAGAAAAAAGCCTCCCTATCTGCTCATCATCTTTCTCTTTTCTGGTTTTCCCACTTCCCACGCCCAGCTAGCAAGACAAGGACTCAATGTCGTGCTTATCAGCCGGACACTTAAAAAGCTACAGGCCACCGCTGCAGAGATTGGTGAGTAACCCCGAGACATAGGGAGATGTTGGAGGAAGATCTGTCAGCATGCCTGAGTCTGCTCCTGCAGCCTGGGGCCTGGCCGATGCGCAGGAAGCTCACTGGACAAAGGGAAGTGCAGGGTATGAAAAGCTTTAGTTCATCAGGGATTCCTTGGCTGAGTGAGGTCGGAACAGACTCATGCTGTAAGTGTCTTCATCTCTAGAATTACTTCTGTTCATCTAGAGGTCCCAGCTGCCTTATTGCTTCTGCTACACCCTTGAAAAGCAGGATCTATGTTTGGGAATTCATTTCCCCATGTCTATGCTTTGTTCCTTGCAGGAAGGTGAGGGACGATGCTTACTGGTGGTTCAGAGATTTTTTAAAAAAGATTTGATCCAGGGCTGCAATGTACAGTTGTGAAGTTTATACACTACACAGCTCTATTTATATTACAATGTTTTATTATTATAATTCAGTGTGACGTATTCATAGTTAATAATAGTTGTATCCGCTTTGGGGTAGTTTATTTTAATCATTAATTATTAATTTAGTGATTCCTAATCTCCTTCACTCAAAGACATGAGTCTTCAATTATGAAAACTTGTGAAGACTGGGAGAGACTGTCAGAGGATGGCCTTGTGTCCCTGGGGGAGACTTGGGATAGGAGACAGATGTGGGAGGTGTGGGGGCATTGCACCGTGAAGGCTCAGTGCCCTTCATCTAATGAATTCTCCCTTTGTTTCATGTCTGGGTATCATAAGTAACTCTGATCAGGACTAAGACATTCTTCAGTGTTTCCTTCATGATGCTGAAATGTGCTTTTTATTGTCCTCTTGAAAAGTAAGAAGTGCTTTCGGCCTGAAAGCACCTCCCACCCTTCAAACTAAGCCTCAGATCACTTGTCCCAGAAATACTGGGTCTAACCCCAAAGGTGAGCAGGCAGCCGCTGGTAGAGTCGATGTGTTGCTCTTGCATCAGCTGAAAGTTCCCATCCAAGAGCCAGGTCCACATGGGACAGCGGAGTGGCATCGGCTTGGTGGGAATGGAGTGCAGATGTCATTGGGTTAGCTCGCTTCTCTGAGCCTTAGCTTTCTCCTCCTGAAAGTGAGTGTGATGTCCGCTTTATGGGGTTGTAGATAGGATTAAACTAAGACATGGTGCATGTAAGTGCTCTGTGAATGCCAAAGTGTTGGGCAAACACCAGGGGTCACTCCACTTGAGCCAAGGGGACTGGTGTGGAGCAGAGGCAGCATCACCCTATGCTCTTACAGTCTCCACACCAGGGGTTGCCCACTTGGGTGTGCAGCAGAGTCACTGGGAGTGCATGCCAACACAGATGGCTGGGCCTAGTCTCGGGGTTTCTGGCTCAGTAGGTCGGGGTGGAGCCTGAGGATCTGTGTTTCTAGCAAGTTCCCAGGGAGGCTGATGCTGTGGTCTGCGGACCCTGCTTCGAGAACCACTGCATTAGATTTATTTTGGTGCACTACGGTGCTGGTCACCGTAGTGACTCAGAAATACCAGAAACCACCGCTCACAAATCTTTGAGCACATTATAGGAGCATTGGAAAAGTCCCTGAGCAAGGGAGGGATTAGGATTCCCGTCACTCAAGAATAACTGTTGTCTCTCCTGCAGAGTGCGCTACGGGGAGTAGTGTGAAGATTATACAAGCAGATTTTACCAAAGACAACATCTATGAGTATATTGGAGAAAAACTTAAAGGCTTAGAAATTGGAATTTTAAGTAAGTAAATTGCAAAGTGCTCTGGAATGCATGAAATGAAGATGTTTCAACCTTCCTGATCATATCTTACAATACAAAATGGATTTTTTTCCACTAATACTGACATTAATTAGGAGAGTCTCAGAAATACCATCCTAAAGAATTAGTTTAGCAAACAAACATTGCTGTGATTGATTTATGAAATAGCGAGTCAGCATGGTTCTTTGAGAATTGACTCTCTTATTCAGAAAACAAGGTAATTTTTTTTTCTTAGGTAAGTCAGTGTGTGGGGACTTACAGACAAGTTATTTTATGACCTCATACAGAACACGGTGTCTGTACTGTACTTGGAAGGAAGATTTGATTTCAAAACTTCCTGCTGAATTTTTAAAATAAGATTTTTTACTAATAAAAATGTAAACCATATTATTGCAGGAAAATCAGAAAGAATACGTGAGCACATTGAATACTTAGAAATTTCTTAAAATCCCAACAGCCTGAGATCCTGTTTTGGTGCATATCCTTCCAGACACAGACACATACACACATGTTTTCAAAACCGGGATGAAATTTACACAGTATTTCAGAACATTTTTAAAAAACCCTACACCACAAATGTTCCCCGTGTCTTCAAACTGCTAGGCAGCTGTGGCGTTGATGGAGCCCCTTGTGTTGCACCATGTGGCTGCCCTGCGGTTCCCCTGAGTGCTTCCTATTAGCGGACAATCGTTTTCCCCCTCAATTTCCTCACTGTTATCGAATCATGTTGCAAAGAACAATCTCATCCATAAATTTTTTTCTGCATATGTTTCCTTAGGAAAATTGCCAAGGGAAAAAACTGCTGGGGTTGAATATAAACATTTTTAAGGCTTTTAATAAATGTTTGCTCCCGGCTCTTCTGACATCTTTGCTTTGCCATTGTCAGTCAACAACGTGGGGATGCTTCCAAACCTCCTCCCGAGCCACTTTCTTGATACAGCAGATGACATCCAGGTAGGCCTGGGCCCTTTTTGGGGTTTCCTCTCTCTGGGGCCTGGGCGGCCTGGCTGGGTAGTCACTAGGGTCCGGGAAGAGTGCATGGTAGATGGTGGAGCTGGAATTCTGTATTGCACGTGGATGCCTGTGGCCCTTCCCTTTCTTCACCTTAGTACTTGCATGAAGAGCAGGCAAGGGCGCTGCTCTTCATGACCAGCTCTGGAATACCAACACCTTCCTTCTCTGCACCTCAGAATGCACCTGCCCGCTGTCCTGTTTTGTTGGGGTTCTGCATCCTGCTTTAATCTTTTAGGGCTTTGTGTCTGCTAACAAATTGACCTCTGTGGTTCTAAGTAAGAGAAGGCCAGTTCTTTGGCTTTCTTTGTCTTCCCAAGTCATGAGATTTCTTTCAACTTTCTGTGAGGCACGTCTGCATTTGGGGGTGTTGCAGGGCCGTGGCTGCCACTGCAGGGCATGTCCTCAAAAGCACTGTTTGCTGACTCTTCCCCAGGCCCTGACTTTGGAAATCATGGCATTATCCCCATCCTGGACAGGCTGTCCTGGCCCCTGGAGTCCTACTTAAGTCCCAAGTCTATCGTGAGGGTGATCAACGCTGGGCAGCTTGGACCCCGCTGCACATCTTTGCAAAATTCCCCTCTTTGGCCACTTGTCTCACCCCATCTAACTCCCTGTTTCTGGCACAAGTCTGTGTCTCTTGATTAAGCAGGCTCCATTCTAGCTTTTCTTTATTTATGCCTGCATTTGTGCCTGCTTCTATTGGTCCCTCCTTTTCTCTCTGTCCATCTTGGGTGATTCTAGTAGTTTCTTTATCTGGCACTTGTAACCCAGGACCTCTACCTTATATTATCACTTGCCTTTCTATTCTCTCCGCTATTGTCTTCTAGACCCACATAGGCTAACCGCCCTTCTTCCAGATGGAAAGTAAACATCTCCCTTTGAAATATTGTGTTCTGAAGGAAAATCCCTAAATTTTGAAGGAAATTCTTAATTAACTTCTGTTCAAGATCAGATTCTCAGAGAATCATAGTGGATGTCAGATGTTTATCGGTTCCAGTGCATGCTTGGTGGGCATCACTTAGGAACCTAATTTCAGGTGGTGCAAGGGAGGAGCACTGCTCAGACATGCACTTTTGCCCACTTTATGGTTCTTTAGCACTGACTAAGAGAATTTCTTACATCCTCCAGCTAATTGGCAGTTGTGATTTTTTGTTACAGAGTGTCATCCATTGTAACATCACCTCGGTAGTGAAGGTATGTAGTCAATATATGTTCTAAATGCATTCAAATATAGCTGTTGGAATCTAGCAACTCAGGAGAATTGCTTTCTTTCCTGCAGAAATCTTTGAAATTGAACTGCACTTGACTGAAAGGCCATGTAGTGGTCTTTTAATTGTTTTATTCTGTTTTCATCAAGAAAACAGTGACAAACTTATTCTCCAGAGGATCTGAATCTTATTTTTGCATCCAGTTTTTTTTTTTTTTTTTTTTTTGCATCCAGTTTTGTCACACATTGGAACATGTTAGGCCTGATGACACTGAAACTTATTCAGGATTTCAGGGCAACTTGAAAAAAAAATAATGGTTTAGTTTCCTCTAGTTTTAGTCCTTGTTAACAGTGGAAAGTTCAGTCCGTTTGGAAAAATGACAGAAGGCCGGGCTTGGATTTTCTGGACTTCTGATGTTCAATAAATATTTATTGAAGTGAAATTCAAGTTCGTATGCATTCTGAGCTCATCTCAACTACTAGTTAGTTGGGCAGTGTAGCTGTTCCTTCCACTCCCTTGAACTCAGATTCTTCATTTGCTGTTCAAAGAGTGTTGGGGGGCAGCCCCGGTGGCGCAGCAGTTTAGCGCCGCCTGCACCCTGGGGTGTGATCCTGGGGACCCGGGATCGAGTCCCACATCAGGCTTCCTGCGTGGAGCCTGCTTCTCCTTCTCCCTGTGCTTTGCCTCTCTCTCTCTCTGGGCCTCTCATGAATAAATAAATAAAATCTTTAAAACAAAACAAAACAAACAACAACAACAAAAAAAAAACAAAGAGTGTTGGATTGAGAGATGTGTCAGGTGCTGATCAGGTTCTTTGATTTGCATCAGCCGCATCGGCATTTATAGGCACGACTACCACAAAGCTGTCCTATATTGTGCCTTTGAGAGCATAAGAAAAAGGCACCCCCCTGGGTGAACAATTTGGGAAAAGGTGCTGCTTACAAGTGGATAGATGACGCTTTTGTGTGAACACAATGTTTCCCTTTCCTCTGAATGGGGAGAGCTCTTCTCACCGCCAGTGAGCGAACCCTGAGCTTTCAGCTGATAGTCACTCCACAGCTGGACACCTTGCTCAGTATGCAGCATTCACAACTGTGCCTGGTAGCCCTGTGACCTGCTCTGGTTTGCAGTAGTGAGTTTGGTATGATCCCTGGTTTCCCAGCACTGGCAGCCCAGTTGGGGAGCAGCAGGTCTCGTCTGTACATAGTGTGGCCAGGCAGAGGAAGCCTGGGTTCCCAAAGGAAAGCAGGTTGCTGTTAACAGGAGAGAGATGAGTGCTGAACAAACCAATGTAAAATTATTTTCAGGTGGGTGAGTTGAGCTGACAAAAACAATTTTTAGCATTGATCGTTCCTCTGTAGGCATACTGCTATTTTATAGTTTCCTGCTTTGTTTTTATTGGTACATACATTCTTTTTATGCTGAGCAATCAGTAGGTTTTTACAGCCCCAGCTGATGTAATTGTAAGTTTTATGTGTCCAACTGTTGTCTCCTGCCCTACCACTAAAATCTTTCATGTTATTTTACACATTGATCTTTCACGCTTGGTCCATTTGGTCACAAAATTTCCCAAATGTATTTGACAACCTTCTTCTGACTCCTGTAGCCAAGAATTGCTTTGATTTGTTAAAAAAATTTTTTTAATATATATTGGTAGACACTAATTTCCTTAAATAGCAAAGAAAACCCATTGAAGATTAGCTGTGTAAGTACACTGTGCCTCAGATGGCCATGCTGGTTGGAAGCATGAATAGCATCACTTAGTTACCCCGAAGGAGCCATCTCGAAATAGTCAAGAGCAGGAACATGGGAATGAGTTTGTGTGCAAAGGTAAGGTGGGGTAAGAGACTGAATTTTGGGAACTTTGATACAGAGGAGAGACTCACAAAGTCCAACGTTGTCTCTTTGTTGGGATCATTCATTCAGTGAGACCAGTGCACTTGTGGGGAGGCATTGAGGTAATGCTGGTGTGCTCCAACAGTGCCCCTGTCATGCCCTTCAGGAGGTGGGCAGAGCTAAGGGCAAGGTGACAGCAGGACCTAGTCCTCATGCTTCTCCTGCCTCCTTCAAAACCCAGTATTTCAGGAGGTAGTCTATTGACACTCTGCCCCTGCTGCTGCTCCAGAGCGTGGAAATATTATCTAGAGGGCCCTGGGGTTGGGATCCAGAGCCTGCCTTATGGTGTAGGGACGATGGCGGGGACTGAGCCTACTGAGAAGCTCCTGCAGAGCCCCCAGACAATATGGAAAAATAGGCAAAATATTCAGTCTTCTTTATTTTTCTGTGCCTCCCCATCTGTTTGGATCCTTTCTTCTCAAACCTGCTCTGGAGGAGAAGGCCCAATGCCACTCAATTGTACATTTGAGAACATTTCAGTCTGTGGGTTTGCCTCTTCCTTAATTCTTAAAAGGGGGTGTCTTGCAATTATGGAGTGAAAAGCTTTTTTACTGGGCTATTTAAGCTCCAGAACCAGCAGGGAAGAACTCTTCTGGGGCCAGCAAGTTGGCACATGGGAGGGACTTATCAACACTGCATACTTCCGATGGACAGACAGACCTGGTCTGTCTATGGAGCTATTTTGCAGGCCAACAGCAAACTGCTTACATGGCTGCTGTTGGATTGAAGAGATATCCTTCTTTAGCTCGTGCCTTGTTTGTGAGATGCTCATGGACACTGGTTAGGTTTCCTGACGTCCCCTCACTTGTGACTCATGGTGAGGTTTATGATGGCCAACTTACTCAGGCCTATCTCCCAGAATGATGAGAATCTGGGGAACCTCAATGTTGATCCCATGGCTGGAAGCCAATTTCCATGAGTTTTCACAGCCCTCATTTTCCAAGAAGACTTTAACTTTACGGGGAAGAAACCAGAGGCCTCTAACAGTGTGCTGTTTATCTAGGCTGCCTTTTGTGGGTTGTAGTCAGACTCCAGTGTGGCCAGAATTACCTCCTACAAGTACCAGCAGATTTTCAAGGCCACCTCTTAAGCTCTTTTCCTGGCTTCCTCCAGCACCTGTTTCCCCAAGCCCCCACCCACTGGATACTCAGCTCCTTTGTCAGAGGGCCTAACTCTATCCCTTCTCTTATAGATGACACAGCTAATTCTGAAACACATGGAATCAAGGTAAGGTCTTTTTTTTTTTGAAAAAAGCATGGAGCTGCATGGCCTCCCTGGCTGGGCAGTTAGCTGATCTGGGCACTTGGGACAGAGTGCAGGTGGTGGGGGTATAGGCTTCATCCGGCTGCAGCTTTAAGCAATGGTAAAACTGTCATGAAGGACATGGAGATTGCAGGAAAAAATGTAACATTCTGGACCAGGCCAGCTTGGCAAACAGATAAGCATATTTGAAAGTCAAGTGTAGCATCTACGGGAGGAAGAGAATAGCCATTTCAGCACACATTGTATTAAAAATATTAACTCATGTTGAACATAAAAGAAACTTCAGAGGTTGGCCTGAGATGAAGGCCATCTCCTGTTATTACTCAAATTTTGTGGTAAAAATCGCCACCTATTGGTATCTCTATTTAGTCCATGGTTTTATTACTCTATTACAACATGCCTTCGGGAACTGGTTTTTCTCATGTGGTATTCATTAAATGCAAATGGTTGACAGTTTGATCTTTCCTAGAGGAAGAAGGGGCTTGGCCTTATAGTGTAATTTGGGGTTTCTTGGTTTTTCCAGATTGAACTCATCTATTTGGGAAGAATTAAAGTTACCAAATTTGAAAAGGATTAAATAAGAACCCTGGAGACTCAGGTGTGGGTTCCTGGGTGAGCAGATGATGGACTGTCAAATGCCATCCCAGACAGGATTCTTCACTTGCCATCTGTCCTGGTGTGGGTCACCTCTAGGAGTTAAAAGGGATCTTGAGCTCATGTGGTCCCACTTGAGAAAGAAGGGTCCCTTCTCACTTGAGTCTTGTCTGAGCTGAGTGGGTCCCTGGCATTCTGGGGGGGATCTTCACTGTGGCAGAGCTCGTTTCCAGTCCCAAGCCCATGGTGTCCGCAGAGCGCTGGGTGGCATCACCGGTGTCATAATCCAGGCCGTAGGGAAGCACCACTGGCAGTTCTGGGGAGCAGAAGTCGTGGTGCACATGGGAGCTTAGCGAGGAAGGACTCCAGTGGTCCCAGGAGCCCCTTTGCTTTCTCCACAGGATGTATGGGATCAGGCAGCAACACGTTCAGAACTTCACTTCTTTGTTTTTTAGGCAGAAAGGGCTTATCTTGAACATTTCTTCCGGGGTGGCCCTCTTTCCCTGGCCTCTGTACTCCATGTATTCAGCTTCCAAGGTGAGCACCAGCATGTAGCCCAAATTTCCTTCTCTGCCTTCCTCTGGTTTATTCCAGTTGGCATCTTCACCTGGACGTTGGCTCGTCTGGCAAGCTGGGGGGCAGATTCGCCCCAAGGGCAGATGCCCGGGGCCTCTGTGGGCAGGGCTCAGCAGCCTCGTTAGACCAGAGCACTGCCGGGGCTGGTGGAGCCCCTGGCCAGCACCCGGACTAGTGCGGCCCCGGGGCCCCGGGTCCGCTCACCTCCTCGCCCCAACCCTCAGCCCTGCTTTCTTGCTGTGGGCAAGACACATGGTAGCTTTCTTTGTCCTGAGGCCCAGCCAGGTGTCCCCAGACCCTCGTCATAAAAACAAACCCTCAGAGGTGGGGATGTCCTGGGCGAGAAGACAGGCAGGGCTCCTGGGGCAGGGTTGTCTCCATGCAGGGGCGCCTGGCTGGTATTTATCCCGACATGGGTGTTCCTGCTCATTGGTGGGGCTCCTCGCAGGCCGAGAAGTCAAGTCCTGGCTCCCATCAGACCAGCTGCTGTGTCTTAATGGTGGGGCGGGTAGGCTCCCTGCAGGGCCTCTGGAATCGAGGAATGATGACAAAGCTACCTCTCCTGTCCTGTGTTTTCTCCTTGCTCCAGGCTTTTGTGTGCACGTTTTCCAAGGCACTGCAAGCAGAATACAAAAGGAAAGGGATCATTATCCAGGTGAGGTCAACAGCTCTGGGCCCTTGGGACTAGGAGGTGTGGCTCCCCGTGGAGTCTGGGACAGGCTGTTTGTGCCAGGCCAGGAGGGAGGCTCTGGATGACAGCACATGAGATCCTATGCCCATCCAGGGCAACTGTGCCCCACAGCTCTCCTCCATGCCCGGGAGGAGGTAATGGGGTGGGGTAAGTGAGCACCAGGACAGAGATCTGGGTCTTGTCTCACCACTCTTTACTCTTTGACCCAGGTATAGGAGATGGGGTTAGCTGGAGGAATTGTGGAGAAGAAACAAAAGAAAACTGAGCAATCCATCCACGTTAGGAAGAGGCGGTGGGGGGGTGGTGGTAGTGTACTTTGGGAGCTGCTCAGCTGGGATGGGCCACACAGATCCCCACACTGCGGTTCTTGAGCATTTGGGAAGAGGTCCTGGCTTCCCCTTTCACCTATGATGGCAGAGCCATCATGAAGATGCCCTTACCTAGCTGGACACAGAGCTGCATTGTCACAGCATCTGTAGGCTGTGTAGTGATGTCGTGAGGTGTCCGTGACATACCTGTGCTTGGTTCAGAAACACAGTTAGATTTAAGTGCTTTCTGGAACCTGGAATAAACAATTTGCAGACATTTTTATTATTGTTTGGGAGAAGTTTTATGACAGACTATTAGAAGTGGAAAAGGTACACTCACAGTTAAATCTTGAAAATTATTGCTGTCTCTACTGATGGTGTTGGATTTGCAGGGCACAATGGGTGATTGTTTATTTTTCTTACCACAACAGGAAAGACTGTGAGGTACGTGCCACTCCTGGCTCCTAACTGAAGTATGAAAGTGGGAATCCAAAGAGCTTTAAATTGCTCCAACTTTGGCTCTATGTAATGTGTTAGAAGTAAACTTCTCAGTTAAAGTTGTCAGATAAAATGCAAGACATCCAGTTCAATTTGAATTTCAGATAATAACTTTTTTTTTTGTATAAATATATCTGATGCAATCCTTGGGACATACTATACTGAAATTTTTTTCCTTGTTTGTCTGGATTTCAAATTTAGCCATCTTGCATTTTTACTGTTGGTCTGGCAACCGTGTTCAAAGGCTTAACTCATGCCCCCAGTCCCTCTGTGTACATTTGAGCCACCTGACGTGTGTGGTCAAGGGCTCAGCTTGACTTAGTGATAAAGGTAAGCCAGAAACCAGTTTTTCTGATTCACAGCCCTATGCCAGTTCTATACTTTTCAGTGCTCCATTGTCAGCTGAGATCCTGAGGCTTTCTGTAGGAAGAACAGAGATGGAAAACCAAGGGGTGGTTACAGTAGGTGTGAATTTCTCAGGGGTGGGCAGATGGCTCCTGTGTGATAGCCTTTATTCCCCATTGTAGGTGTTGACCCCATACGCTATCTCAACCCCAATGACAAGGTACCTAAACACCAACATGATAACCAAGACTGCTGATGAGTTTGTAAAAGAATCACTGAATTATGTCACGATTGGAGATGAAACCTGTGGCTGCTTCACGCATGAAATCTTGGTAACTGGTAACTTCTTTCCTGAATCACAGGAGGCGGGTGTGCAGGCTGTCCTAGCAGAGCTCTTCCTTGCCATCAATCACGTCCTCTCGTGGCGAGGATACGCAGTAATGTAGCTAGTGAAAGAGCCATGTGTAGCAAAGGGGAAAAGCTGGAGGCCTGGGTGCTCAGCCCATACATAACCCCCAAGTTGTCAAATATCACCCTTGGCTGCCTCACCTCTTTTCCTCAGAAAGTAAGGTGGCTTCCTGAGCTCTTGGGAAGGGCAGACCAAGACACAGGGACCTTCCCTGGGTAGGGATGGGAGTTGATTGCTGCTGTCTTCTCTGGCTCCCTGTGTTAAGAAATCTTTTAGTATCTGGCTCTCCAGGGGTGAAAAAAACCCCAAACACTTTGATTTGTAGGGTTTGCTGATTGCCATGCTTTAAATACTGCCCCCATGACTGATTTCAAGCTCCCATTGTGTTGTCACTGCCTCTGAGTTTAGGAATGTGCATAATTGGCTCTTGTGAGCAAGTACAAGCTGGCTTTAGCACAACATGAACTCCATCAAATATGGAAATAAAATTCAGTGACATATGGTATGCTGCTTTTAGAAGCAATCACAAATGTGAAACAAAGGTAAACTTGACTTTTGCACACTGATACTGAAAACAAACACACATAGTATCAAAAAATCTTAGACAGATCATTACTTTCCCTACATATGTCAACTTTGTCCTCTGCCTCTTGTGCTTTTCTGCCATGGGAATTAGGTTCCTCCCCCTTCTCTTTCTCTCTCAGAAGGATTTGTGGGTGAATATGCTAAATCTTCCCAAAGCATTCAGTTACTCCCTGGGACTTCTGGAGACTACAAGATCTGAATTGTCTTAAAGGATTCCTTGCTACTTTTACTGTAGAACCTCAACAATGCACAGCATTACCAATTTAACATACTATAAAGTGGACGTGCAGAAAGAATATAAGATTTTGATTTTGCCTATGCTGATCTGGTTTTTCTCCAGATTACCACTTGCTGCATGGCAGAAAAATAAATTAATGGAATGTCCAATGAGTTTAAATTTAGTTTGACCTGGTATTCTAAACTGGATATTGAGGAAATGTGTTTTTGTCTATTACTTAATGTGTTCAATCTTTCTGGGAGCATCCCTTTTTCCTGCCTTTCTCACTAAGATGGTAACAGGGAGAAGAATCTTCATGACCTCCTGCTGGTCCTTAAGTATGTGTGTCAATGTCCCACATCCAGCTGGTGGTTGTGCACCTTGCTGATTTGTGGCTATGGGGAGTGATGACCTTTTTTATCCATTTGGCTTGGCCAGTGAACTCCCAGCTACTGATGACTGCCGGGCCCTGAATCTCTGCTACTTCCCTCAAGCAGCCACAGGTCTAAGGTCCTTCTGAAGCTTTGGTTCATAAAGGCCCTTTGGCTCTCACTGCTGTATCAGCATCAGCATGGACTTGACTCACACTGGAATGGCAGCACCTCTCTTGCCATGCTGAGATAATGTTCTGTGGTTGTACTCTCGAAGGATGGGGCCAATATCTCTTCCTTTGGCCTCAGTGCCATTCTTATTTATTGATTACATGTTCATATTTTTCACCTGAAACCCCGGCCCCCCACCCCCCCTGTCTTCCACCCAGCCTAGGCCCACATAGAGAAGGACACACACCCTCTGGGATATTGATGGAATCCATCAGGATTTAGAAAATGTTTCTTGAGACTGTAGCCTGGCTTGCAAGGTTGTCATCTTGCTACATAATGCAATTCTAGAGGTCAAAAGTTGAAAAAAATTTTAGCTTTTCTCTTTTGATTTCTTATGCAACAAATCAAATCTCTTCTGGCAAATAGATGCTGAGAACAGACTAGGCAAAAGAGTCTTTATGCTTGTTGAAGCAAAAGAAAAAACAAGGAGAACACACAAATTATTAATGCCAATTTGGAGTTTGCTGGAATTTAGAAAAGATTATTGAATCTAAAGGTATGAGCAATCAAGTAGAATTGACTGGTAAGGGGGATCCCTGGGTGGCTCAGTGGTTTAGCGCCTCCCTCTGGCCCGGGGCATGATTCTAGAGTCCCAGGATCGAATACCACATCAGGCGCCCTGCATGGAGCCTGCTTCTCTCTCCGCCTGTGTCTCTGCGTCTCTCTCTCTCTGTCTCTGTCTCTCATGAATAAATAAAATATTAAAAAAATATTAAAAAAAAGAATTGACTGGTAAGCAAGCAACCCTTGTATTTATCACAAAAGGGCAAGGCAAAAAGACAGCATGCTCTTCACTCCCAAGGAGTTCTGGGACAGGAACTGGGGCTGGAATGGAGCCTCTAATGTAGATACCTGAGGTTACTTTACTTAGTCCTTCTAATAATTTTGTAAGATAGGTCATTTGGCTCCTGTTTACAGTTGAGGAAATCAAAATTCAGAGCTACATCAGCTACCCAAGGCCACTTGATGAGTAATGGTGAAGCTCAGGTTTAAGCTCACCTTTGTCCAATGCCATGCTTCTCCTGGTGTCTTCCACACACTCCTTATAGATTGGGAGGAGGTAAACAACAATGGGGATGAAAGAAGGGACCTTTTAGAACATCTTCTAGGGACCTGGAATTTTAATTTATTTTCTTTATGGCTGACTTCACTAAGCCAAAACATTTAGTTTAAGGCAAAGCTAATGAAAGTGCTTGATTTTGCTGATTAAAAAGCTCTAAAGAGCAGAAAAATGAAGTCCTTGAGGAAAAAAATTGCATTCACTCATTGGCTTGGCTAGAGGAAGAAAGGTTCTATTTTGTTTCCACAGAAGCCATCTTTGGTTCCCTGCTTTGAAATATCTCAATGAATGCAATGATCTGAGAATCTCAGCTGTCTAAAGAATAGAAACACTCCCTGAAAAGCCCACATTTTCCTCTGGTTGAAATTCTGTTGTTTGGTGGGGAGTAGGTAGGTTGAGGAATGTTGGGTGCCCAGGATTACACTATGGACAAAATAATTGCTTCTGGAGGCCTGGACCTGTCTTACAGGACATGGGTATGATTTGAGGGCAAGAAGCCTTCCAATGCCTGTGTCTACTGCGTGATGTGAATCCAACTAAGCATTCATGCCTTGACTTGAAGCCCTCCTCAAAGCTCCCCCCACCTCAGCTTTTCCAAGCAAATGCTCCATGTTATGATTTATACTTTACTATTGTGCCAGGTGATAAAAGCATTTCCAACTGTTTTCTGGAATTTCACTGTAGTAGAACCTTGGTAAAAAGAACCTGAAGACACTGGGAGTTTGAGCACCAGGAAGAAGAGTGCTTGCTGAGAGATGGAGAAAGGGGAGGAGAGTGTTACTGGAGGCAAAGTTCTCTTAATTTAGAATTTGCTCAGTTCTGATTCTATAGGTGACTGTTTGGTTTCTGAGAAAATCTTGTTTGTTGAGAAAGTTTTTAATTTAGCATGTGCTTAAGGGATTTTGAGACTTAAGTTCAGTAGTCAGAAAAAATATATATATATTTTAAAGATTTTATTTATTTATTCATGAGAGACAGGGAGAGAGAGAGAGAGAGAGAGAGTCAGAGACAGAGATAGAGGGAGAAGCAGGCTCCATGCAGGGAGCCTGATGTGGGACTCAATCCCGGGTCTCCAGGATCACACCCTGGGCTGAAGGCAGCGCTAAACCTCTGAGCCACCCAGGCTGCCCCAGAAAAATATTTTTAAAGATGATGAATATACACTGAGATGTTTTGTTCTAACTTGCTTGCTCTTCATTCTTCCACAAACACTCATATTTTTGTCTATTTAAGCGGATCTTCCTGAGCCTGATCCCGTCATGGGTTTTGTACAGCAGCACGTTCCAGAAGAAATACAAGGACTACCTCAAGCAGAATACTGGCACTATATAGTCCAAGTGCACTGACATGCTATCCAGCATGATTCTCTTCTCCATGTTCCCTGTTGGCTGCAGAAAATGAAGGAGCAGCTCAGCCCCTGCCACTCTCCTGAAGAGGCTGTGTCACATACACAGTCCCAAAATACAACTTTTTTTTTTTTTTTTTTTGCCATTTTACTTGAGTCTGGAGATCTTTGGGAATACTGTAGTATAAAAACATGTGTTGTTCAGTGGGGTTTTAGGGTTTTGTGTGTGACATGATGAGTGTGTCTAAAGGAGAAACTGGAAGAATTTCTACTTGGGATTATAATATAAATGTGCTGAGAAGAAAGCCTTTGGTAGTTCGAATATTGAGAATAATTATGCATATAAGCTTTTATAGCTATGCTAAAGAATGTCAGAGGTTACTAAACTTTACCAAGAGTGCTGTAGTTCGAGGGCATCAAAATAAGCTTCTCAGAGACCCAGGAAACTCTAGGGGAATATGTGGGAGCCACAGCTACATCAGGCCAGTTTCTGGGGCCTCCCATTCCAGTTGATGCAAACCAATTTTATCTGTTTTATTTATATTTGGGGTTCTATATCAGAGTGTATTCACAAAAATAAAACAGAAAAGCATACATTGATACAAATAGTTCAAAAATCATTGCTCTAATGCAGGAGTTGATATCTGCAGAAATTTATAGGTCTCCAGCTTTTGGGGTACTGGACTGAGTGCTTTACTTGTTAACACATAGGGGATGGTGTGTTGAGGGAAGTACTAGCCTTCAGCATTTGGGGAAGTTGGAGGAGGAGCATACCAGCTGGCGACCCTGTTCTGGCTGACATTGGTTAATCTACCCCGTGCTTCCCCCAACACATCACCATGCTCTAGACACTGAACACTTGGTGGCACTCATCTTTTCTGAGACCATCACTGGCACTTATGGTATGAGAAAGAATTTATGTACTGCTGCTCTAGTTATAAAAGGAGTCTGGGAGGTTTGGTTGGAATTTATGGGGCATTTTGCTGTTTTGGGGGAAGCACTGTATAGATAGAACATTTAAAACCTTGGTAAGCTTGGGAATCATGGGCTGATTTTATTAAACCTGCTCTGGGGAAAGGACTGGGACAACTTGTCCATTCTGAGGTATGGATATCTGTTTAAATTTTCTCAGTTATGGATAACAATAATAACTACAGTTTCTATGTTACCCATAGATATTGGTTATTTACTGTTATCTTCTCCTCAGCCCCACCTTTCATACTCTGATCTTTGATGTTGGGCTGGGAAATTTCAGACTCAGGTCTTAAGACACTTATGCCAACTGGCTTTGTGTGAGATTCTGTCCATGGGAGGCAAATTTGGGAGAGTAAGAGGAGATTGAAGTGCAAGGAAAACTCCTTCCTGTTTGCATTCTTGTTACTGTCCTTCTGCCTAGGGGACAGCATTTAGCCAGACTCAGCACCAACGTGGAGCCAGCCTGTAAGGATATTAGCACCGGTCCCACAGTGCTGCCTTTAGGGAACTGAGCATTAACCATTCAGAGGTTCCCCCTTGGAACACCCAGTTCCTAAAAACACTACTCCTCTGCTGTTACTGATAACTGACTTACATAGTATCCTCTTTTTGCTCTTTCAGCCTCCTGACTTTGGTGTTACCAATTCCTTCTACTATGTTCCTTCTCTTTGAAGTGCTCAGTGTACTTTCTCCCTTTGTCACTGGTCCTGACTGAGACTCTCAGTTAATTATCTTGCCTGATCTGGGATGCAGGCTGGATGGATGGATTCTTTTTTTGACAGTGAAGAATCAGAAACTCCTCATTAGTCAGGGTCCCCAGAGTAAACAGCAGACATGATTAAGCTATTGGAGGAATTATTTGCAAATGTGTGGGAAGGGTGTAGGGAAGTTATTGAAGTTAGTAGAGTGATGCTTTTATGACCCTAAAGCCTAAGGTGGCTGGGAAGGGAGCAATCATAGACCCGGTGAGAGAGACAGAGAGAGAGATGTGGTGGTTGGGGGAACGGAGAGGAAGAAGAAGAGGGAAGGATTAAGAGCAGTATGAGGAGCACTGCCTCAGAGGACCTGTGACCTGTAGCTGAGAGATGCTGCCAGACTGTGACCACCCCATAGAGAGGGAGAGAAGAATTGTGATATTGTGATCTGTTATAAGAAATATGTATGTCAGGTAGCCCGAGTGGCTCAGTGGTTTAGCGCCGCCTTTGGTCCAGGGCGTGATCCTGGAGACCCGAGATGGAGTTCCACATTGGGCTCCCTGCATGGAGTCTGCTTCTCCCTCTGCCTGTGTCTCTGCCTGTGTGTGTGTGTGTGTGTGTGTGTGTGTGTGTGTGTGTGTCTCATGAGTAAATAAATAAAATCTTAAAAAAAAAAAAAAAAAGAAATATGTATGTCATCTTCATCCCCATTTCTTGGAATTTCCCGGGTGATAAGAGCAGTAAATGTGCCATTTGTTATTCATAAGAAGCCCCTTTCAACCACACTTGAGTTTATATTAATGATATGACTTTTGGAAAGCCCCTAAAGATGGGAGCTGGTTGCCAGAGGAACTGACCATGTTATTAGAAGGTTGGAACTTTCAGTATTATTCCTCAACCTTTGGGGAGGGTAGAGAGGATGGAGGTTGAGTTCAATCACCAATGATCAGTAATTTGATCAATCATGCCTATGTAATGAAGGCTATACCAACTTTGGGGTTTGGAGAGCTTCCAGGCTGGTGAACATGTGGAGGTGCTAAGAAGGTGGCATGCCTGCAGAGGTCATGGAAGCTCCACACCTTTACCCATATATCTGGCCCTATGCATCTCTCACATCTAGCTGTTCCTGAGGCATATTCTTTTACAATGAACTGGTAATCTAGTGAGTAGTTTTCTTCAGTTCTGTGAGCCATTTCAGCAAATGACTGAACCTGAGGAGGGGTCGTGGGGACTTTCAGTTTATAGCCAGTACATTGGTCAGAAGTTCAGGTGACAACCTGGGCTTGCAGTAAGCATCTGAAGTGGGAGCAGTCTTATAGGATCTGATGCTCTCTTCAGGTAGAGTGTCAGAATTGAGTTAAATTGTATGACACTCACCTGGTGTCTGAGAATGGCTTGGTGTGGGAAAACCTCTCTACACATTTGATGACCAGAATTATTGAGAGTGTTGAGAGGAGAAATAAGAGCATTTTTCCTTTGCAGGACTAAATTTCATTCTTCTCAATTTCATTCTGCTGTCCTCTGGGTCTCTTGCTGGTGCCTCTCACTGGTCATCTAACTGGAAGCTAGCTCACTGATGTAATTCATAAGGTTAATCTCCTGAGACACCAGGTTGGGGATTGGGGGAAGAACCGAGATTGGATTTGGAGAGATGGGATGCAACATAACACCCATATATTAAGTGCTTTTCTCAAAGTCATACACCACTAATAGTTGGTAGCTCCTGAATTAGGACACTGGGCTTGTGCCTATACTCTATGTTTCGAAAGGGGTGATACTTTAAACCCAAAGAATAAGTATCTTATTGTGGAATTCAAGATTTCAGCAAAGTAGGAGCTATTTCACAGACATTAAAGCCTAATCTACTTAAACATGAGACAATCATGCTTGCTAGCATTTCAGTTATTATTGCCATGTAACAAGTGATCCCCCAACTTAGTGGCATAAAATGACAACCATTTTCTTGTGCTCACAGATTTTATGGGTCAAAAAGGGCACAGATTTTGTGGGATGGTTGGTTTTACCCCATGATATCTTGGGGCTTGGCTGGGAAGACTCCAAGACTGGAAATGAGTCAGCCTCTGGAGCTGGAAGCATCTGAATGATTGCTTATTTACATGTCTGGCAACTGATGGCAGTTACTGCCTGGGACCCCACTGGGGCTTCTGGATGGAAACCTGTACACAGCCCCTCTATGTTCTGTTTGGTTTTACTTGCAGCATTGTCAGCTGGGTTTCCAGAATGAGCAACCCTGGGACCCCTGGGTGGCTCAGTGGTTGAGCACCTGCCTTTGGCTCAGGTCATGATCCCAGGGTCCTGGGATCGAGTCCCACATCAGGCTCCCTGTAGGGAGCCTGCTTCTCCCTCTGCTTATGTCTCTGCCTCTCTCTGTGTGTTTCTCATGAATAAATAAATAAAATCTTAAAAAAAAAGAATGAGCATCCCTAGGAAAACTAGGAGGAAGTCATACTGTCTTATATGACTAGACTTGAAGTCACATGATATTCTCAAGCCCTCCCAGATTCAGAGGAAATGCCCAACTCCTGATGGAAGTACCGTGTGTAATAAGGAATACTGTTGTGGCCATCTTTAAAAAATACAATGAATCATACTCATTAATCTTACAATGAGTGTTTGTCCTACCATGGATCATGAGGAATTACTTGGCATTTCAACTATTGATGGAGCCTCTTACAAAAAGGTAGACATTATGTTCTTCATACATCCAATCCTAGTAAATTTGCCTTTGGGAAGGATCTTCCACAACCTGCAGCTTAGGTGAGCAAAGGAATGTGCGTCAGCATACACAACCTAGGGCAGATTTTAGGTACAGTTTTTAGTTGTGTAATATGTGGGTTTATCCAGTGTACTAATCCTGGGTTGATTTGAATGATTGTCTAGCAAACTTTATGAGGGCCTTTATTTTGTTTTATATTTAAAAGAGATTTATTTATTTATTATTTGAGAAGGGGAGGGCAGAGGGAAAGCATCTGCAACAGATTCTCTCCTGAGTGCAGAGCCAGCAACGGGATTCAATCTCACCACCCTGAGATCATGACCGAAATCAAGGAATTGGGCAGTTAACCAACTGAGCCACTCAGGTGCCCCAGGAGCCTTTAAATTAAAAGCGGATTTCCTCATAGGAAAGACCCCAGCATGTTGAATTAAAATGAGGGTAAAAGATCTTTATCCAGTAACTACTAGCACTAGAAACTGGCTGACATTTGTTGAGTACTAATAATGAGTCAGGGACGATGTAAATCCTCATGACAACTTAGGAAGTAGGAACTATTATTATTACCTTCATTTTACAGATGAGGAAATGAAGACACAGAGAGATTGAATAATGCCCACAGGTTCACCTGACCAGTGAGTGGTAGAGCTGGGGGTCGAACACGGGTCATCTTCTAGGCCATGGTCCTTACTCACCTGGGATAAGGTTTTTTAATTGGGCTCAAGAGCAAAGGGTGAGCACTATTTGCCAACACTGCATTTTCACTAACACACATTGCAGAGAGAGGGGAGCAATCAGGCTTTGCAGCCAAGCCCACGCACCTCAATTTCAACACTGACCACTTTCCAAATTTACCATCGTCTGGGAATCATTTGGGAAGAGGGAGGCTTGCCAAATTTCTCTGAACTTTTGTTTCCGCTGAGCAGTCCTGGGCTCTTGCCTCTCGCCTGATTCTCTTCTTGTTCTGAGGGCTTGGAACCCAAAGGAGCAGTACAAGCAGCTGGTCGTTTGATAGAAGGATTCACTTTGTGTTCTTCCGGCCTTCCATCTGTCTACCTCCCAGGATGCCAGAGCCTGGAGAATCCCTCTGACAACACTTGGAGCAAGAAAATGAGGTGATTATGGGTTGCTGCTCTGAAAAAACTTGGGAGCTGTTGATAGGGCAGCTCCCTGGGGCATCATCCATGTCCTGCTCTTGTGGGTTGGGAACCAGAATGCCCCACTTCAAACAGACTCCTTTACCCAACACTTGCTGGAGAAAACTGAAGACAGTCATCCCAGGGTCAGCTTGATTTTAGTCAAGTTTGTCTGCTTCTGATGCCAAAGAATGATGTTTATTCTCACTTCAGTTTATCCACTGTGTTTAGGGCTCAGACTGGTCTGACTTGCTACCGCCCTCTAATGGGCTGAGTGGGTCTTTCTATCTAATTTTATAGGAATTTTAGAACAGAATCTAATCTGAGAAAAGAAATCCCTCAAATCTTTTTTTTTCCAGCTTTTTAAAAAAATTGAGATACAATTGACACATAACATTATATTAGTTCCATGTGTACAACATAATGATTTTATACATGTGTATACCACAAAATGATCCCACAATAAGTCTAGTCAATATCCATCATTGCACATGGTTACAATTTTTTTCTTATAACTTTAAGATCTCCTCTCTTAGCAACTTTCAAATGTAGAATATGGTATATTGCTAATGACTGTTACCATGTTGTACATTACATCTCTATGACTTATTTATTTTATAACTGGAAGTCTGCCCCTTTTGACCACTTTACCCAGTTTGCCCAGTCCCTAACACCCCACCTGTGGTAATCACCAGTCTGTTTTCTGTATCTACGGGCACAGTTTTTTTTTTTTTTTATGATCTCTACATATAAGTGAGATCATATGGTATTTGTCTTTCTCTGCTTGACTTATGTGTCTTAGCATAACGCCCTTAAGGGTTTTCTCTCATTTTTTTTCGTGCTTTGTGTGTGTGTATGTGTAGGTGTGTAGGGGGTTCATTAAGAGAGAAAGAAAAGGAGTAAAGAAAAGAAAATGATTGTTTCAGATTCAGACACTGATGAGATGGCTGACAGTGCGCCTCTTGGGGCCCTCTGGTTACCTCATCAGTAAAATTAGAAGGTCTGACCACATGTTCTATAATTCAGCTCTTATAGTTTATGCATTTTAAGTCAGCTTTGGAAATAAATTTTCTTTCTCAACCTTTAAAAACTAAATTCCTGATTATAAACATTTATGCAGTGTAGGAAATACAGAACCCATAGAAGAAAGAGAAGAGAAGAAAAATAATCATTTATCCCACCACCCAATATGAACCATTCATCATTGATTGTGGGTATTTATTTATTTATTTTATTATTTTTTAAAAATTTTAAAAGATTTTATTTATTTATTCATTCATGAGAGACCCAGAGAGAGAGAGAGGCAGAGACACAGGCAGAGGGAGAAGCAGGCTCCATGCAGGGAGCCCAATGTGGGACTCAATCCCAGGATTCCAGGATCGTGCCCTGGGCTGAAGGCAGGCGCTAAACCGCTGAGCCACCCAAGGATCCCTATTGTGGGTTTTTTAAATAAATTGTGTGTGTGTGTGTGTGTGTGTGTGTGTGTGTGTGTCTAAGTGCAGGTTTTCTGTTCTGCCTTTTCTTTTAAGATTACACTATGAGGTTTCCTTGTGTTAATAAGTATTCAAAAGATGATTTACAGTGGTTACCTAATACTTATACATATGAGCAAACATAATTTATTTTATCATTCTTTTTGCTTTGCCTTTAGGTATTTTTGACTTTTAAAATCTTACAAATAACTCATAACAACATACATCCTTGGGCACGTATCTTTTTGTTCTGTTGATATTAATGATGTATTTTTATAATGGCTTATCAATTCACATACTATATAACTCTCCTGTTTGAAGTTTACATTCAGATTGTTCCTAATTGTGCAACCATTGCCACAATCAATTTTGGGATAATTTTAGAACGCTTCATCACCTTACCTGGGAGCCCTGTACCCATCAACAGTCACTTCCCACCCCACACAGCCTCCGAAGCCCCAGGCAGCTGCTAATTTACTTTCCATCTCCGTGGATTTGCCTGTGCTGGACTTTTAATATAAATGGAATCATGTAATATGTGACTTTTTGATATTGGCTTTTTTTCACTTAGCATAATGTTTTCAAGGTTCATCTATGTTGTAGTGTGTATCAGTACTTCATTCCTTTTTACTGCTGAATAATTGTCTAATGTGTGGATAGATCACATTTTAATTATCAGTTCATCAGTTGATGAACTGATTCATTTTGGTTATTATGACTAATGCTGCTATGAGCATTCGTGTACATGCTTATGTGTGGGCATATGTTTTCATTTGTCTTGGGTAGCTACCTAGGTGTGGAGCTGTGGATCATATGGTAAACTTTTGAGGGACTGCTAGGCTGTTGTTTTACAAAGTGGCTGGAATTCTACATTCTACATTCCTGCCAGCAGTGTGTAAGGACTCCAATTTCTCCACATCCTCACCATACTTGTTATAATCTGTGTTTTTGATTTTAGCCATCCCAGTGTATATAAAATGATATTTCACTGTGGTTTTGATTTTGATTTTTCTGTTGGCTAATGATGTTAAGCTCCTTTTCATGTGCTTATTGGCCATTTGTATAGAGAAATATATATTCAAATCATTTGCTCATTTTGAAATGAGGTTGTCTTTCTAAATTGATGTGTGTGCATCTTTACTTACTATTTCCTTGAAGTAGAATTTCTGGATGAAAACATTTAAACATTTTAAAGTTCCTAGTACTTATTATCAATTGTTTTCTAGGGAAGTTGTATAAACTTATACCTCCATCTTTAGCAGTGGTTCTCAACCAGGGGTGTGATTTTGTCCCCTTGAGAACATTTTAGAAAGTTTGGAGACATTTTGGTTGTCCGAAAATGGAAAGGAGGATGCTACTGGCATCTCTCATGGGTAGCGGCCAGGGATGCTTCTAATTATTCTATAATGCACAGCACAGCCCTTGTCCCTCCACCCAAGACAGAATTATTTGGCCCCAAAAGTCAATGGTCCTGATGTGAGAAACATCACTGAACAGAAACATAAACTGATGTTTATGAGGGTGTCTGTCTCAATATATGATTGTTTTCCCCCATCAATTCTTGGCCTGGCCAAATGATAAACCATGGTAATTTTTAATTATTCTCCTTTGGATCAGTATGTCTTCCTTCAACAAAAACTGTGTGTGATATATTTAATTTACTCCCACAATTATTTGTTATCTAATGCTAGACCCAGAGTAGTTTACAGAAAACCAACAAGACTTTAACTCAAAGGATACAAAGCTGACTATTATTTAGTATTATTTTGGTACCTAATATGTGTTGTGGACATATGCATTTCCACATATCACTGCACAATATGAAGTTGTTATCATGTTAGTTAGGTTTAATTTCACTTGTAATTGTGTAATAAAGACTCCAGCAGTGGCTTAAAAAGGAAGACATGCATTTCTTTTTTATCTGCAGGTTTGTAGATAGGCAGTGGAGGGCAGGAATGGTAGCCCAGCTGAACGATGCTTTGAAGTGCCTGGGGTCCAGCTGGCTTACCACTACCCTACTCCTAGAGTGTCCAGTTGGTGTGGCTGGATCTCCAGCCATCCATTCACATTCAGGCAGCAAGATGGAGGAAAGGAATGATAAAAAAGGAGCAGAGAGTGTATGCCATTTTCACTTTAAGGAAGATTCCTAGAAGCTGACACATAATACATTCTTTTATTTCTCATACACAGAGCTCAGTCATCCCGCCACCCCTGGCTGCAGGGAGGGCTGGCTTTCTGCAACACCATACACACATTCTAAGACTTCTATTACTATGAAAAAATGGGCAATAGAGAGAGGGGGACAACAGCAATCTGTGCACAATTTTTGCCCTCCCATTTTACATGGCCCTCCCATGCCAGAAAAGGGCATGGATATTAAATTGTCATAAGCCTCATAGATTAAAAATGGGAGACCTGAGATTTGCCCTTACTCTGCCTGATAACAAAATTCAAGTTTTCTTCTCCTGGTATATCACATTACCTTTCACTTAAAGTTTTAATGAGGTACCAAGGCATGAATCAATTATAAAACAAGGCAGATATTTGTTAAGTGTTAGAATATGTGGCAGAGAGCAGTAGTCTCTCCCCAGCAGTAGGCTGTGGTTTTAAAAGCACACATGTGCCGACCTCACACCAGAGCTGTGACTCAGCCCTCTGGAGAGAGCACACAGGATCTGTGTGGCAGAGGCCCCTGACTTGGGCAGGAAGTTGGGCAGCTCATCAAAAAGTTGGCTAAATCTGGGAATCAGAGTTTAATATGTACCTTAAACATTTTAATTTAAAATTTTATTTTTATTTATTTATTTTTAAAGATTTTATTTAGTCATGAAAGACAGAGAGAGAGAGGCAGAGACATAGGCAGGGGGAGAAGCAGGTCCCATGCAAGGAGCCTGATGTGGGAGCCGATCCTGGGACCCCAGTCACGCCCCAAGCTGAAGGCAGGCACTCAACCACTGAACCACCTAGGCGTCCCTAATTTAAAAAATTATTATGGAAAATTTCAAACATACACAAAATAATAAGAATAGTATGTTATGCCTTCATTATACTAATCAATAATTATCATCATTTTGCCATTCTTGTTTTATCTATAATTTCATTTCTTGCCCATCCCTCACTTAAGTTTTAAAATTCCATTTTCTTTAAGTAAAATTTACTTATATTAAAATACACAAATCTTAGCTATACAATTTTGACAAATGGATACAGGTGTGTCCTATCAAGATATCGAGCATTTTCATTACCCCAGAAAGTTTCCTAAGTTCTGTCTCTATAGATTAGTTTTGCGTTCTAGAATTTTATATAAATGAAATCTACAGTATGGGTTCTTTTATGTTTGGCTTATTTGGTATCATGTCTGTGAGATTCATCCATGTTGTTGCATTCATTCCTTTTACTGTTAAGTATTATTTCATGTAGGAATATATCACAATTTGCTTATTCATACTTCTCTTGATAAGCATTTAGTTTTCTAGTTTGGGTTATCATGATAAGTACTCTATGAACATTTTTGCCCAAAGTTGTTTTGTTTTTTTTAAACATATGTTTCCATTCTCTTAGGTTTATACCCAGGAGTGAATGTACTAGGTTAGTGTATTAAACACTTTATTTTAACTTAAAACATATAAAAGTATATTCTTTTGCCAACCTTTTGATGTAGGGCCAAGTCCTTTCTTTTAAGTATTCATCCCCTGATTGGAATTGCAACTAGTCTTTCTCACATAAATCACATCTATATTATGCATCAACTACAACATGTAGGTTTTATTTTTTTAAAAGGGAATGAGAACTTAAAGACATTTTAAAACAATCTGAATGCTGAATCCTTTTGGATTTTCAACCCCTCAACGATCTTTTACAGTTGTCTTGTCGACATCTAATTTAAGTGAAGTCATTTTTATCAATTTGCTTTTATTATTTCCAAAGAATTCACCTTAGTTTTCCTTATAATAATGCTTTTTCTTTTGATGCCAAAATTTTATTGGTTTATATAATTTTAAAATCAATTGTATGATTATAATAATAAATACAACTGACATAAACAGGTTTGGGAACAACATAATGCCTTTTCATAAGCGCAGAACCCAATGGGTAGGAAGAAACGAAAGGGTGCATAGCAGAGAGGAATTTAATGCTTCGTAGTAGATGTTTAGTAAGCATACTCACTGATTTGCAGTCAGTAGGTTTTAAAGAGAGAACAAAGAGGGCCAGTTTGCTCTGGTTACTATTGCTGGGTAATGATTCCAAAACTTAGCAGCTTAGAGCAACTATTTTATTGTGCTCATGGATTCTGCAGGTTAGGAGTTCATATAGGGCATGGTGGAAAAGACATATCTGCTTCAGGGTATCAGTTTCAGCTGGGAAGTTTTGATAGATGGATGTGACAATGGCTGAGGACAGGAATCATATGGAGGTCTCTTGATTTACACATCTAGCAACTAATGTGAGCTATTGGCAAGGACCTCAGCTGGAGCTGATTGAAGCCTCCCTGCGTGAGCTTCCACACAATATAGAGATCGTCTTATTTGGCAACTTAGCTTCAACAGAGTGTCCCAGTGAATTTGTAGAATATGTTTTTTTAAAATTGGTGTAGGGGATCCCAGGGTGGCTCAGCGGTTTAGCGCCTGCCTTTGGCCCAGGGCACGATCCTGGAGTCCCGGGATTGAGTCCCACTTCAGGCTCCTGGCATGGAGCCTGCTTTTCCCTCCTGTGTCTCTGCCTCTCTCTCTCTCTATGTCTATCATAAATAAATAAATCTTTAAAAAAAAATAAAACTGGTGTAAAGTTATTTCTATTTATTTCAAATAGATGATATTGCACATCTTTTTATGGACTTTTTTTTTTTTTTTTGCCATCCATGTATCTTTATTGGTGAAGCACCTATTCCAGTCTTTTACCCATTTTTGAAATAGATTTTTTTTTTGTTTCTTACTGTAGGGTCTAGATAATTTTTATGTATTCTGCATACAAGTCCTTTGAGTTTTGCAGATATGATTTGCAATCCTCTGCTTCTCCCATCTCCTGTCTGTGGGCTTGTCATTTTATCCTCTTACTATTATGGGTCAGTCATCTTCTGAAAAGACCACCCCTTTTCCATTGGTGCCTATTGCATCTTGGTCTAGATTCAGTTTGCCACCCTTGTGTGGGCCTATTCCTGAAACTTCTACTCTGTTTCATTTATTTATGTGTCTATGCTTCTTCTGACACCACATTAGCTGTTTTTTTTTTAAGATTTTATTTATTGATTCATGATGGACAGAGAGAGAGAGAGAGAGAGAGAGGCAGAAGCAGGCTCCATGCAGGGAGCCTGACGTGGGACTCGATTCCAGGTCTCCTGGATCACACTCTGGGCTGAAGGCAGCGCTAAACCACTGAGCCACCCGGGCTGCCCCATATTAGCTTTATTGCTATAGCTATAGTAAGTCTTAAAATCAGGTAATACTTTAAAAACATCATTTTAGTTACTTTGCCTTTCTGTATAAACTTTAGATTTAGCTTGTCTATCTAAATCTGCAAAGAATATTGCCAGGACTTTTGATAGAACTTATGCTAAACCTGTAGATCATTTTGAGAATAATTAATATTTTACTATGTTGAGTCTTCACAGTTCATTAACATGGTATGTCTCTTCATTTATTTAGATCTTCTTCAATTTCTTTCATTAGAGTTTTGTAGTTTTAAGCACACAGATCCTGTACATATTGTGTTACAGTTACTTAACTCTTTCTCTCTCTCTTCTTCTACACAACGCCCCCCCCCCCCCCCGCCCGGCCCCGGGAATTATAAATGGTATTGTGGCTTAAATTTCACTTTCCATTACTAAAATATAGAAATTAATTTTTTGCATCTTGATCTTAAATTCTGTGGCTTTGCTAAGGCCACTTATTAGTACTAAGAACCTTTTTTTGTGGGGTGCCTGAGTGACTCAGGCAGTTGAGTATCTGACTCTTGGTTTCAGCTCAGGTCATGATCTCATGGGTTGTGATATCAAGCCCTATGTTGGGCTCTGCACTTGGCAGAGAGTCTGTTTGAAGATTCTCTCCCTCTGCCCCTCCCTCCTTGGGCACACACATGATCTCTCTCTCTCTCTAAAATAAATAAGTAAATATTTTTTTTAAAAAAGAACTTTTTTGTATATTCTTTTTTATTTTATACATAGACAGCCATGTCATCTGCAAATAAGGACAGTTTTCTTTCTTCATTTCCAATCTGTATGGAAATGTAATGAAAGGAGAAAAATAAAAAAAAAAAGAAAGGAGAAAAATCCTTGTTTTGTTTCTGAGATTAAGTGGAAGTATTCAGTTTTTACAATTAAGTAAATGTTAGCTGTGAGTATATTACATCACTTTTAATATTCTAGTGTATTTAGCCAATGCCTCTATTGGGCATTCAGTTTGTTTATTTATTTTTATTGCAAACAATGTTTCAATAAATGTTCTTATGGCTAAAGCTTTATGTACATCATTATTGCACACTCCTAAATGTCCACATTCTTTACTTTCCTCCTTTTACTATAAATGAAAGATTCCTGCTCTCATCCAAGGCCACTGTCCTTTGGTTTCCATATCATCTTGGCTATAATTGTCTCTACTCCTTTCTTCATTGTCAGTTTTTCTCCAACTCCTTGATCATTCTCATTAGGATGCAAACAAGCTCTAGTATGTACCATTAAATAATATTCCTACTTGTCTGTACATCATCCTCCAGCTGCTGCCTCCTGTCTCTGTTCCCTTTCATGGGCTTCCTGAAAGAGTTTCCCTTTGTCACTGTCTCCATTTCTTCACTTCACATTCTCTGTTCAGCCAATTCCATTCAGCTTCTGTTCTCATGCCTCTGCTGTGACTATGTTTGTCAAGGTCAGCAATGACCCTTATTTTGTTAATCCAGCAGTCACTTTTGGGTTCTCATTTTGTTTTTGTTTTTGTTTTTTTTTTTTTTTAGATATTATCTCCACTTTATTTTTTTTCTTTTTTCTTTTTATAAATTTATTTTTTTATAAAATCATCCCCTGATTGGAATTGCAACTAGTCTTTCTAGTGTTCAATTTGCCAACATATAGAATAACACCCAGTGCTCATCCTGTCAAGTACCCACCTCAGTGCCCATCACCCAATCACCCCCACTCCCCGCCCACCTCCCCTTCCACCACCCCTAGTTCATTTCCCAGAGTTAGGAGTCTTTCATGTTCTGTCTCCCTTTCTGATATTTCCCACTTATTTTTTCTCCTTTCCCCTTTATTCACTTTTACTATTTTTTATATTCCCCAAATGAATGAGACCATATAATGTTTGTCCTTCTCCTGGGTTCTTATTTTGATTGTCATCTATGTGACTTCATGATATCACACCTTTATTTCCTTCTATCTTACTGGGTGCTCCAGAACAAGCCTGCTAATTTTTTTAAAACGATTTTTATTTTTATTTATTTGAGAGACAGAGAGAGAGGCAGAGAGATAAGGCAGAGGGAGAAGCAGGCTCCCTATGGGGAGCTGGATGTGAGATTTGATCTCAGGACCTGGGATCACGACCTGAGCCGAAAGCAGATGTTCAACCATTGAGCCACCCAGGTGCCCCCAAGCCTGCTAATTTATCCTTCCACCAGCCATGGCATCAGGATTGTGCTAGTTTAATAAAATGAACTTGGAAGTTTTTCATTTGTTTCTATTCTACAGAACAGTTTAAATAGCAAAGACATTTCCAATTCCCTGAAGGTTTGAAAGAACTTACCTCTACAACTGCCTGGGTCAGCATATTTTAGGGAGATGATTCTTAATTAAGACAGCTTATTCCATAACCATTGACTCATTTTAATTTGCTAACCTCTTTAAAGATCTTATCTTCAAACACGGTCACATTCTGAGGTTCTGAGAATTAGGACTTCCACATATGAAATGTGGGGAGACACAGTTCAGGTCATATCACAGGGGAAACGCAATGGAAAGATCAGCATTATCCCCATGAGGTGGGCTCCAGGGCCAGAGCTCTCTATTGGAGATGTAGTGTGGATATGCATTCCAGGAGAATATTGTCAATCATCATTGCCCTCTGTCATAGGGGAAGCACAAGAGGAACCAAGTTAGTGAAGACATGTGCAAACCACTTGGGCACCAATCTGGATTTGAGTGCCAGCAGTTCAAAAGATTCAAAAGAGTTATGTGGGAAAGCACAACACCTGTAGACCTTGGGAAGTCAGCTCATCAACCTGGTGGAGAGGAAGAAGCCAAGGATCATGTGGGAGACTGAACCTGATGCAGCATCTCCTGTTGGGATTGGTGAGATCCGAGAGATCTCACTGTTCAGGCAAAGCAGCAGAGTTCAAAACAGGGTCATTTCAAAAATTATGGAATGTGTGTGAGGTGGAAGAGGAGAGTAGAAGGCCATGCAGATACTTCAACTTTCTTTTTATTTCCCTTAATTCTATAGCTTGTGTGGGGCAGATTCACTGCTTGACATTGCAAACCTCCTCATTCTCCTTATAGAACAATGTCCTCTGGACCTACCTGAAATAAATAAAATAAATTAAAATGAAAAGCCTAGGATCCATTAAATATAATTAAATACATAAAAATCTACTCAGCTATTTTCTTCTAGAACACTCCTATTATCTATGCCAGTCGAAATCTTGATGTTAAAAACATCAAAGCCTATCTGAAATTCAATCTTTCTTCTTTCTCAGAACCTTCTTACCACTTGGCACCTCTTTTATATGATGCTGCAAGAACGATATACGGTTCAGAGTTAAGTACACGTGTCTTTTAAATATTATGTAATTTCTTATATTTACTTTCTTATCTTCAAAACAAGATAAAGAACGCAATCCTTGGGGTCGTTGTGAAATAACAGGCAGGTGAAGCCTCTAGGACCTGGCTCATCCAGGCACCCAACGAATGCCATCTCCCTACATTGCTACTACAGTAGCAATCTGCCTTGTAGTCAGACATTCATGCTCTCAGCATCTTTCCCCTCAAGGGCAAGAAAAGAGCCCACCTGACTTTATTACCTACATGCGACTTCCTGTTCCAGCAGCATGTGCTTGATGAACATGTGCTGCATAGTGGAGTGTACCCAAGGAAACTGAGTCAGATCCTTCTCTCTGGGCTAGGACAGTTTGGGTTATATCCCTTTGGGGACTACTAGAGTCACTGAATGGGGCTCTGCCCTCCTGGGAGCCCCTGTCTGGAGACTTTGACCCTATTTCAAGTTTTTCTTTTTCTTTTTTTCCTTTCTCCCCATTTGATAAACATTTGATAAAATATGCTGTTATGTCCATTTGATATTCACCATGTAGCTAGTGTATGCCTGGTGGTGTGCAGGACACTGAAGACATGGTGTAAGCTGCCCTGGAGCTGTGGTCCTGGGGAGGAGACAGATAGCCAAACCCCACAGAAGCGGAGGGAGAAGTATGTCTGTGGCAAGCGCTGCAGAGAAGGGCACCCAGTGTTCGGGAAGCCTCCTGGGGACTTGCAGCAGTCAGGAGGCTGAGAAGCGGGCTGAGACTCTAGCAAGGCAAACAAGGTGTGCAGAGTGCAGAACATAGGGGGTACCTACTTTCAAGTTCCTAGTTTTAGTGGCCTCGGCTCCAGCTGCTTCTCTTTTACATTTAGTTGGAGATAAAGGACACAGAAAAACTTGCTGATGTTTTTCTGTGAGCAAAAAGTTTTGAAAATAATGGGATTCAGGAAGAGTAGTACTTGATGTATTGGAATCTTTCATTTGGGGGTGAGGAGGTACAAACTGTGTGGGGCTGAGGGTTCAGGTCTGTCCTCTGGCAAGTTTGAGAACAGACCTGTGCCCGTCCTCAGAGCTGCTGCTCTGCTGGGGGGCGCTGGAAGGCAGGCCACCCTGCTCCCCAGCCCAGACCCTGAGCCCAACTTCCACCTGCCTCCAGGAAGGCCCCTGCCTCCCAGAGGCTCAGAGAACCAGGGCGAGGTGCAACTGAGCCCTACCTTTAATAGCCATGAACGGTATTTTTTTTTTAGTTTTAAAAAGTTATATTTATTAAAAAATAATTTTCATCAAATAAAAAGATGCAAGCTTATTTTGACCACAAAGCTTGCTTCGCATTTTCAACCTACTGGAAGTTTAAGAACTAGTGGTTTCTGAATATGAATCAGGTGTGATGATTTTCTATGTTGATTCCCACTTCTGAGTAGTTCTTGATAATTGGAAGTGTTTCACAGAACGCATTTTTGGTAGTGCCAGGTTGGACCTTACGCTGGAATAGGCCAGTTTTTTGAGAATAAAAACTAACAGTAAGCCTTGCTCTCTGCTTCAGGGTACCTCTGTAAGCCCCTGAAACTAAAGGAAAATAAAACAGAAGAGCTTACACACTGGCACCAAGCAGGGGGTACGCCCCCAGCCTCCCCACCTTCTGCCCGGGTCTTTGGCCTTCATTACTGCACTGCTTGGCTCATGGCCCTCCTTCAAGGCACAGGCATATTTTATGCAAAAATCACCATTTCCCTGGGTCTGGGTGTGATCCTTGCATAGGCCGGTCAGTGCCCTCAGTGTCCTGGCGCTCCAAGGGCTCATCAGATTTCTCTTTCAGGAGCCTGGGGATCAGAAAAAGGGAGACTGAGGTTGGTGGCCGCATTTTGTAAACGTGTGACTGTGAACAGATAGGACAGCCCAAGCGGGACACAGATCTCGGAGCCAGAAGCCATGTGAATGACAAAGGGAGGAGTCAGGGGCTATGATGTGGACATGGCAGCCAAGGGGACACCCCACAGGGCCAAGCCGGCACTGCGGTGGAAGGGCGGCCCTGTCCTTAGATTTGGCCCGTTTCCACTGTGAGGCCACAGTACCCCCGCCTTGTCTGGAGTATCTGCTCCTTACAACCGAAGGCTCCCAGGAGAGCCCCAGAGCCAGGCTGCACTATGTCGGAAGGCAATGTGTTTCTTTAAAGTCCTTTTAAAACTGGACAGTGACTATCTTGCCGTGTGCAAGCGTGTGTGTGTGCATGTGAGTGTGCATGTGTGTGTGGTACAGTCTGTATCACACCTATTACCTCGTGTAACCTTTACAATTACTCTGGATGTAAGCAACACAGTTTTCAACTATTTTCCTGCCTTTGCAGAAGAGAACAGAGAATTCCAGCACCAGAGCCAGAGCTTCAACTGTGGCTTCACCTCCGGGTCTGGCACGCCGTCCTACCCAGTTATCAGTCAGCCAGATGCTTCGTCCAGCCATCTGTAGCTGGGACACAGGCCAGCCATCCTGAGAATCTAACTCCCACAGCCTGGGGGGCAGAAGCGGTGGCAAGGGCCCCCGGTGGGCCTGTAGGCCGGGGGCGCGCTGGGAGCCACCACACGGGGGCAGTGTGCCTCCGTGCTAGTGCTCCAGGCCCTCACCCCACCCCAGAGCCCCCCTTCCTCAGTGAGGTTGGGAAGGAGTGTGGGAATGGGTTTGAGTCATCGGAACACCTTCCAGAAGTTAGAAAAAATTTGAGGGTGTTGGATAACGAGGGCCCCCATAAGTGGGAGAGAGCAGCGTCTTACATCTTTTGTGACCAGGGCCTGTGTTTACTTTTATTGATGTGGCTGAGGTCAGTGTGTCCAGGGTCCCAGGGAGATGTCTAGCCACTGCCTCTGCTTAGAAGGGTCAGGGCTCAGGCCTTGACCGGACAATGTGTCAAAGTAACACTTCCTGGGACAAGTAGTCGGTGTGATCAGCCCGCGGGGGAAGAAAGTTTCAGGATTGGGAGGGGAAATTTGGTCCTTTGCTACAGGAAAAGCATCACGGGTCAGCAGGCGCCGTCCCAGGCCAGGTCTCCCCCGCCCGCTCAGCGCGGGCTTGATGAGAAAGACCCAGGCTTGGGCACCGGTTGGTTTTGGTAGTTCATCTTTTTACTAAGAGAGACGTTGGGATTTCTTTCCACTTCCTGAACCCATCCAAACAGGACGCCATCCCTATAAAGCTGAAGGAGCCTTTGGCAGTGACCTCCTGGAAGGCAGAACGGGGAGCCACAGTGCCCCAGGCTGGCAGCGGCGGCGCCCCGAGGAGGGCCTGCTGCTCAGACTGGGTGGGGAGAACAGCTGCAGCTCTCAACTTAAAGGAAACTTGTTCTACTCTGGCTTCTGTTGGACAGAGCTCCAGCAGGGCTGGCCTCCTCTCACTAGCTGGGGGGCCTGCGCTGATGAAGATGACCTGCAGGCCTTATCAGCACTTATCTTTCAGTAAAGCCCTCAGAGGCCAAGCTTTGTGTGTGTCTGGCACTCTGACAGCTCGGAGGGCAGGGCCCGGCTTTTGTTCCTTGTTCTTCCCCGGCTGTTGGGAGCTTTGCGGTCAGCAAAAATCTCTCCCATGGGTTCACAGCACAGGCTTTGAATATGGACACCTTTTCTTTCTGGAAAGTTTTACTTATTATAAAGTTAATGCACGTTTTATTTTTTAATTTATCATTTTGGAATAATTTGGGGCTTATATAAAAGTGGAAAAATTATACAAACAGTTCCCGTTTACTTTTCACTCAAATCCCCTCAATAATAGCAGCATTTGAGGGTGATTGCAGATGTGATGTCTGTCCCCTTTGCCTCTTGATGCTTCAGGCTGTATTGCCTAAAAGCATGGCCACGGTCTAACGATCGAATCAGGAAATTAACACCAAGGCAGTAACTAGTATTTCATCTCCAGACCCCATTGCCCGCGAACGTCCATTTTGGGATCACACTCTGGGTTAGTTAGGGCATCTCTAATCTGGAACAGTTCCTCAGTCTGGCTTTGTCTTTTATGAGCTAGACATTTTGGATGAGTATAGGTCAGTTATTTTGTAAGAAGTCCCTGAATTGGGCTTGTCTGACGTTCTCTTGTGATGGGACAGGGCACAACCCCACAGAGGCGGCCCGGGGCTCTTCCCAGGACATCCTGTCAGGAGGCAGATCATGTCCTTTTGCACACTGCTGGGGAAATTACTTTTCACTTGATGAAGTGGTGTCCTCTAGGTTTCTCCAATGTAAAGTTATAATTTCCGCCTTCAGAATTAGTGTTTTGTGACTATCCCATTTCTTATATGCATTATATAGTTTAGATAATCGAAAAGTATAGTCAAGGGGAAGGGCAAAAATTCACTCCCAGCTCCCCACCCAGAGATCAGCACTGTTTTTGTACAGAGTACTTACCCTCTTACGTTCACTGGAGTCTCTGCTGTCTTCTGCTGCTAATCCTCAGACCCAGCCGGAAATGATGTGATCCTATGCTGATGTGCTCATGTGGCTCTCTTGCCATTTCCCTGGGGACTCTGTGGACAGATGTGTGATTCTAACTGAACTTGCAGGTCTGGCACAGAGAGGAGGGAGAAGTCTTTCAGCCTCTCTTAAAATCAAAGCCCTGGGGAGAATGAATGCAGCCCACTCAGAAACATGGGCTTTCATTCCCCGTGGGCAGCAGAAGGGCCTTGGGCCCTGGCATGCCACCCAGGGAGCTTGGGACTTCCTGCCCATGCCCCTGGAGGGGCCTGAGAGGCAAGAAATGAGGTGGCCCATAGCAGGTGAGCACTCAGCCCACTAGCCCAGTGGAGGTCTGGGGCAGTCCCACGTGAAAATTCAGGGACACCCACATCTCAGATTAGCCAACCCAAGGCCGAAGGGAGTTGGGGGATTGACACACTCAAATTGAGAGTAACAGACTCAGGGGTCTCAGTGGGGCGGCAGGGGTGTGTGGACTAAACCCTCACACCTTCCTGCCTGTTGCAGGAACCTGGCAGAGTGACTTCTGAGGTTCTGGGGGAGAAGTCTTGGGCCAAAGATGCAGATGCTGGCAGCGGGGGGCCAGGTTGTGGGGGACCAGGGGACACCAAGACTTACTTCACTGGCAGCCCACTGGGCTCTACATACAATGTCTGCTCATTTCTCTTCCGTTCAACTGCTACTGAGGTCAGTGTCCTAGCCCAGCCGCTGTCCCTGGCCACTTTCCTAAGGCAATAGCTTCCTAATGGGTCTCACTTCCTGATGATCCCTTCTCCACATAGTGGCGAAAATGAGTTTTAAAAAATATGATTCCCGGGATCCCTGGGTGGCGCAGCGGTTTGGCGTCTGCCTTTGGCCCAGGGCCCGATCCTGGAGACCCGGGATCGAATCCCATGTCGGGCTCCCGGTGCATGGAGCCTGCATCTCCCTCTGCCTGTGTCTCTGCCTCTCTCTCTCTCTCTCTCTCTCTCACTGTGTGCCTATCATAAATTAAAAAAAAAAAATATGATTCCCACTAGCCATTCCTTTGTGTGAAGCCCTCCAGCAGCTCTCCGTGGGTTTGTGGTGAATGGCAATGCTCTGCCCCAGTCTCTCATTCTCATGTGATTTGCCGGCATATGTCCACACTTTCAGTGTAAGAAGCTTGGGAGTATTTGGGTGCCATAGGTCAGAGAAGGAAAGGAAATCCGATTTTACTGAGCCTATCCTTGAGTTTTTGCATGTTGTTCTCCTGCCACACCTCCTTCAAACCCCCGCCCTCCCGCATCCCAGGCATTGGCCTGGTTATGTTTCTGGGACCTACTAAGCTTGTCCCCACTGCAGGGTCTTTGCACCTGCTTACTATGTTGCCTGGAAGTCTCCTGCCTCAGATTGGGCCTGACCGCTGCTGCTTGGCAGTTGGGTCTCAGCTCAGAGTTGAGCAAACCTAGCAGAGCTTCCCCCAGAGGGGGCCGTCGTATGGGGACAGGTCAGGAACTCAGAGGAGGCAGAGAAGTCAGTATATAAGGGGAGGTGAAGGAGCAGAGTCCTTAGGCTCCAGCCTGAGGGGAGGACCCAGGGAGTTGAGGGGCGGTGGGGAGTGGGAGGCCATCAGGCTGCAGGGGTGACTGGGGGAGAGGCCAGGGAGTCCTGCTTGCCTCTGGGCACTTGTGTATAGTGGTACTGGGGGTGCTTGGCCCCAGTGCTTGGGAACATTGTAGGAGACGTGACAATAGAGGGACTAAGAGCCAGACCTCCTGGGGTCACAGAAGCTGATACGGAATGGAAGATGGTTATTCATGAAAGAGTGCAAAGATCTTGAGGCAGATAAAAATGGTTTTTGTTCAGTATTCATCAGACTGGTTGTGTTAGTAGAAAACTCATTAGTTTTCATGGAGTGAATTTTGGCCAGATCAGTTCTGAGGGTATCTTGAATTCGGGGGGCCCTCCAGGTCTTGGGGCATGAAGAATAGGCCCCAGTGGGTTCCCAAAAATGGTGGGCAGGCCGATGATTGATGGAGCAGCAGGGGCCCAGCAGTTGGAACTGAGTGTAGACAGTTTCTCTCATGGTTTCGGGGGGAGTAAAGAAGTGGGGGGCAAGGGGAGGGATGGAAGGGCTGCCCAAAGCCCATCTTTACTTTTCCAGAGATTTTAAATTTCAGAGAACTAAGCTACAAGTCAGCCAATGGGCTCCTGAATGCTGGGGACAATCCCAGTTCTAAAGCTCTGCTCTCTTTTTGCCTAAAGTGTTGTCAGGTCTTGGCGTGCTCAGATCGGGTCCATGGGGGCTCTTCTGGAATAGGCATTCCGCCAGAGCCTGGCACCTTGACTTTGCTTCTGCTGCTTCTCAGTCAGGATCCTTCTCCCCAGCATACTTATTTTCCCTGTCACTCTTTCCCTTAGAAAGTTATTTGTGGTAATTCTTTGAGGCTGGGAATAAGGGAGTGTCTTTGGGAGCATCTGTGCTTTACCCTGCCACCTGAGGCCACTGTCTGTCTGGAACACTCTTAACTAAATTTGCAGCTTGAGGTTTTGTATAGTTGGAAGCAAACACCCGTGAGGGTGGGCTTGTTGGTACAACTTTTCAGGGTTGGTTCCCTCCTGACACCTCCCCACCCCCCCACCGCCCCAGCACCAGGCAATGTTTCCTTGTGGTTCCTGGGTGGGGGGCAGCCTCCTTGGTCACATTTTTATATTAGACCTCCCACCTTGGGTGGTCCCTAGGTGTCATCTCCCCAGTGCTCCAGGAGGCTGTGAAAATTAGGGCTCAAATGGGCCAACTTCAGCAGAGGCCCTGGGGCGAAAGAGCTTCAGATCACAGCTATCTCTCTGGGTTTCTGCTTTCATTTAGATTTGGCTTGATAATGATCATTCTTTGATGCTATACAGAAGAAAAAAAAATCAGCATTTTTTTGGTTGTTTTCAGTGGGAGAGTTGGTTTAAATACCACCCAGCTGAGGTACCAGAGCCTTAGGAATTCCACATGGAGACCTTTATGTTGGTCGTCTTTTGCCCCCCAGGCTTGCACCCCATCAGCCATGTGGGCATACACTAATAAGCAAAATTATATTGCCTCCAAGTGGATTTTGCCTTCTACCTTCCATGTCTTGCTGTCTACAGGGTGACCTAGGAGCCAAGCGATTCCTAAGTGCTCAGCAGTTTGGGGCAAGCAGTGAGCTGTTGGTATTGAGGGTGCCGGTGGTTGTGGGAAAATAGCCTTCTTTTCCTTCCACCCCCTAGCCTGAGATGTTTCAAGTGGCTTGTTTGGGAGCAGAGGGGCTTCTATTCTAGGGGTTTTAGACAAAGCTCAAGAAAGAAATGTTCTTTTCCTGAGGCATGAAACAGACTCAAAACAAAGGACTTTATATGCCAAGGCTTTAAACAAAGATCCCATAAAGCATGTTTCCCTCAATCTAGCTTTAAACCTTTAAAGAACTTGCCCAGCCCATGCCCAGAAGGGAGAATTTCATTTTATTATTACTGTTTTGTGCCTGCTACAATTATTCTTAGAGCCATTGGATTGCACTGGATCCTTTATTGTGTGTGTGTACATGTGTGTTCATGCATAGGAGTGTGTGTGTGTGTGTGTGTGTGTGCGCGCGCGCGCGCATGCATGAATGCATGCGTGTGTGCTTAGGGGTGTCTGTTACAGATAATGGAGAACTCCAGATTCCCCTGTCCATCTGACTTCCCATCCTAGTCCCTGATTAGACAACTTCTTTAGACTGTGATGGATGCTGAACAAAATTTAAGACTCAGGAGTGCCCTATCATTACAAAGTGATTTTTACATAATTCATTGAACTTCTCTGTAAGTTGAGAGTAAAACTCATACCTTAAGGGATTGCAGTAGGCATCTAATGAGATAGAATATGTGGAAGGGCTCTGAAGCTACCCTCCCTACATCACTGCCATCTTGGCTGACTGTATTTCTGCTTGTACTGAGCATCTGCCCTGTGAGGTTCTCTGTCCTAAGCTCATGGCATTTGGATCTGAGTGAGAGATGGCTTTGTTTCTCAGGACTCAGGTCAGCCGCATATTGTAAGGCCTTGTAGTGTGTCATCTTCAAACTATGTGAGGTTTGATAGTACAACTTCTCACAAAGGTAATTTAGATGTCAGGAAAAATCAGAGACAATGACAAGATAATAATACATTGCATTTGTACAGCATTTTAAAATTTTCATAGTGTTTGGATTTAACTCAGTTGGTTCTCACATTCATTCTGAGCGGCAGGCAGGATAACTCCATTTCATAAGGAGAGAAACTGAAATTCAGAGAAAACGAGGGATTCATGTGAAAAGTGATCACCTGGGCCTGAAGCTCAGGTCTGAAATATTTCCTAGAGACCTACTGGTGTTCCAGTGAAAATGCCCTCCTGATTTAGCCTGGTGGTCCAGTTCCTTGTTTCTCACAAGGGTATCAACCACTCTTTGATACAAGAATATGATAGAATGTTTTCTTTGCCGTATTAGCTATGAAAATTTAGTGACACTTCCATAATGGTCCTGTGGAGTCCTTTGTAGCGGATCCAGAGATGGTGTAGCTGAGGTGGCTGTTCATTCCCTGTCCAGGGATCTCCTTCATGAAAACTCAGCGGATGAGCCATTGATATTCTCCTGAGTAGTAGGCACAGGCTGGATAATCTAACTTTCCCAAGGTGGATTCTGTCATGTTAGGTGTTCAGTTTCAAATAAATGATCACATTTCCCCGTTCATATTGACTGCTAGAACATGGGAAGCCGAGTTTAAGGGGCACTCACTGAGATTGCAGAACTTGATACACAATAGTATATACTCTTATCTTGGTTCCATTTTACCTATACTCTGGCTTCTCCTTTTCCCCCCACATTCTAAAGTGTGTTAATTATAGCATTATATTTTATGCTCCCTTATAAACCACTTAGAGACTTTTAGAAACAAGTTCCCAATTAATAGATTAAAATTAAAAGAATGAATGTATGATGAAATTCATAAAAAGGGTAGAACCAAAATGTTATTATGGGCTGACCCAATCAGTGAATGCTTAATTGAGGTAGTGATATTTGAGGTCAGATTCATTCAAACTAAACATGGAAGTGATATCAAATGAAGAAAGCAAATGAACAAAAGAATGAAGTTGGGAATGGGTGTGGCGTTTGCTTAGAGGTAAATGCCTGTATGAATTCAGGGTGGGAGATCAGAGTGAATGTGTAAGTTGGGCCCATTGATGGATAAAAGCTGTGTAGAGAACTCCACTCTGATTCAAACAACAAAGATGGCTTCTTATTAGACATGGTGGATTGACTGCATGTGTTTATCTCCTATGCCCTCAAAAAATCACTAAGATGACAGTAAAGGAAATATAAGAGTATAACCCACAAAGGCCAGCATATCAGTAGAAGAGAGATTTTAGAACATCTTGGGAAGACAGCTGCCAGAGAAGTAATAATGGACAGAGCAGGGCCCACATTGTCCACTGCAAGTGTTGGCAGAATGAAGACAGGTGACAACATGGTTTACTCGTTGCCCAGTAGCTGTCAGATCTCAAAGGCCCACCAGGTACCATGGGAGGTGGAGCCAAAAGCCAAGGGTTGATAAAGGTGTGGATGAAGCTGCCCATTCACCCAGCAACTACAGCCCTCTTCCCTGAGGAGCCTGGAGGTTATCCTGTGAGACACTGAGCCAGATCAGCTCTGGGCTAGGGAACAGTAGGCACAGCAGAGAAGAGGGTCAGATAAGGGTTTTAAATGGGAAGATATGGAGAAAGGCTTCCTATCACACAGTAGGAGCTCCAGATTTCTTAATGAACCTTCTTATTCTCAGAACATCAGAAGGCAGACCCGCTGCTGGCCCTGCTCCTGCCCCATCACAGGCAGGAAACTGAAGGAGCTTGTCTTAAGAAAGCAAATGGCCCCAGAGAAAAGCCCTCCTGACACTTGTACGAAGGACCTCCATCAAAAAGGAGAGCTTGTCGCCTAACGGTTCAAAGGGAAACCCCACAGACTGAGAAGCTCTTGCTCCCACACTAAGCTTTCAGGCAGACTTCAGAACCCAAGTCTTACACAGAAGCACATAGTCCTGGATCATCAGACATTTAAGGAACATCACTAATGGTGACAGAGTCAGAATACAAGAATCTGGAGGAAAGAGAAAAAAAAAAAAAAAAGGCCAGACACAAGAAAAGTAAAGACAACAACAAAATAACCACAAAAACTCTGAGAAATAAAGTAATATAATAGATCTGTATGACAAGTATAAGACCTTTTTAAAAATATGCAATAAATAACCAATCAGACAATAAGAAGAGCTTCTGAAGCTTAAAAAAAAAACAACCAAAAATCGAATCAATCGAATAGTTGAACTAGAAATTAAATGCCCCAAAAGGAAGAACGAAAAGGCAGAGGTAGGAAAAAATAAAATATAAGAAACACAAGACAATCAATTAAGGGTGTCCAAATATGAAGAAGCCAAAAATGGAACCAGGAGGAGGAGAAGAAATAAAAAATAAAAAGAAATTTTATCTGATTTTATGGATGAATCTCTAGAGCTGCACTGTCCAATATGGTTGCCACTAGCCACCAAGGCTAACTAAATTAAAAATAAAATTAATTGAAATTAAATAAAATTAGTATTTCAGTTCCTCTGTTACAGTAGCAACACTTTGAATGCTCGATGACCATGTGTGGCCAATGACCACCATGTTGGGCCAGGCAGATAGAGACCATTGTCCTCACTATAGCCAGTTCCATGGGATGGTGCTGCTCCAGACAGAAAGCCCCCACTAAGCACCCAGCTTGTGAGTGAGAAAGCACTGACGTATTCTGTTGTGGAGTTACCTAACTCCTAGCTGCCGCTCCACCAGCCGCAGGAGGAGGAAACTCCGAAGCTCCCTCCCCTGACTTATCGGCTTCTCCAATCACAAGCTCCACATCTAAGAATAAAGAAAAGTCCACTGGACCCTTTCAGGGACCCAGTCACTGGTAATGAGCACGAGGCCTCCCTTATATTGTTTCTCTATCACACCAAACCCAAGAAGTGGGTTCTCCTGTGCCCATTTTACAGAAAAAAAAAAATAAAAAGGGAAAAGCTAAGTAGCTTGCTTAAGGTCATGCAGCAAGGCCTTCTGTTTCCAAGACCTTCTACCTTAACCATTAGGCTCTACTGCTTGCTGCCTGTAAGCTATGTGTGTGGGTGTGTGTGTGTGTGTGGGGGGGGTGTCTTTGATTTACCTATCATAACTTTTCCTATTGGAGGGACTAAGTGCATAGTAAAATCCAGAAGCCCCAAAGGAATGACCCTTCCTTCCCCATGATGAAGTGTCAGACTAGCAGGTCTAGACAATTTTAAGGGAAGGTTTCTCTGGTGTTGCCTCAAGACACATGCACAGGTTGTTCTTAATCCAAGTGACTCCTCAAACCAGCATAGAGGTGCCTCTGCCAGACCCCACTCATGGTTCTGTCCCCTGGCAAAATAACTGAGGGCCCTGAGAGAGGGCAAGGGTATGGGGGAGAACCATGACTTCCTGCCTAAAACCCACGAAGCCCCATTGCTGTAGTTCCCAAGGGTGCTCTCCTTCCAAGAGAGAAGAATTAAGGCCAAGGCCGCTTGCAAAGAAAACTACCAAGGAGTCTCCAGCTGCAGCATCTTAACGTGACACAGAGCAAGCCCCGGAGAGGCTCAGCGTTCAACACCTGTCTGCTGGGGGGCACTGCGCATGCTCTAGGTGAGCCAGAGGGCACGTCCTTCTCTGCCTCTCCCATTATTTGTGCTTCCTTCTAAGTTACTTCAAAGTGTGGTGGTAGAGCACACTTCTCTTCATGCTCCCTTTTACACTGCTATTAACTCCCTTCAGAGCATTGGATTTTACCACAAGTGTTTTTTTTCCCTGCTAGGTAGTTGAGGCTTCTTCATGGGTAGAAATAATAAAACCAGAGGTTCTAGTGGTTGTAAGCTGAGGCAAGATGGTGTGTGTGGTTGTATGTGTCTAGGATGAGGATGAGAGGGCAACACGATGGCCTCCCAGGTTGATACTTGGAAGGATGGAGAAAGAAAGAAAGAAAGAAAGAAAGAAAGAAAGAAAGAAAGAAAGAAAGAAAGAAAGAAAGAAAGAAAGAAAGAGAAAGAAAGAAAGAAAGAAAGAAGAAAGAGAGAGAGAGAAAGAAAGAAAGAAAGAAAGAAAGAAGAAGAAGAAGAAGAAGGAAGGAAGGAAGGAAGGAAGGAAGGAAGGAAGGAAGGAAGGAAGGAAGAGGAAAGAAGGAAGAAAGAGAAAGGAAAGAAGAAGGAAGGAAGGAAGGAAATGAAGGAGGAAGGAGAAAGTGAAAATTAAGAAAAAAAAATATCCTGCCAGATAAAAGTTTTGTGACAAGACAAACATTTCCTTACTTCAGAGCCTCTCATGAGGGCCGTTTGCCACAGAGCGCTGTGGTCGGCGTGGAGAGACACCCGCGTGTCTTGGCGTCTGCAAGGCCCTGGGGAGCCTGCTCCTTGCGGCAGACGGGGCATTGCCAGTGGATGCGTGTGGCCGTGGGTGTCGGTGCAAACAGCACGCGTGCCCCCACCTCCTAGGACCTCCACCTGGGTGGAGCGCCAAGCTGTTGGGCCAACGCTGACTCCAACGCAGGCTTCTCAGGGCCTCTTTTGCCAACCGCCCCCCCCCCCCCACAAGCCTGCTCCCCTGGGACCTGCTACCCAGGGGAAAGCGTGGGGTCCGGTTCTGAGAGCCAACTGGAGCTTCTGGGGCACAGCTCTGGAAGGACGCCGGGCCTTGGGCGCGGGGTGACAGCGTCCGGGTCCCCCCGCGGGAGCCCCCCCGGCCACCCGCCCCTGGCAGCGCCCCCGGCGGCCTGGAGCCGGCAGGCAGTTTTCACAGCTGAAAGCCCCCCGTAGCCTGGAGGCTGACTCAAGGAGCGGAATGCTTCTTTCTTCGTTAACCGAGTAGGCACGACGGCAGCTTGGTCTTCCCCCTCCACGTCCCGAGAGAAGAGGTCCGGCGCCAAGGCCGACGCAGAGGTACAGCCTGAGCCGCAGCAGGGCCCGCACGTGTGCAGCGCGGACACAGGCGGGGTATGTCGCCCCGACGTGCTGCACCCCCTCTCCCGGCCTCGCGCCCAGATCAGAGCTGGAGAGGTCTGGGGCTCGTTGCCTTTCACCGAGTCTCGGGTTTTTACTGATTTCCGTCACAAACCCAGCGCCTCTTAGGCCACCTCCTTGTGGCTGCAGGCCCGGGGCTTGTGCGGGTTGTGAACACCCGGTGAGCCATCGGCGTTGACTACACCGCCTCCTCCGGCTGACGCTCCACGTCTGTTGCTGTGGACCAGCGGACACTCCTGCCGCCTCCCAGGGCGTGGGAAGGGCACGGCGCTGGCCGGGGTGGGCAGCGCGCGGCAGCCGGGGAACCGGCCTCTCGGGGCTGCAGGAGAGGCTGCTTCTCACTCCCTGCTCCGGCTGGCCGCGCCCCGTTCCTGCTGCGGAGCCTGGGTTGCCGAGCACCTCCGTCTGGCACTGGCCGGCAGAGCGCGGGGAAAGCCGTAAGGCCGCCCTGGCCACCGGGCCTGCTGCCCGCGTGGCCTCAACCAGGGCAGGTCACCGGGCCGCTCCTGCGTCCAGGGGACAGTGCCTCGTGCCCCCTCCCCCATGGGAGGGTCGCCTCAGGGCGCGGCGGGGGCACGGCCAGCGTGCAGAGGGGCTTTCCCACAGCCCTTGGACCGAAGCTGACTCCGAGGATGGCCTGTAGGAGCCGGAGCCTCCAGGTGTAGGGGTGGTTATTCGGAGGCAGCCCGCAGGCCGTTGCAGCACCGCGGGGGCGCGGGGGGGGGGGGGGGGGCGGCCCGCGGCCCGCGCTGTTCCCTCCAGGCTCCCACGCAGCGCAGCGGCAGCGGCAGTGCGGTGCGGAGGACGTTTTCCGTCAGCTCCACCCTTGCCTTTGAAGCCCAGGCGCACGCCCAGTCCCGTCAGGTCAGGCCCAGGCCTGCCCAGCGCCCCAGGCCACACGCTCCGCCCGCCCCGGGTGGCCCGGCCCTGCCGACCCCTCCCAGGGGTCCCTGCGTCCCATCTGGACCCCAGAGCCCAACCGTGTCTCTCTCTCTCTCTCTCTCTCTCTCTCTCTCTCTCTCTCTCTCTCTCTCTCGGCTGAGGTGGCCCCGGGTGTCAGTCAAACTCACGAGCGCTCTTCTAGTGCTGGGTAAGCGGAGGGGCTGGCAGGGCTCCTGCGCCTGACAGCTGGCGAGCACATGCCCGGCCGCGCGGCGCCCTCCATCCATCTCTCTCGGCCTCCTTTCAGCACATCCTGGGAGCCAGGCCCCTTCTGAGCTCCGACCGGTGAGTGCGCCGCGCGGTCTCTCCGGAGACACAAGAGTGTGCAGAGGCCCTGGGGGCGGGCAGTTCGGGGCTGCTATCCGAGACCTTTAGATAAGGGCGGGATGTGCCCCCCAAGGCCAGTCCTGCTGCTGAGCCGCCCCGGAGCTCCCCTGTGGGCCGGGGGCCTGGAACCTCGCCAGCCCCTGGGACCCATCTCGGGTTTGTCAGATCGGACCCTTCCCATTTTCGCCAGGCTTTTCTTGTACTCTGGATTTCAAAATCAATCTTTTTTTCACATCTGCTTAGGAAGCTTCGAGCATGTTGGAAAGGGCAGCCCATGCAGTGTGTCAGGATTCGGGGAGACAGAGGTGCATTTCCGTGAGCCCTGCGGGCACCGGGGCCAGGGACGCCGGGCTCTGCCGCAGGGCGGGTGGTGTGCGCATCCGGGGGTGTCCCGCTGCTCCCGCTCCCTGCCGCTGCCCGGAGAGCCCCGCCTGGTGGCTCCGGGCACCTGGCTGCAGCGGCCTCCCTAGGCCTCTCTCCCACCACACAGCCAGCTGCCTTCTCCGTGCCTCCATTTGGGTGTCTCATGAGCATCTCAACTTTCCCATGTCCAGAACCAAACTCATGAGTTCAGAAGCTCACCTTCCCAGCAGTTTCCAGAATGTCAGTGGAGGTTGCCACCCTCTCCCTCTGCTTAAGGCAAAACCTGGATGTCGATCTTGGTTTCTTCCTCTCTCCTCAATCTGTCCTGCCCCTCACACATTTGCTACACCAGCAAATCCTTTCCTGTCTGCCTCCCACAGATGTCTAGAGTGTGTGGGCTCCCCCAAATTCGTGGTCACTAGTGGGATGCAAGCTGCCACCACTTCACCCCAGACTATTCTGGAAGCCCTCATTTCTACCATCCCATCCCAACCCTGTCTTGATCTTTTCTCCACATGGAGCCATTGGGATCTCCACATCAATGAGGCCATTCCAGCTTTAGGCTGGGAGCCCCTCCATGAGCTTCTCTGTGACACTCACAGGCTGGGGTCTGTCCCTGGGTGGTCCCGGCCCTTCTTTACCATCTTCCAACGACACTGGTCTCTGCACTCTCCCGTTTTGCCCTAGCTCTGTGTGGCTACAGCCTAAAACATGCTTGCTGGCCTTTCACATCAACCACTTTGTCTTAGCCCAGCAGTGTGTAGTGTGAGGGAGATGTCTAGATGGGGTGACAAGGGTAAGGGGTGGCCACCAGGCAGGGATCTATCACAAGGGTGCATGTTTGGGGGTGGCCTGGCCAAAGCTGCCCTGGGACACATGGACGAGGAAACGCCCAGGGCAAGCAGGCTGGGTTAGGAAGGTGACACAATGGGCCAGGGGAGCCCCAGGAGGTGGGCTGCCTCCAGCAGGTGCCAGGGGCCAGGCCAGGAAGGGGGGGGGTATGGGTCCACCCACATGACTGACAGGATCCTCTGAGAACGTGTGTCTGGGTCGGCCCAGAGCCCCCAGGGCTGCACTTCCAGCGTCAATGACCCTAAAAGATCGTCGACGTGTGTGGCTCCATTGGCTGCACAGCCCGTGGCCTGGATGTGGGAAGAACAACCCACTGGGCTGTCTGCACACGTGCTCCAGGAAAGGAACATTCCTTGCCGAGGAAGCCCCTGCTGAGGGAGCATCGCCCTGAGGGAGTACCCTGCTGAGGGAGCACTACCCTGAGGGAGCACCTCATTAAAGGAGTACCTGCTGAGGGAGCACCTACCCTGATAGAGCATTTTGTTGAAGGAGTACCACCCTGAGGGAGCACCTGCTGAGGGAACATTCTGCTGAGGGAGCACCACACTGAGGAAGCACCCCGCTGAGGGAGTGCCTTGCTGAAGGAGCACCTGCTGAGGGAGCACTGCCCTGAGGGAGCATCCGCTGAAGGTTCCTGGGGTAACTCAAGGATCCTGTGCTCCCAGGGGCACCCTGGGCAGGAACATCCTGGGGCCATCTATCCAACACCACAGCCAAATAAAAACCTTCCAGAAAACCGTGTGAATCACTGCTTACCAAAAATAGTAATGGTGAGGAGGAACCCAAAGGCGTCTTCTGTGTACTTTCTCACACCACATATTTAAAGTCTGTTTTCACACTGTGCGTTGACATTGAATTTTACATTTAATGATTTTCCTCATTTAGAGGCTTGTCCTGACTCACTGTATCACCTGACTGTGCATCCTTGGTTTGTCTACTGTCTGGGTGAGTAAAAGGCTACTTCCTTCAGGTAGGTGTAGAGGCAAAGGTCTTACTCGTTTCCTCCCTTAGTTTGAATCTATCTCTCAGGGAGAAAGTTTTACTATTTTATAATTCTTCATTCACTATGGAATATGCAAAGCTATAGTTAGTGGGGAATGAAAAGAAAATGCTGATTTTGAGAAAGAGACCTGGGGCCTCTAGCAAGAAATAAAGATGTAGGGTGGCTACTGTTCAGATCACAGTCCACTTACATGGTTATAGAAATGCAGGACTTAGGACATTTTTTATGATGCCTGAGACATGAAGAAACCACAATTAGATACTTTGAAAAAAAAATAGGCACAGTGGTACTGTGTTCCACAGATAATTTTTGTAGACAGTGAGTGATTTATTATTCCATGTGACATGTCCAAACCCTGACTAAATTCACATTTGAGCAGATGATTTTATTTTATATTATATATTATAAGCCAAGATGTGCCCCCCAGAGGATCAAAGGAAGGAAGCTGGGATTGATCCCTTTGTGGCATTGTGCTCTCTTATCTTACGGCTCATGCTGTTGGGATTTGGGGGTAATATGGAGGATGTAGGGTTTGGAATGAAATTTGCTTTGTAGATTCCAACCCCCCTCCCCTTGCCACCAATGTTTATCCCTCAATGAGGCTCAAAAAATAGCCATGAGTTTTTCCTCTATCTTGATTTTTAAAAAGATTTATTTACTTATTTATTCATGAGAGACAGAGACAGAGGGAGAAGCGGTCTCCATGCGGGGAGCCTGACATGGGACTCTATCCTGGGTCCCCAGGATCATATCCTGGGCTGAAGGCGGTGCTAAACCTCTGAGCCACCAGGCTGCCCTCTATCTTGATTTTGAAGAGGTAATAGGTAGACTGTTCAAGAAGCATATGCAGTATTTAAAAGGGTCTATAATGAACAGTAACCTGCCCTACTACTGCTGTGCCCCAACCAGCCCCTGTTACCAGTTGCTTTTCTCTATCAGAGGTGAGCCCCCTCCATGCTAAAGTATGTGACAGAGGTTTTGTGTCTATACGTATGCTAAAGAAAGTCAGTGGTAGCTACATGCCTGCTCACTACACCTTTCATGGTTGACCTCGACATGTTTCTTTGGGATGGAAACTGAACTTCTGTACAAACAAGCCCAATGGGGAAACTCTCCTCTGTGAGCTCCGGCCTCATGGCAGCTCGGAGGAGCCTGCTCTGTGCTGCATGTTACTTATTACAATTGCTGCAGGAAAAGAACCTTAATGTGTTTATAACCCAATTTTAGCTCCCCCCCCCACTTTCTTTTCTTATTAACTTCCATTTTCTCATGTTTATTCACTGTCTCGAGTGTTTCCTCCTTCTGTCTCCCATGACTATCGTGCTGCTCCCTCTTTTCTGTCTTGCACACTCTCTCTGTTTCAGCGTGGCCCCTCCGAGCTGCTCTTGCTGCCTCTGACATGTTCTCATTTCTTTCCAGCAATTTTCCTTCTCCCTGAAGGTTTAGTCCAGCTTTGCATGGGGCAGCCCTTTCACGTCTGTGATTGACGCAAGATGCTCTTTTTGGCAATTGAAGGTCTGTCTTTTCAGTAAAATATATTAGTCCAAGAGGGTTCTGCTTGAAGTTGATGTTATTTCTGGTTTGCAGGGAAGTGTTGCTCATCATTCTGGCTTTCCAACCAGTGGAACGGAGGGAGACCAGAGAGGCTTGTCTGCTGCTCAGGGAGGGCCTCAGGGATTCGGTGAAGTCAGGACTCGTCATCAGCTGTCCCCTTGTGCCCAACAATGAGCAGTTGTCCGTGAGAGATGCAAAGAGAGAGAGGGGAGAGGCCAATAGTTGTAGGAGCAGCAAGACAGGCAGATGAGGGGATCCCTGGGTGGCTCAGTGGTTTAGTGCCTGCCTTTGGCCCAGGGCGTGATCCTGGAGTTCCAGGATCGAGTCCCACGGCAGGCTCCCTGCATGGAGTCTACTTCTCCCTCTGCCTGTGTCTCTGCCTCTCTGTATCTCTCATGAATAAATAAATAAAATCTTTTTAAAAATCATATAAAAAAGAGGGGCAGATAAGGGGTAAACATGGGAAATAGCTGTTAGTAACAGAAGGACGCTTGTGCAGGAAGGTCCTGCCACCAGAAGAGTGTTGCTACAGGGAGATAATTCAGTGCACATGTAAGTCTCGGGGAGGAAGGATTTCTTCTCCCTCTGCCCTTGCGAGGACCCCACAGTTCCTCAGACATCAGTTCCATGTGGGCCCAGAGGCCAAGAGCAATGCATACAAGTGGGGGGCAGGGGCTGGCTGGCAGGAAGGGGGCAGGTGGGAGAAGCAGGACCCTGGGGCAGGGAGAGAATTCTGAGGTGGTAGGTGGTAACATGGAAAACAGGGCTGTGCATTTACTGCTCCAGCCAGGACCTGGTCCAGAAGGCTCGAGAGGTGGGGTGAATGCACACTTCTTCCTCTCCCTCGGGCATAGCTGGGAAAGAAACTGAGGGGTTCCTCAGCTGTTGTGTGGGCAGGAGGGAGCCTGTCCTTCGGCTCTGCTCAGAGCACTCCTCACAGAAGCTCCCCAGCCACCCTGCCCCCACACCAACCCCTGACTGCCCCCAGCCTTGCTTTTCCCCTCAGCATAGGTCCCCTGCCTACAGGTAGCTTCTCTTGCTGTTTTCTTTTCTTTTCTATTGTTTCATTCTATCTGCTTCCCAGCTTCCCTCATTAGAATATAAACTCCAGAGCAGAGATTTCAATCTCGTTTTTTTTTTTTTTTTTTTTACACTTTTCTTCCCATTTTGTTCACTTCAGTAGCCCCAGTGCTCAAGACAGGGCCTGTTGTGTAGTAGGTACTCATGAAGCACTTGTTGAATGAATGAATGAATGAATGAATGAACAATTACTAAGAGGACACCTTTGTGACATAACCAGAGCAAGGAGGGCATGTGTCCTTAGCAAAATGAAGTTAAGCTTTTTATTCCATAACAAATATGGCCAACATCACATTAATTGAAGGAACATGAGTCTCTGGTGCAGGTAAGAAATGAGCATCTACAAGTGAAATCCATCCTCACTGAGGCCAGTGTGTTGGCTTCTGGATGTTTTCAGAGCAAACCAGCTGCAGTGGAAGCTGCTGGTCATTTCCCTGTGCTTGCTCCTTCATCTCCCTCCCAGACCTCAGCCCCCAAGAACATGAAGGCTTGGGCTTTCCTCATCTGAAGGGGTGGATGGGGCAGGAAATGGGGCAGAGAGTGGGGAGCACTCCTTCAGGAGGAGGCCTCAGGGGTAATCCTCACCCATCACACCCCTATGCCCTCAGCTCCTGTGCAGCCTTGGGAAAAAGCCTTCCCCAAAGCAGAACTCTTCAGAAGAGAGCAACTAGAGCTTTCTTCCAGACCTGGGACAGCCCCCATACTCCTGTGTATCTTGGGCACCTCTGTCATCCTTAGAGCCCCATGGCTCTGGGCCTTCTCTCCCCCACCATCCCCCATGCTCCAGGGGCTCATGGCCCGGGATGAACTGATCCCCCACATCCTCAGGCCCTTCTGACATCATCATGACATTCAGTCTTTGTGTGGGCCAGCTTGCCTCTGAGTGCAGAGCTCCCCACTTGCTGTGGTGGAGGCAGCTTGTTCTCTTACACTCCTGCTCCTCAGGGTTCGAGGTGCAGCTTAGTCGATTCCTCACTCCCCGTTTCTGCTTCTGGAAGGTCTCTATCCCTCTTTCTTCCTTGGCCTTTCCCAGCTCAGTTAATGGTTTCAACATCCACCCAGCTGCCTTGATGAGAAACACTTGGTTTCTCACCTCCTCTCACACTTGATGTTTAATCCAACAGCAGTCCTTCTGGCCCTGCCATGGGAATGTGGCTCACATCTGATCCTGTCCCCCTGTTTCTGTCACCCTTATTCAAGTCACCCTCATCTGTGACCTGAGTATTGCTCTTGCTGGTCTCCTGCCCCCCTTTCCCAAATCCATTATCCACAGTGCTCTAAGAGGAGAGAAATTTAAGAACCATAAATCAAATTTAACCCCACTTAAAACCCTCCAGTGGTTTCCATCACACTTAAAATAAAATCCCAAACCAATGGACATCAATTTGCATTGGTTTTGGATTTGGTAAATGTAGGATTTGGTAAATAGGTGACTCAGTTGGATAAATTGGGAGCTGAGGCCCTGATGATTGCTTCCCCAAAGTGGGCACATCTGAAAGCCTAGGTTACAGTTGGAATTATTTTTGCAGTTGTGAGGGTATGTTTAGGGCTATTCTAGCTGCATGAATAAGATCTTGTAAGATGGTGGGAAAGGCTCACATGGAGAAAATCATCCTGTGGCCTGTTATCTGTCATCATCAGACCCATGTGCTCACCAACTAAGGCCATGCAATTTCTCAAAGGCTAAGCCATATTTAAATTTCAAAGTTTAGGCCCCTCATTAGGCCTCCAGTGATACCACTCTGCTTGGGATAGGGGAGGTTGCCTTATTATTGCTCCCCACATGGCCTCCACTGACCATGGGAGATGTGGCCTTGTTACTGCCGAGCAGTGGCAAAAGCCTTGACTCTCTGCTAGGTCTCCTGACACTGCCCTGGCAGGGATTGAGAGGGGCGCCTTGGGTCCTGCAGCTGCAGGTGGAAGTCCAGGCTCCCCACAGGCTCTCCGTTGACACTGAAGGGGTGGGGTATCTTGGGAGGGCCTTATTATTGCCCAGTGGGTTGAAAGCTCTGGCTCCCTGTTTGGCCTTCTTTGGTGCCACCCTGCTGAGGGACTGGGTGCCTTGTTATAGTTTGATGAGGATGGAAGTCTAGGCTATCCAACCTTTGCTGGCAGAAGTATTTGCAGGTCTTAGTTTTTTCTATGGTTTGGCTGGACTAGAATTGTTGTCATCCAGAAGTTTCTGTCTTGATGGGCTGCCCTTTTCCTGGTCCTTTGGCTAGAGAGAGAAGGTCTTTCTTTCAGATTGTTTTTGTCTGTGCCCATTGGTATTTTGGGATTGGCAAGAAGAGTGGATGTCCATCATATATATAGAAGCTTGCTAATGATGGACACTCATTAGCTGCAACTCACTTCCAAAATGATTTTAATCCTTATCTAAATATATTGGAAAAGAAGCATATTCCAGTCTGTAGTCTGTAGGGTGTCTACACAGCAGGGCTCCTGACTTGTGATCATGGCCACATAGTAGGATGCTGACCACAGAAAATTAATTCTGAGAAAAGCAAAACCATAAAAGAAAATATCTGAAGACCTTCCAGGGGTGCTTTAGGAATATCCTGTTGTGGGGCACCTGGGTGGCCCCGTCATTTAAGTGTCCAGCTCTTGGTTTCAGCTCGGATCCTGATCTTAGGGTTGTTTGATGGAGTCACACATCAGGCTTCACGCTGAGGGCGAAGTCTGCTGCAGTTTCTCTCTATCTCTCCTTCTGCCCCTCCCCAGCTCACTGCACTCTCTCAGGAAAGGAAGTTAGAGACATAGGATTGTGCATGGGGCAGGCCAGAAGCTGAGGGGGCTGCAGATGTGAAGAGGTGCTCTCTCTCTCTCTCTCTCTCAAATAAATAAATCTTATAAAATAAGGAATAAGCTTTTGTGATTCTGGGCAAGCAATGTTCAAAGGAAGACGGCACTGAGTTTAAGTACAGTTCTACAATTTTAGAAGCATTTCTGAAAAAAAATCCCAAACCTGTTATGTGCTGAGGCAGTTGCCCCAGTTGTACCAGCCACATGCACTCAGAACACTCCAATAACACTCCTGTTAGCTATTAAACTTCTTTATCCTCAGGAGAGGGATAGTCCCTCAGCAGAGCAGCCTGTCCGTGGCTGTGGCCCCCCGTTCACCCCGTAAGTTGATATCTCTTTCCTGAGCTGTCAGCTGGCAGTCTTTCCATTGAATCTTCCACTTGGGGAACATCAGTATTTCTTTTCATAGGGTCAGACCGTTGGGTGGTATGAAACCTTTGCTTCATATAATCAATGAGCCTCTTTAGCTTTAATTTTTAAAATCAGTAAAGTGTAAGTCCTAGAGTCAGCCAATTGACTGGGAATATAATACATGTTTTGCCTTACGACTCTGAGGATGAATTCTGGAAGGCTGGTTATTTAAAGACAGATTGCTGGGGTCTTTGGACCTGTCAACACGGAGCTGTTATTTAAAAATAATCTCTTCCGATTGGACTTGAAGGTTTTAATGGACCTTAAATTTTACTTAGGCTATTTGTCCAGATGTGTCTAAAACACTAGGCAAATCTCAGGTTGCAATCATGGCAATTCCAGAATGATGATCCAGGTGCCCACTCAGCAGAAGACTCAGTTGTGATGTTCTCAAGGAGCTTTAGTCTAATTGAAGAGATAAAACCTCAACATGTGAAAATCTGAAACTACAATCAAAGGTTTAAGTGATTTGAAACTAGTGGCTGCCTCATGGTTAACTGATCAATGATTTGTATGTATTATGCTTTGCCGGAAGGAGACAACTCTTTGTAGTCTGGAGGGGTTGGAGTTTGAACTGGTTCAGGGAAAAAAGGAAGGTGGAATTTGGAAATGTAGAGTGGCCAGAGGAGTCAGCCTACGTATTGATGAGGCATATTCCCAGCAGGGAAAAAACACGGATGTTGGAACCCACCTGGGACCTTCTCAGGCCCCAAGAAGACTGGTCTAACTTGGACAGAGAGGCAGATAAACTGAGCAAAGGAGAGATTTTCATAGAGTGAAGGAGAGATTTTAGCATAAGTGGGAGCTGGCTCATGCAAGGCTTTGAAAATCAGATTAATAATCATGGATACTCACTCATCCCTGACTAGGTGCTGTGCAATGTTCTAAGCACTGAACATATCTATGCTTTAGTTCTCATATCATTGTCAACATCATTTTGTATCTGAGGAGACTGAGCATGAAGGAAGCTAAGTTGGAGTGTGAGGAGCAGGGTATGAACCCACATCAGCTCTGCTCCATTGCCCCTTTTAGGATTAAGTTGTTTCAGTGGCCCTCTGGGCTGTAGGGCTCCCCTGACAGATGTGGTGGATGGGTTCTCAGTGATGGACAGGGCTACTAACAGTTTTGGTGAATACATACCTTGAAGTGTTATTAATGCCCAGACTTCTGGGACTGCATTTGTATCTTGTTCCTGGGGGACCATTGAAAGGCATTATTCAGCCTCTCAGGTTTCTGAATCTGGGAAGGGTGAGACAAGTTAACCGACTTCCTTCCCATCACTCTGGCAGTAGAGGGCTCTGACCTAGTTGTGTGGCATCTTATACTGAGCCCAAAAGGAGCCCATGTCCTGCCAATGGAGTTGAGAAGTCAGCCAGGGGAATAACATTCATTGTTTCTTTCATTCATTTACTCAACTCGTATTAGCTGAGTGTTGTTCATGTGTCAGGAACTGAGCGGGATGTGAGGAGGCTAGTAGTCTCATACAGGTTCGCCTGAACTAATGACATGATGTTAGATATCTGTGTGATATCAGTAGAATGGAGTGTTGTAACCAGGAATACAACAGGTGGTGAGGAGAGGCTTGAGTTCAGGATGTGTGGGATGAACTTGAAGGACTCGGGAATGGCCAGGTTGAGAACAGGGATAGACATTCCCATAGAAGCAACAGGAAGTGCAAAGGCCCTCAGGGGAGAATGAACCTGGTGAGGTGGAAAAAAGAGAGACCAGTGTGGCTCGCAAGGACAAGTGGGGAAGTGTGACAAGAAACGAAGACTTGGAGAGGTGGGCAGGGTCAGGCCAGCCAGGGCCTGTTTATTGTGTGTGTGATGGGACATCATTAAGGTTTTCAATCTAAAGAATAAGGAAGACTCATTTTGTTGTGTTTCATTCATGTGTTTAGAGGAATCTGAACAAGTTTTGTCAAACTGCTTTTCTGAAGAAGAGCCTGGTACAAGTCACTAGTGACACATACAGAGGGTAATGGTTGGGTGGGAGGTGGGGGTTCTCCGAGGAGGAGCCCTCTAACATGGGACAGGGTGGCCTTCTGCCACTGAGAAGACCAGAAGAACAGGATTCTGAGGGAATATTTCTCAGGAACAGCAGATGCGACCTCTTGTGGTTTTTGGTACATGTGACGTGGGAGGTGGACTCCATGTCCCCAGCCCTTGAGTCTGGGCAGATGGGTGACAGTTTTGGCCACTGGGGTATGGTAGAGTGGGCTGGGCCTCCATAAGCAATGCAGCGGGAACAGGCCCTCCTGGGGTTCACCAGGTCACAGATGCCACATGTGTGACAGTCCCAGGTGAGACTGCCTACGGTCCTTGCCCAGGTATGGAACATGGCAGTGAAGCCATCTGTTATCTGGACACCGGGGAGTGACCTTTGTGGCTCCCTTGTGAGGCATCCCTCAGGGAGAATATCTCCTAAAGAGCATGATCCTTTGGGAGCGCCTGGGCAGCTCCATCAGTTAAGCATCTGACTCTTGATTTCAGCTTAGGTCATGATCTCAGGGTCCTGAGATGGAGCCTCCCTCATTGTGCTCAGTGGGGAGTCTGCATCAGATTCTCTCCCTCTCTCTCCCTCTCTCTCCCTCTTCTTCTGCCCCTCCCCCACTAAAGTGTTCTCTCTTTCTCAAACTAAACAAAATAATAATAACTTGATCCTTTGGTTGACTGGACACCAAGGAAACAGAATCTCCCACTGGTTATCTGGAAACAGAGCATGGTGGAGGTGAGGACTGGCTAGCCAATAAGACTTAAACATGGTAGTTCTACCTGAGGATCTCACCTTGCAAGGACATCTAAGGTGGGAAGTGGGCTGCATTTTAGATGGGCCCAGGTAGGATCTATCTCCAGGTCCCATAGTGTCCCATAGTGTCCCAAATAATAACCACTGTGAGTAGGGAAGGAACAGCAAGTTAAGGGGGTGGTGGTGAGGAGAGCTCTGTAGGCCTGTGCTTCCCCCTTGGGTGGCATCTGGCTACCCTGGGACAGAATGGTCTTTTTACTGCGGACTCCAGTACTACAGAGTTTGGGGTCCCAGGCATCTCTCTGCAGAAGGCCAGGTCCTTCAACCATGGCTGACACGAGGGTCATGACCAGTGCCCCAGAGGGGGACAAGAGACATGCCCTGTCGCCACAGCTAGTCAGGAGGCCCCGCATACAAATGTTTCTTAGAATTATCTCCTCAGGGTCTTTCTATAAACACAACAAAATACTAACTCCAGAGCTGTGACAAGACCCCTATTGGATCTGGCATCCATGTCATCTTGATTTTGAAAACTGGTTCCATTCTGAAACAAAAATATGGGTGGTGCTTCTGGATAAGAAACAGTAAAAATTCATGATCTTTCTTCATAATAAAAGTTCATGAAAAGATAAGGCTTGTGTTGATCCCAGGCGTCTGGGCTGGCAGGATGACCTCTGGTTTGGCTTCTTTCCTGTGTGTCACAAAATGAGTTTATAAATGAGTGCTTAAGAAGACTCCAGAACAAAAGAGAAAGGCCTCTCTGGCAGGATGAGAGTGGGAGCAGAGCTGTCTTGCTCTGGGACAAACATCGTGTGAAGACTCTCGGCAGCCACTCCTAGTGGCAGTGTGACTTGGACTCCCTCCACTGCACTGTGTTTTACAACCGCTTCTTAAATTAGCTGAAGGATCTTATCCTCATTTCTGAAGGAGAGGGGCCTACGGACAAAGGCAGGATGGCCAACCAAAAGTCGGAGGTAAATGGTGTCCACGTGGTTCTTCCCCTGGTCATTCGTCCAGCCCTTCTCGGCCCTGAATTCCATGGTCACAGTAGGTCACGCTACTGTGTCTCTGACAAGAATGAGGCATTGCCAGCAACCAGAGACTAATTATGGCAACTCGGATTTCCACTTTCCAGATTGAATGACCGCACTTTGGTCTTTCTTTTAATCTCCCTTATATAGGGGAGTTTTTATAATTTACTATCAACACTTTGTGGAGCACATTTCAGTTATGCTTATTAAGCTATCCTTTCCACAATATGCACATACATACACCTGGGCACACATTTCTACTAGATTTATCTCAGTTTTCTGTTGTTCCTTGATTCCCAGTTGGAATCACCCATTTAATATTTTTCTAGTTTTATTGAGATCTAACTGACTCAGCTCACGTGTACATGTAAGGTGTGCAGCATAATGGTCTGATTTACATATACTGTGGAGTGAGCACCCAGCATTCATACAGATACAATGAAGAAGCAAAAGCATGAAAAGAAAAAAAATCTTTTTCTTGTGATGGGGACTTGTAGCCTTTCCTCTCTTACTGGCTTCTCCATGTACCACACGGCAGTGTTAGCCGTGGTTGCGATGCTGTGCTCCACATCCCTGGGACTTTCTTCTCCTGACTGGAAGTGTGTGCCTTTTGATCACCTTCATCCAGTTCCCCTCCTCTATCCCCGCCACATATCTGATCCCTTTTTCTATAGTTTGTGTGTGTGTGTGTGTGTGTGTGTGTGTGGTATCATTTATTTAATAGTAAATGTCAATACTATGAGGATTCTATGGAATTAAAAAAAATTGAGACAAATAACACGGTTCTTCATTTCTTGAGTGTCTACTGATCATACCCCTTATGAGGTCACATATTGTTATCACTGTCATGTGGATGTAAGCAGAGCATCTTAAAATAAACAGTTCTAGAAACCAAAAAAGCAGAAACATGAGCCAATTGCTAACTGTTCTTATGTCCTGAGACCTTAAATTATTGTTATTCTTTTTTTTTTTGCTTCATGTCATTCTGCAAATCAGAAAACGGAAGCCCAAAGATGGAAATCTAATTTACAAATGCTCTTCTCCAAGGATTTTCTCTGAGAAAATAATGGATCTTTTCTCCTTCCTATAAAAACTTAGTGAATCAAATTCTTAAAATACACTAGTAACCAAGACTGATGATAATTCACTTAGAACAGTTGTACATGATGTAACACCTACCCCCCAAAATTTCTTTGCATTTTCATGTTTTAATATTCCAGTTTGCCAGCTCATAATTTTGAGAATCCACCCCTATCTCATCTGCCTTTCCATTCCTGAGGCTTGATCACCATGCCACTCCCTTGTGCACAGTTTCCCAGGAACACAGCATTTGATGTATTTTTTTATGAAGCCACCTGGAAGGTCTGTGTGAAGGAGCCCTGGAGAGGGAGCTGCGCGCAGAAAGGTGAGGCTCGCGTGCAGACTGAGCTGGGCTGCCGTTTCATTGATTATTCCTCTTTATTGCCTCTGTGCTTGGCAGTAAAGTCAGGCTCATAAAATCAGAGTACGGTTGCCACATCCGGCTTCCCAGATTTCCATGTCGTGTTGGGCAGCCCCGAGGTTCCTGATTGGTACCACTGCGTGTTTTCAACAGTCTTTGTTAAGGGTTTCAGAGATTGAGAGAGTGTGACTTTTTTTAGAAAGCAGTGGAGGGGACAGGGAGGCTGATAAGGCGATGGCTGACATTTTAGAGGAAGCATACGCCTTATGTGGAAGAAGGGTTCTATTCCTTAAGGCAAAGTTGCCATCTTCTCTTGCACAACGGCAGTGGAGGCCGCAGGGCCTGGGAACCCGCAGCTGGGACCACACAGGGAGAGCCCGGGTGCTGCGGGGTGATCACAGCAAGGCCTGGGGCCGCCTGCCCCCCACCTCCCAGCACACACCAGGGCCTGTGTGGGGTGGCCTCTGGAGCTGTCAGCTCACCAGCAGGTTGTCTGACTTTTGTCTCTACTGGCCGGTCCTTTCTAAGAGGGAAGAGGGAAGACTCAAGGAGGTCTAACCACAATAACAGTGAGTAGAGAAGTTTTCTCTGTTGCTTTTCCCCAGAAGGGCTCCGATTTGAAAGGAAAAAAAAAAAAAACAAACAAACAAGCAAACACTCCCCCTGCCCCTGCAATATTCTCCAGAAACACGCAATCTAAAAAATATATGTTTTCGTTGTAGGGCCAGGAAAATAGCTAATGGTATTGAGAAGTACCTCTGGATGAATTACATGCACACGATCTCCTGCGGTGTTTATAGCTGACCCGAGAGGCAGGAACTGTGGAACCCTGTGCTGCAGAGAAGAGGATGGGGCTGATCCCAGAGCTCAGGTCCCTGACCCCATGCGCTGCAGCATTTTTGTCTGTGAACTTGGCCCTTGGCCGAGTGGCAACCACTGCCTCCAGAGAGGAACTTTCACAGAGCACTGGCTCTTCACCATGAGCTGTGTTGCCCCCTAAGAACCATCTGGCAATGTCTGGAGATGGTTTGTATTGTCATGACTTGCAACTGGCCAGAGATGCTACTAAACATCCTACACTTTGAGCCCCCACGACAAACATCTGGCTATACTTGTCAATAGCGTTGAGGTGAAAAAACCCTGCCGTAGATGCTTCGATTTTGTGGCATGAAAGTTTAATGTGGTTTGCTTTGTTGTGAATACCTAAAGATGGGAGGATGGAAAAGCTTCCTCAAATCCTCACTCACGGCAACATCGGCCCAAGTGCTTGTACACAAAATGCTTCAGGAAGCCAAGCCAAACCCACAATACTTTCTCCTTAAAACCTGGACAAGATATGCACACCCAAGGGACTCAGTGTCCTGGACATTTGATGGATGTATTTCCATTATCCTTCTATCATTCTCTTCTCCCTCTTTGTAACAGCTGCTTCTGGATCTCTAGGGGATTCTGGGTGAGCTGATGTCAGCCCAGACCGCAGGGCAGAGTGTTTCATGAAGGAGTGGGTGTGTGATCTAAGCAAGAGGAATGTCTGGATATTTTCTGTGAATACTAAGACAGAAGCTCTCATCCTGAGGGTGGGTGGGAGTGAGGGTCAGAGATTAGGAATAGCGGGATCCCTGGGTGGCGCAGTGGTTTGGTGCCTGCCTTTGGCCCAGGGCGCGATCCTGGAGACCCGGGATCGAATCCCACGTCGGGCTCCTGGTGCATGGAGCCTGCTTCTCCCTCTGCCTGTGTCTCTGCCTCTCTCTCTCTCTCTCTGTGTGACTATCATTAAAAAAAAAAAAAAAAAAAAAGAGGAATAGCTCCAGCCATTTTTCTACTGAGAGCCTGATACCCTACAGCTGGTTGGCACCTGTCATAACCAGGGGCTCACCTCCCCTGGGTTGCAGCCCATCTCTTCCTCCTCCTCTCTAATCCTTGGCTTTGGCACTTCTCTCTACCTGAAACAGCCTCCCAGAGTAGATTTCCTACTCTCATTCTTGGCTCAGCCCCAGGTTCTCTCTTCCATGAAGTCTACCTTGATTACTCTGAGTTCTTTATCTGCTTATTGACTGTAAGGGCTGAGTTATGTGGTGTATTTTCCATTGTCTACCCAACGAGAGTAAAAGCCCCTGGAAGGCAGGCTCGTGCTCTACATTTCTCTGTATTCTGAGTGTGTGACAGAGGGTCCTGCTTCTCCTTCGAGAGAAAAGGACAGATGGGTGTGGGTGCTCACTGAGTGTGAGCCGTTACGAAGCAGCAGGGTGAGCGATGCAGGACAAGAATGGGAAAGGGCAGCTTTATCAGCTATTTACTCTGCAGGTTTTCAGAGTTGGAGGGCATCTCCTTCCTTAGAGCTCTGTTGTCCAGTGTGGTGGCTACTGGCCACAGGTGGCTACTGAGCACTTGGAACTTGGCTGGTGCAAACTGACATGAGGTGTGAATGTAAAATACACACTGGATTTTGGAGACGTAGTATGGATGAAATAATGTACAATATATTATTAATGTAGATGACCTCTTGAATTGATATTTTGGATATATTTGGTTTAAGAAAATATATTATTAAAATGAATTTTAGTTTCTTTTTTTTTTTTTAAGGTGGCTACTAGAACCTTTTAAAGTACACCTGTGACTCATTTTATTTCTTTTGGATAGTGCTGGTCTCAGTAGAACCTCTGTAGTGTGGCTTTTGGGTGTTGAATGGGGCTTCCGGCCCACAAAATGCCTCTTGCATGGAACTGTGATGGCTGGGATCCCACCATTAGAGCCTCAATCCTTAAAGCCCTAGAAATTTTAAATCTCCCTGGGGTATTGGGGTATTTTAAACTGCTATCAGTCATTTTCACTAGTACAAATGAGCACCAAGATCTTTTTTTTTTTTTTGGAAAGCAGATTTTGACATGAAGAAGTGGGGTTAGAGGGAGGCAGAGGAGAGCAAGAGAACAGTGAGTAGGTAAGAATGAGAAAAAGGTCGCCACCCAAGTGGGTGAAGAGGGTGCTGAGTGGGGCCATGGTAAAATTGACGCACAAATATTGCCTTCACGGCTTTGTGTCTTTATTCCTTTTGTATTTCTCACAGCACTGTCATGGTGGTCTCATGGAGAGCCCACAATAACTGTACAGACTGTGTGACCAGTAAAAAGATTTGAAAGGATTTCCTTATACAGGACAATTTCTTACCTGGCATGTTTCAACCTTGAGCCTGCCAGGTGAGTAGTTCGTTCTTTCTCTTTTCTTTCCTTCTTTTCCTTTTTCTTTTCTCTTCTTTCCTTTTTCTCTTTCTTTCTCTCTTTTTCTTCTTTCTTTCTTTCTTTCTTTCTTTCTTTCTTTCTTTCTTTCTTTCTTTCTTTCTTCTTCTTCTCTCTTTCTTCTTCCTTTCTTTCCCTCTCTCTCTTTCTCTCTTTCTTTCTATGATTTATTTATTAGAGAGAGAAAGAGAGAGAGAATGGGGGAAGGGGCAAAGGGCGAGGGAGACAGAGTCTTAAGTAGACGGGAGGCTGGATCCCACGATCATGCCATCACAACCTGGGCCAAAATCAAGAGTCAGACCTTAATCGACGATGCTCCCAGGAGCCGCTGTCATTTCTTTCTTGGGTAAGGAGTTGTACTGACTGTTTTCCCTCTTAACCTATTTTCATAGCATATGGAAATGGGGTCAGAACCAAGACCTTATTTATAAGTGAGGAAACTGAGGCTCAGAGAGAAAGGAGTGGCTTGCTTTTTAATCATATAGAAACAATAGACCCAAGATAAAAAATTTGGCTTCTATCATTGGACCACCAACCCACATCCATTCTGGTGATCATCAGTTTGTTCTCTATAGCTAACAGTCTATTTATTGGTCTCTCTCTCTCTCTTTTCCTTTTTCCCCCTTTACTCGTTTGTTGTTTCTTAAATTCTACATATGAATGAAATCATATGGTATTTGTCTTTCTCTGACTGACTGATTTTGCTTAGCATCATATTCTTTAGCTCCATCCATGTCATTGCAAATGGCAAGATTTTATTCTTTTTCATGGCTGAGTAATATTCTATGGTGTGTATGTGTACACATGTTATATATACATCATACACATACATTATATACATACATATATATGTATATTCTCTTTATCCATTTATCAGTTGACAGGCACTTGGGCTGTTTCCATAATCCGGCTGTTGTAGATAATGCTGCTATAAACATCCTGGTGCATGTATCCCTTTAAATTAGTATTTCTATATTCTTTGGGTGAATACCTAGTCATGCAATTGCTGGGTTGTAGGCTAGCTCTATATTTAACTTTTTGAGGAAACTTCACACTTTTCCAGAGTGCTTGCACCAGCCTGCATTCCCACCAACAGTGCAAGAGGGTTTCTTTTTCTTTATGTCCTTGCCAACACCTGTTGTTCTTGTGTTCTTGATTTTAGCCATGAAATGTAAATCTTGCTTTGTATGTGTTTTAAGTTACAAAAATAAATTTCCCCTCAAATTCTTGGGATATTCCCTGATAAGCACTGAGTAATGTATAGAATTGTTGGATATTATACCCCTGAAACTAATATAACACTATATGTTAATTAACTGGAATTTAAAATAAAAATAATAAAATGCTTTGCATAATGCATGGTACATGACAAGTACTCAATAACAACAATAACAAATTTTTGGGCTGCTCTTTATATTGCTAGAATTTCCCAGTGCAGTCAGATCTCAGATGCTCAGGATGCCAGAAGAATGTGGGTGAACAAGAAACTCTGATGGCAGCATTTTTCTGGATAGTCAGCCCTGGAAAGGGTGTGTAATAAAGCACAGTTATCTATAGAACTCTCTCTCTCTAAGATGAAAAAATAGGACTCTCTTAGCCTTGTTTTAATGATTCTTTTCCCTCTCCTAACTGCCCCTGCTTCCAGCAGGTCCTGAATTTTTTAGTAAAACCCTAGAATTCTATTTTTTTACTTATTCCTCCATAAAACATTGGGATAGCCAGAAGTCTCAGTAGAGTAGTGCTTAAATCACATTTCTCTAACTGCTTTTTGTACCTGGAAGCTGCTCCATGGGTCTGTGTTGACGCATGTGTCCTTATTTGGGATTTGGAAGGCATTATTATCATATCCATTGGACCCTGTGCTCACTCCACTGACTCTGGGAAGCAAGCAAAGGGAGGAAGTGACATGACCAGTGGGCGCAAGAAGAGGCCTGAGGCTGGCCTTGAGTCAGTCCCTAGGCATCTTCACTACCAGGGTGGCAAGTGGCCACTTCTACTCTCCTTTCAGGTATACCCCTTGTGGTGCTCCTTTCTTATTTTCCCAATAAGGCTTCTGATAACTTCTCTAACCTGATTGTACCTACATAACACTGTGTGTATCTGTGGGTGTGTCTGTATATGTGTATCTGTTTCTGTGTGTCGTTTTCTGTGTGTGTGTGTTTATCTATCTCTATGTGTACGTCTGATTATGTGTGTGGATCCATGTGTATGTCTACACGTGTGTTAGGTGCACACATAACACATACAATGGGCTCACTCATTGCTTTGGAAAGATGATGTCACCACTGTGGAGGCCAGGACTTATGGAGTGGAAGGACACTTCTGGGTGAAGATTCAGGGAACCTGGGTTCTACCTGGTTCCTCCTTTGCCACAGACCTGCTTTGTGCAAATCATAATGGTTGGCTCCAATTTGTTCTCCAATAAAATTCAGAAGTTGGTCAAAATGACCAACTCTTCTGGGGCTCTCATCAGCTGGAAAAACTTAGAAGGGACTCTACAAAGATGGGGGCACTTTGTAGAGAAACCACAAGGAACATGTAGGACCTGAGCCTAGCAACAGAGAGCTGAATTGATGAGGGCAGGGACCTACTGCCAGAAGCTAGAGAGGGCTTATAAGAGGGCCCGCTTGACAGGAGGCTGTAGTTGTGGGGTACAGACTGACTAAAGTGACCCTATAGGGAGAAGGAGTGAATATATGTCAAGCCTCACCTCCTCCCTCCCTCTAGATCCAGCTGGGGCTCCTTGCTATCCAAACTCAACAGGAACCATAAAGGTAGGTAATCTGGTGGTGTTGCCATAGAGCAGCCTCCAGGGCACCCAATGCATTGGAGAAGGTTGAGAATAGACCCAGAGAGGCCAATGGAAGGGCTTCTGCCCCGGTGCCTGCCACGTGCTTACACTAAGTTCACAGTGAGTGAGTGCAAGGTGGCATCAGCTTCCTCACCAGCCTCAGCTCCTGTTTTCTGCTACTGATAGGACTTTAGCCAAAATTTAATTAAACAAACCCTCAGTGTCCTCCCTCTCAAAGCCTCCTATACTCACCCCCTGCTGACGACAGTCCACAGCTAGTCGGCTCCAGAAGTACTGATCCTGCATCTCTTCTCTCATTTCCACCCTCCAGCTCGCCCCCCCACTTGGATTCCCATGGCCTCTTCCTTTTACTGTGGCAAGAGACTCCTAATTAACCTTCTCAGATCTGCTTCCAGAATTGAATTCTAAAACCAGGACTCTCATCTTTTCCTGCTCAAAGTTCGTCATTGTGCCTTCTTGTCTGAGGCTGTACTATAGTCTAATTGTGGCTCCCTCACCTCTCACGATCTGGATGAAACCCCCTTTGCAGTCCCATCCTTGGGTCTCTCTTCATGTCCCTGTGTTCCCACAACAGACGGTGCTGCAACTTTTCCTGTCTCCATGAAGATAATCGTCATTTATGGAGCACCTAATGTGTGCCAGGAGCTGTCCCAGGTACTTAGCTACCACTCTCTCATTACTCTTCACAGACAGGCAGTCAACAGTCCCCTCCTACTACTCAAATATAACAAATTTAACACAAAAATTCAAAGTAAACTCAAAATTCAGAAAGGGAATTCCTGGGTGCTGGAAACAAAGCCAGAGTGGATAGCAGGAGCTAAATCCAGAGTCAGAGAGAATTGGAACCAAGAATGTCATGTATGGGTGAAGGCCTTCAGTCCAGGAATAACAAGGGGCTAGAAGTGAGCCCCCTGCACAAAGCCAGGGGTCTCTGAAGACTGTCTATTCCCCAATGGAGAAAAAAATTCTACTCTCAAGTTCAGGGCTGTGGTAAGGAAGGGTTGCTCATTCAAGGCTGAGGAAGAAAGAGAAACTTTTGCTAAAATTTAAACTTCAGGCTGTCCATGTAGTTGGTAGTCTCCATTACTCTTGCAGTGTGGGAATCCTGCGCCCAAAAATTAATATCAAATGCAGGCTAGATCTGCACAGCTGCATTGTGACAGAGCAAAGGCAACAATTCTACTGCAAACTCCTGAAGCTGATCCCTCATGAGGAACTTGCAACTGCAGTAGAAAACAAGCCCTCAGTGAAGTAGTGTGCAGAGGTGACACAGAGATCTCACATTCCAACAGCACAAACAAAGGGTCACTTGGAGCATCCTCCTTAAAGAGGTGACAGAAATAATGACCTCACAGAAGGCAAAAGTGAGATACTATTTTATTTATTTATTTATTTATTTATTTATTTATTTATTTATTTATTTAAAAATTAGTTTCAGACGTAGAATTTAGTGATACATCAGTTTCATGAAGCACCCGATGCTCATCCCATCACATGCCCTCCTTCATGCCCATCCCCCAGGTACCCCGTCCCCCTCCCCCTCCTCTCCAGCAACCTCAGCTTGTTTCCTAGAGTTCAGAGTCTCTTATGGTTTGCTTCTCTCTCAATTTTCATCTTATTTTATTTTTCCTTCCCTGCCCCTGTGCTCATTTGTTTTATTTCTTTTTTAAAAAAGATTTTATTTATTTATTCATGAGAGACACACAGAGAGAGGCAGAGACACAGGCAGAGGGAGAAGCAAGAGGGCTCCCCACAGGGAGCTCAATGTGGGACCTGATCCCAGGACTCCTGGGATCATGCCCTGAGCCAAAGGCAGATGCTCAACCACTGAGTCATCCAGGAGTCCCTCATTTGTTTTACTTCTTAAATTCCATGCATGTATGAAATCATATGGTGTTTGTCTTTCTCTGGCTGACCTACCTTACTTAGCATAATACCTTCTAGTTCTATCCACATATCATGGCAAATGGCAAGATTTCATTCTTTTTGATGGCTGAATAATATTCCAATATATATGCCACATCCTCTTTATCCATTCACAAGATTTTAAGATAATAGAAAATTTTAGAAAAAGAGCCAAATATGAATTCCAGAAAAAAAAGAGATGCAGTATGATATGAAAAACTCAGGACCAGAATTACACGGGAGGCTAGGCACAACTATGAACAGCTGAATTGGTAGACAGATCTGAAGAACTATTTATAACTCACCTTGGTCCTGCAGGCAGGCAATTGTTTCTCCCTGTTAACACAAGAAGACACTGGTGCTTAGAGAGGTAAGAAACCTCCCCAGGAAACCCTGACTTTGAACTCAGGTCTGTGTGACCTGGCAATATGCTGGGGTTGGTTTTACTGGTTTGTGAGGGCCCATTGTATGCATTTCTTCCCAATTCCATGTTCAGTGACAAAATGGTAGCTAGAAATTGACCATAGTAAGCATCCACCACAGAGGCTGGCAAATGCTATAATCAGGGACTTTTTTTTTTGTTCTTAGGATATCTATAGCTAAACAAACACTCACCAGCATACCATGGTCTGACCCACATGCCCACTTTGCATCAGGATTCCTGGCAATCTCCCACAGGGGGCTCACGGGATACATGGAGGGTGCGGTTGGCTGAGTGGGGTTCACGGTACACTGCTGAGCTGGGTGCCCTTTCTGGAGTGAACAGCTGTGACAGAGCTCGAGCTGACTCTTGTTGGTATGTGGGCCTGTGGACCTACTATTAACATCTTCCATGTTTTTTTTTTTTTTTTCAAGAGAAGCTGCAAAATCATCCAGAATTTTATGTGGCATCTCAATTTTAAAATGCTGTTTTTAAAAAAACGTTGCTCAGGCCAAAGAAAGCACATCTGTTGGCTGGATTTGGCCATGGGCTGCAGGTCTGTGATTTTCATGTTTAACCAATAAACTCCATTGCTTGTGTCATTGTTCCTTTCTCTTAATCATCTCTGACTTGTCAAGATCCAGATAACATGACAGTTTCTTCACATCTCATCCCCAATCATTCAGCTGAAGTCATCTTCTAAATACTAAGAAGATAGCTTTGAATATTTTCCCTTAAAGAAAGTACATATGGGTTTAATATTATTTGTGCTTTTTTTTTTTTGTTGTTTTTTCCTCTCTGGTAGCTGTAACTTCCCTGAAGATCAAGATCTATGTCTTGGTCATCTTTGTTTCTCTGGAAATGTTCAGCAAGTCCCTTGTATATAATAGACATTCAATAAATATTAGGTAAATTTTAAAACTGGAAACTCAGTAGATGTTTATTTGAATCATATTTTATGCTTGTATTGAGAATTGTGGCTTGTCTAACTTAGCCAGGAAGACTAAAAGTTTAGATGGGAAATTTCAAAGCCATGTAGATAGCACTGGGGATATTTCTCCTCATTCCTGCTTTTATGAGACAGGCTTAAGGGAAACATTTATTTTCCTATATGTGTTGATATGTGTGAATGGGGGCTCCTGTGCTAATTTCAGTGGTCCAAAGAGGGCTCTTCCCATAGTTGTTGTTGACTGAAATGATAGAATATAGAGCATTTTCCCATTAAAAAAAATTTTTAATCAAAATAAAACTTATTAAAATTAAAAACATAATATTTACTTATATTGGCATTTAAAAGAATGTTTAAATGCCTTTTAAATTAAGGTGTAATGTACTGTAGAGCAAGATTTAAAGGGAAACAAGCACTTGGGTGCAAATCTCAAATTAAAATTTGATAGTTATGGTTTCCCCCCTCATTTTCTTATATTGTTTTGAGCAAAGAATCTTTAGGTCTTTCTCT